>NC_084460.1:170270491-170878760 GCF_027409185.1 Cynocephalus volans | reverse complement strand
GAGAAATGATCTAAAAGGCAAAATGAGGAGCGATGATGTTTCTAGAAGATGGCCATGAAGGAGGTCGGAGGAAACCACCTCTTAAAGGACTGCAGGGAAATCACTATCTTCAGGCCAGATTCCTGTTGGATAAAGCATGTTAAAGAAATCCTCAGAGAGAAGGTTGAAGATGAAAGGGATTTCAGTGAAGCCTGATTATAGATTCCAGAGGTTAGCATCAAAGAGGTCTCAGGGCCTGGGATATGTGTGGGACAGAAGTGGTACAGAATATAAGATGATTAAGAAGAAGTAAGGTACAGAGTTAGGAATCTATAAATTCAAGGAATGAAATATTTGAAGATGTTCATAGCAAAGAGAGGTGAGCAGAAAAGACTAAAACTTGATAAATACTAATTTGAGCACTATGGTGAGTAGAATTATGAGACATTTAGAGGAGCAGCTATAACACAAGAATTACACAGTGTAAAAGAAGCTAATGCAAGAAGAAATTTAAGCCATCAAGTCTTGTCAAAAGGAAAAAATATGTTACATATGTTTTAATTATATATGATCCACCACAATGTTATGGGATTTGTTACTGAGACAACGATGGCAACATTTGAGAAAATAGCTCCCATGGAAGGGAATGAATGAATCTAGAAAGTATGGAGAAAAATGCAGGAGAGGCTAAAATAATTGTAATTTTTATTTCATGTAACCAGGAACATCTCTTGAGAGTGTAAAAGAGATGGAAGCCACTGGGTCACTCAACATAAGGTAGTCACCAACTATAAAGTTGGTTCTGATGGCCTGGTGATCGAATCGCACTAGGCCGAAACATCAACACTTAGAAGGAGACAAATAAATCTCTTAAATATTTCTGCCCTTTCTTGTCTTATAATTTATTCAAGTGATACTAAAATACTTAGTGCAGATTTTTGTGAACATGCTGACTGCACTCTTCTAACCTATGGATAGTTTCACTCTTTGTCTTTTTTATTCCATAGTCCATGACAAGTGTTAATATCAAAAATTTTTAATACATGTCATAAAGGTGTAAAATCATTAAAAAAAATGTTGCATGAATAATCAGATATTATGATGTGCTTATGAAATATAGAAGAAATACGAATGGTGAGAGGGTTGACATAACTTGGCAGGTTTTCTGTATTGGACTGAACTCTTCTGTTCCTTTGTTATTATTATTCAAAAGAAGCAAAGGAGAATTCGTCCAAGACAGTTCATAAATCTGATGCTTACAGTCCTCTATAATTTTTCAGATGTTTCAATATAAAACAAATCTACCATGCAGGTAAAATCAAACTGTAGAAGAAAAATATAGGAGACAATAAGCTTCAGAACAGAAACACACAGTTTCAAGTATACTTTATATTAGTGAGAGCTGCAAAACAAGGGGATGAGCCATTTTTCAAATATGCTTCCTGCTGTTATGAAATACCTCGGGGTGGATCCATACGACTTGCGAAATGGTTGAATGCTCTTTACCTACTCCACTCCGCACATTGTTTATCACTTAAATAATATAGTAGCTTTGATTTTGTTCCTGTTGCTAGACTGGTTTAATAAAAAAATTAGTTTATGCTCTATAATCTTAGATTATTGCAGCTTGAACAATTTCTGCTGTACTTATCTCTTACTTCCTATGCACAGTGGCTCTGTCCTGATTGTGTTCTATGTAGATGGCTGGCTTTGATTGTGTATTAGAAGCATGTTCATTTTCAGGGTAACCACTGTTTATGTTAATTAATGACTTGCTTCTTTTATTAGGAAAGAGAATGCTAATGATTCTAGGAAGGGGAAATAAAAAATCATCAACTGAGGATTCTATTATTTTCTCAACTTGATTAGAGGGACATTGGTTAATTCAGCTGTTATTATCAAATGTTGAGAAGTGGATTTGTTGTAGAAAACAAATGAAGATGAAAACAGAGAGATTCAAGAAAGGTAAATTTGATTTATTTTTCCCTGTTTTCCTTATAATTTGCAGTTGCTTTAAAATTTTTTTTTTTTTACTTAAATATGCAAAAGCTTGGAGCAATAGTAAGGTTGGGTAAAAGAATCATGCTCTCGTTTCCTGTAGAAATAAAGTACCAAGAAGTGATTATACTCTATGTGGATTTTTCCTTAAAAGAAGTTTTAAGAGAGGCTAAGTGGAGAATTCACAGAAACAAGAAATGAGAGCTCATGTTAACACACAACTATTTTTAATGCTCTCAAAGACATTCTAAAATTACAGCTCTCCTATGTCAGTGCTCCTCTGATGCTTTTCAAGAGGCATAAGAAAAATATATAAGCCACAACAATCAAAGAAGTAATAATTAAAATAAAATTAATTCATTCTAATATTCTATAGTATTGGATTTTTTTCATTCACTTAAAGGTTGGTTAGGCAAAGTTATTCAGGGATAAAACATATTAAGTAAGGAAGTATTTTTTTATAGTTTAGTGTCAATGAAGGGGATGAAAGTTAACAGATGAATTTCCTAGAGATATACCTTTCCGGGTGGAGATACCAGCCATGGTCATTCATTACTTTATGACTGTAACTGGATTCTTTGTTTGTTTACAATTTATCAGTCATTGAACTAGGTGCTAGGTATAAAATAATGAACAAAACCAGATATTTTCCTCAAATTACTAAAAGCAAACTTTTTATTTGCTTAATTTTAAATAAACTATTTATGTTTATATGGTAATGTTTCTTTACTAAATAAGCCTTAATTAGTTTAATTTAATAAAATTTTAATAAAATCTTAACTATATTTGTTTGTGAATTTCACTCTCTATGGTTCGTTTATTAAGCATTTATTGCTCAAATTTAAAATAATTCATCAATTTTGATTTTTGTTGTTGATGAAGACGTAGTAATTTTAAGAGTGCTAAGTTAATTTTATTTTCCAAAGTGTCATACAGTTATTGCTGGTTACCATAAAATTGCAAAATAAACTTTGCAGTATTTTGTATTGTTCCATCAAAGTATTATGCTAAATTTAAAAACACATTTTAGAAACATAAGCTCCATGAAAAGCAAAGCTTCTATTTTCAGTATTGACACCAAAGTTTATTACCCTGACTCAGACCTCTCTTATGAGCTCAGTCTTCTACCTACACAACAACTCCCCTTGAATATTCCCACTAAATGCTGTTCTCTGCAAATCTTGACCATGATCCAGTTCTCTCTAATTTAGTAAAGAATACCATCTTCCCTATAGTTGTGCAAGTCAGACATGAGAATTATGTTTTACATCACCCTTTTTCTACCACTAGATTTATCTTATCTCTAGATCTTATCATTTTTCTTCTTAACTATATCTTGAGTCTACACACTTCTCCATAGTTGCCTGCTAGTCCTATTCTTTACTTCATGTAGTTGATTCTCACCTACATGACTGCAATAACTTAATGTCTAGTATCTTCACATCTCCCTTCTCTATTTAATATCCTCGAACAGAGATACAAAAATATTTCGAACACTGAAGCCAATGTAATCTTTTTAAATGCATATTTAGCCATCTCCCCAAACTTCAAATTACTGTTAGCCAATCAAATGAAAAGCTGGTTTTTTGAAGATAAATGAAGTTGACAAACCATTAGCCAGATTAATCAAGAAAAAAAGAGAAAAGACCGAAACAAATAAAATCAGAAATGCAAATGGAGACATAACAAGAGATAGCACCAAGATACAAAATATTGTCAGAGATTATTATGAACAACTACACACCAATAAATATGAAAACCTATGGAAAATGGATAAATTCCTGGACACATATTCCCTACCTACCAAGACTAAACGAAGAAGAAATTAAAAAACCTAAATAGACCAATAACAAGTAACAAGATAGAATCAGTAATAAAAATCCCCCAACAAAGTAGAAGCCAGTACTGGAGGGCTTTATTGATGAATTCTAACAAATGTCTAAAAAAAGAACTAATATCAGTACTTCTTAAACTCTTTCAAAAAATTGAAGTGGATGGAATTCTTCCAAACTTAAACTATGAGTCTGGCATTTCCCTGACACCAAAACCAGGCAGGGACACAACAACAACAACAACAACAGCAAAGAGAGAGAGAGAAAACTACAGGCCAATATCCCTAAAGAACAAAAATACAAAATTCCTCGGTAAAATACTAGCAAACCCAATCCAAAGCACATCAGAATGATTATATACCACAATTAAGTGGGATTTATCCCAGGGATGCAAGGAAGTTTCAATACATGCAAATCAATAAATGTTAATATGTCACATCAACAGAATGAAAGAAAAAAAAAACATGTGACAGATCATCTCAATAGATTCAGAAAAAACGTTTGATAAAATTCAGCATTCCTTCATGATAAAGACTCTCGATGAATTAATTAGGTATAGAAGGAAAGTATCTTAATACAATAAAGGTTATATATGACAAATCCACAAATAATATTATACTGAAAGGGAAAAGTTGAAAGCTTTTCCTCTAAGAACTGGAATAAGACAAACCTGCCCACTCTCTATTCAACATAGTACTGGAAGTCCTAGCCAGAGAAATTAGGCAAGATAAATTAATAAAAGGCACCGAAATTGGAAAGGAGGAAGTCAAGTTGTCTCTGTTTACAGATGACATGATTTTATATGGAGAGAAGCCTAAAGACTCTACCAAAAAACACTTAGACTTGATAAACAAATTCAGCAAAGTTGCAGGATACAAAATCAACATATGAAAATCAGTAGAATTTCTATATACTAACAATTAACTAGCAGAAAAAGAAATCAAGAAAGCTATTGCACTTAAAATAGCAATGAAAACAACAGGAAAATACCTAGGAATAAATTTAACCAAGGAAGTGAAAGATCTCTACAATGAAAATTATGAAGCATCAATTAAATAAATTAAAGAATACATGCCGAAAAATAGAAATATATCCCATGTTCATGGATTGGAAGAATCAATATCTTCAAAATGACAATACTACCTAAAGTGATCTACAGATTCAGCCCAATCCCCATCAAACTACCAAAGACATACTTTACAGAAATAGAAAAAACAACTTAAAAATTTATATTGAACAATAAGAAACCCAAAATAGCCAAAGCAATCCTGAGCAAAAAGAAAACAGTGGGGGGTTTCAAACCCTCTGATTTCAAAATGTACTACAAAGTAATAGTAATCAAAACAACACAGTACTGGGAGAGAAAACAAAACAAAACACACAGACACGTAGACAAATGCAGCAGGATATAAAACCCAGAAATAAATCCACTTACCTATAACCAACTGATTTTTTACAAAGGAGCCAAGAACATACATTGTGGAAATGGTGCTGGGAAAATTGGAGATCCATATGCAGAAGAAAAAAACTAAATCCCTCTCTCTCACCATATACCAAAATTAACTCAATATGGATTAAAGACTTAAATTTATGACCTGAAACTATAAAACTTCTGGAAGGAAACATAGGGGAAACACTTCAACATATAGGTCTGGGCAAAAGCTTTATGAACGATACTTCAGAAGCACAGGGAACAAAAGCAAATATTAACAAATGGGATTACATCAAACTAAAAAGTTTCTGCACAGCAAAAAGTCAACCTGCAGAATAGGAGAAAATATTTGCAAACTATGCATACATCAAGAAATTAATACCCAAGATGTACAAAGAACTCAAACAACTCAATAATAATAAAGGAATGAATGAATGAACAAATGAATGAAGAAATGAATAAATAAATAAATAAAAATCCAATTAAAAACGGGCAAAGGTATTGAATAATTGAATAGACATCTTTTGAAAGAAGACATACAAATGGCCAACAGACATATAAAAAATGCTCAATATTGCTAATCAACAAAGAAATGCAAATCAAAACCACAATGAGAAATCATCTTATCCTGGTTAGAATGGCTATTATCAAAAAGACAGAAAATAACAAATGCTGGTGAGGATGTAGAAGAAGGGACACATTTTTGGTGGGATGTAAATTAGTATAACCACTATGGAAAACAGTATGGAGGTTTCTCAAACAACTACAGATAGAACTACCACACAATCCAGCAATCCCACTACTGGGTATGTATCCAAAGTAATGGGATTCAACAAGTGAAAGGGATACCTGCACTCCTATGTTTATCGTGGCTCTATTTACAATAGCCAAGAGTCGGAACCAACCTAAACGTCCTTCCACAGATGATTGGGTAAAGAAAATGTGGTATATATACACAATGGAATACTACTTGGCCATAAAAAATGAAATTCTACCATTTGTAGCAACATGGATGAAATTAGAGAAAATTACGTTAAGTGAAATAAGCTAGGCACAGAGAGAGAAATACCACATATTTTCACTCATATGTGAAAGCAGAAAATGTTGATCTCAGAAGTAGAGAGTAGAATAGCGGTTACTAGCAACTGGTGAGGGGAAGGGGAAAGGAGAAATGGAAAAAGGGTAGTCGGTGGATACAAAATATTATAGAGAGAGGAAGAATGGTATCTAGTGTTCTATAGCAATGTATGGAGACTACAGTTAACAACAAAGTACTTTGCATCTTTGAATAGGTAGTCAAGATGATGTTGAATGTTCCTAATACAAAGAAGTGACAAATGTTTAAGGTGATGAATATATCAAGCACTCTGATATGATCACTGTACACAGTATGAATGTACTCAATTATATTTTATTCCATAGATATATACAATTACCATGGGCCTGTTTAAAAATATATGTTAAAAAGAGAAAAATATAGAGTAAAATAGTTATTACCAGAGGCAGGGGAAGGGAGAGGGGAGGGTGGGGCTGTGGAAAAGTTAGTAGCCTGATACAAAATTAAAAAGTTGCAGTTAGAAAGAATAAGTTCTGGTGCCATAGCATGAAAGTAGTTAATAATATTATACTGTATATTTCAAAATAGGCAGAAAAGAAGATCTTGAAGATTATAACCACAAAGAAGTGATAAACTTTTAGGTAACAGATATGCTAACTATACTGAGTAGAACATTATACAATACATTCATGTATTGAAACAACAAATTGTAACTGATAAACCTAAAAAATGAAAAAAAATTTTAAAAAATTATTGTTAGAATAGCTGGTAAAAACATTACTGATATCTCCACGTTAATTTCCTATCATTCTCCTTCCAACTCTATCTATGATAACCACAACCAACCATGTTGACCTCACTCCATGCACCAGGCTAGACACTACAGCTACAGGAACCTGCCTGAATCACTCTTCCTGACCCATTCCTTGCTTTCCATCATTCTTAAATCTCAATTCCATCAACCCTTTCTCAGGCCCTTTCTAAGATATGCACAATTAGGTCAAATCTCTTATTGTCAGCTCTCTTATTAGCCATTAATTTCCTTTCATATTACTTATCAGAGTGCCTATTTCACTTTTTTGTTTATTTATTTAAAAACTGTATCCACTAACAATTGAAAGCTCTGTATATAGTTTGGTCTTTGTTGTTGTTGTTGTTTAACTTTATTTCCCCAGCACCAAGCATAGAGACTATCGCATAGTAGGCACTTGATGAATATCTAATTGGTTATTAATTAATATCTAAATCTCAAAAGTGCAGGCAAATTTAAATTAGAAAGTATGTTCCAAAAGAATTAATAAGGAGCTGTACATAGGTTCTCCACTATTAACACAATTAGTAGTTGAGACTTCCTGAAATTCATGAAATCATTCATTCAATTTTAGAAGAAAGTTTAGGTGGAGTAGGTAAAGAGACTAGGCAGCTAAGGATACCTAAACCTACTGGAGCTACCCCATTTATTATTTCTTGCTCTATTGATCTGAAGGAGCAACCTATTACTAAAGATAGGAAAGAAAATTGCTTGAGCTGATAGAGACCCAATCCATCAGCTACTTATGGAGATAAAATCCAGGTATAAGAGGATTTAATATTTTTAGTTTCAGGCATTAAAAATTGTGGTGAGATTATTCTATAAGAGAATTTTGTTCTTTGCCATAAATCATACCAAAATATTTATTATCTATTTTCATTGGAGGATCTAGATCTTTATCTAAAATCCTTGAGACATTTTAGCATGAACAAAAATACATTTTTGCTGTATATTTTATAAAAGTCAGCAGTAAGAAGTTATTTTATTAGCATTCTTTATTAGCTAGTTCATAATATGTTCTTGACTTGTATTTGATTTCCACACCCTCAGTCCTGCCCTGAGTTCACTAAAAATAGAATTTTAGCTTATTTCTCTCAAAAAGTTATTTTTTACCTACACAATTTTCATATGATATGCTAATGCTTTGATTTATGTTTTGGGGTCATTTATTCTCCAATATGTCCTGAAAATGTATTCAAGTTTGACTGCTCATCTACATATTTGAATTTATTCTAACAGGAAAACTTATAGATTAGTTCCAAGGAAAATATTGAGAGATATATTAGAATAATAATTAGAAGCTTTAGATTTAGATTATTCAGCCCAGGGAATGTATTTTTTTTTTTTTTCTTCTATGTTCTTTAGTAATAGAATAGTCAAAGGTAGTAACAATAAACCACTTTTGGAATGCTGTGTGTTGTCTAAATGTGTCTATAAGAGCAAATAATATGTTTGTTTATACATACAAATACATTGTGAGATTTATTTGCTTTTATCACTATTTAAAGAATAAAATTACGGAGATATGGAATGTGCAGTTTTTAGAAAGGAATACTCCATGAGGGCTTTCTGATGTTAGGCTAAATGCCTTAATGGATGGGTGGCAATGTTTAAGTTCACTATGTCAGAAAGAATGTAGTATAAATAAAGCCAAACCAACCAAGCAACCAAAAGCATGACAGTGGTGAGTTGCCTTTCCATAGAAAGAGAAAACCTATCTCTTTATATCCTCAGATTTGCACTCTAATCTTAGTTAAATAACCTTACAAAAGCACAATGCTGCTCATCCAGGGACCTGAATGTTGAATGGCTCAGTGAAGTTCCAGCGTAATTCCCAGCATTTTAAACTATAAAAAGCACAATATTTATACTTGGAGACCAAATCTTAGGCTTATGCTCCTACTTTGATACTTATTCCCAGTGTGGTTTTGGAGAACTTTACTTCACAGTAATTTATGTATAAAATTAAAAACAAAAACAAAAACAAACAAACAAAAAAAAAAAACAAAAAACAATGTGTAATACATAGAAATATGGAGAAACAAAGGAAGATTATATGTATGACTGATCAATGGAAATTGTGATAACTTTGGAAATTATAGTAGTAGTTATTGTTTTATTTTTCCTATCATTATTTTTGTTTTATTATCTTTCCAGGATAAATAGCTAAATATGCATATCCACCCTAATGACTGTGGACCAAAATTTTTATTATTGTAGATCATGATTTTGCATGCCTGGGTTTGACTTTCATTTTTAAAAGACCAGTGTAATGAATTAGTCAAATTTTTAATAATCAACTCTAAGAAGTATGTGAAGATTATAAGAAGCTGCAGAGTACCTGGCCCACGTGGGAAGTCAAGGTCAACTTATCCCCAGCTTATTTCTCCTCCGTGTTTTCTACATAAACAGCTCAAAAAAATTACATGAATTACAGCTCCCACTGTACGGAGTGATCTACTTGGCTTAGGGAGGTAGTGGTAAGTCTGAGCCCAAGAGGTATTTGACAGCTTTGATTGATCTTATAATTTCACATTTTGCAAAACAATTACATCGGAGAAATTACACTTATATATATGTAATTATGCTAGCACAAAAAGTAAGCAAAAAATTACTAGAATAAGTGCAAATATTATGTCCATTGTTATAACAACGCATTACTATATTGAATAGCCTAGAAAACATATTCCTGTGAATAATCACAGCTTCCTTGGAAAACCGTGTTATAAGAATTAATGAATTCTGCATATGTACACTACCAAATACTGAAGACCAATTGAATTTTCATGAAAGATATATTTATTATTCTGAGGAGCATATCACTGCCTAATTTCTTCCTGCAGAACTGTTAGCAAATATTCATACCAACTCCCAACTGTATGTGACATTTTAATTTTTAATGTTATAAATCAAATGGAAATATAACTAGCATTCACTTGTAGATGGTAAGTATCCATAAGATTAGATTAGACCATAGACTGGCCATTTTTGATTTGATTTATCTTGGGTTTGCAATATGGATATAGGCAGTTAAAATTATTCTGACATTTCATAACATTAAAAAGTCAGCAAGTATTATGGCATCTGAGAAGTGATAAAGAATAGTAGTGTGGCTCCTTTTAATTCATTCCATAAACAAGGCATGAATAAAGAAATTGCAGAGTGTATCCTTTATATAAATAAGCCACTATTAATGACTAACAATTGTTGGAATTCTGCTAGCTTTTCTTTATGATATAATTGCTCCCAAGTTATCAAAGATAGCTTAAAGATCTAATATGTAAATATTTATGTATTACATTATTGGATACCTTGGAGTATTTACTCCACACTTGTTAAATTTTATAGCAGATTGCCACTATTCTTACCTAATCATTAAGAAAAATTGCTGTTGTTTATTTACTTTTGAACTGACGTTGTTGGTCATTATTTCATCTCTTTCAGCCATTTGGTTTCTATTTTATCTTCTTCATTTTCTTCCTGGCAACTGCATGTCTGCAGACTAGTATTTATTATATGAATGAATAAATTAAAATACTAATATTTATTTATAAAATAGTTACAAAATCAATAAAACAAGATTTGCTTTCCTATTATATGTTGATCAATTAGAATTAGCCTTCTTTTGGGTAGAGTGGCAGGGGAGCATATTGTTTCAGAATGTGTCAAGTAAATAGGTATCAAATTGATATTAAAAATAGAATACTTTGATAATATGCACAATTGATAATGTTAATGTGAAACAATTGGTTTGGCTACTCTTAGGAAATGTCTAAAACTATATCCTAAGATGCTCAGTTCTCTGTCAGGAGCTCTTATATCTAAATATTATTATCTGTTTTCATCAAATTTGATTTTTTTTTTTTACTTAGAACAATAAATTTATATGTTATCAAATTTCTGTGATACTTTTCCAAGATTATATTATGCTGCTATACCAACCAAAAATCATTGAAAGCAAACACACACTAATCATCAGATGTAACCATTATGTTTATTTATTCACACAATATTAAAATATTTGTGGAGTTTATGATACATTTAAGATATTAGCTTTGAGAAGGCATACGATTTTAAACTTTTATTTCTTTGCAGAAGCAATGAAACACCAAATCTGCCTTAGTATAGATTTTCTTCACACATATTTAATGTCTGATGTTGATATCAAAGCCAAAGTCACTTGTACTTTGAATCAGAAGTAAAACAAATATATTTTTTAAAAAATCCAGGCAGATATAAAAACTTCAGGCTTATTGAGGCAGATACGGTCTGGTCTTCTCATTCAAAACAGTATGGGGAGGTGAAGACAGAATGCCCTCATGACCACATACAGAATATATACATACATATATACGTATGTATGAACAATGATATCTTTCAAAGGAATATGCTATCGCAAAGACTGAGAGGAATTAGAAATAAATTGTTTCTTGATGCATTTTTAAAAATAATTTTCAAGGTTGAAAGTGTGGTTGACTTGTCTTGAGACAAGAATTACATTAATTACATTTTTATTCTTACTGGGCTTTGGAAGAGGTTGACAGGAGTGATGAGAGTTGGCATCATTTGGTGGAAAAAACTAGTATGTAAATGCTTATTGACTTTGACTATTTAAAATAACAAAATCTACAACTTCAATGGATTATAATTATGATTGTATTCATGTAGTGCACATGTTTAAATTCTCTAATCATCATTGCCATAGGCATTGCCATTCCACTGCTGCTGCTGCTCTCTCCTAACTGTAAGAGTTCAGATGGTCAATTCTGAACCTCATTGTATATGGGCAATTGCATATTTGGTAACATACAAAGACTGATTGGAGTAATTCCAGCTGTCCAAAATAGTTTCCTCATACTCAGATTTCAAAAAGTTATAAATTTTATTAAATAATTCCTTTAGCCTATTATCCTCTCTTGTTATATTAAAATCACATACTTCTGACAGGCTAAATTATAAAACAAATTTTTATACAAGACGGACCCTAGCATAGGACGTCATTAAGATGGGTGCTTTGGACAAGGGTTTCTAGAGAGATGAGTAGAAGGAGAAAAAAAACATTGGCTTCCTCACCCAAGATGACTTATGTTTTAGTCTGTTTCTGTTGCTTACAACAAAATACACAGAACTGGGTATTTTATAAAGAAAACAAAATTTATTGCTGACAGTTTCAGAGGCTTGGAAATCCAAAGTCCAGGAAACATCTGGTGAAGGCTTTCTTTGGTGGTGGCTTCAGTGACAGCAGGGGATCACTTGCAAAAATGGAGGAGCAGAGAGAGAGACAGAGAGAGACACAGAGAGAGAAAGACTCTCCTCTTCCTTTAAAGTCTTCAGAACTACACCCCTGACCACCATTTTTAATCCATTCACTACTGCACAGTCCTACAGTCCAATCACTTCTTCAAGGCTCCATCTTTTAATTACCATAATAGGATTCTCCACCCTCTTAACAGTCACAGGGGGGGCTAAGTTTCTAATAAATAAAACTTGGGGGACACAATTCAAGCATCAGTGAGTTTTGGGGGGGACATAATTCAATCCACTAAAATTTTTGACACTTTCCCTGCACCAAACAATAAAATTATTTAAAAAGAATACAAATCTTGACCAGTTATACAGTGTTAATACAAATAGAAGCATCAGAACACTGACTATGCCTCAGCAGTACTTTAAGTATTGCCGAGAGGAAGGAATTTTGTGAAAGAAACTTTTCCTTTAGTTGGTTCCCAATTTAGTAGGTTGAAGATTTTCATTAACCAGAATAACAATTAAAACTCAGTATGTGTTAAAACTAACTCCTCATGACACAACTTTGATCTTCCTAAATAAATTTTGCTACTTTCTCCTCCCATTAGGATCTCTGAGCTAAACTCCTGTATTTTTCTCTCCATATTTTCATCTTCTTCCATGAGGAAATACGTAATGTAAAAGCAAACCTCTAATCCCAAGATACTCCAGTAGCTCATTCAGTTCTGTTTTCCTCTGGCCATGAGATTTCCCCACTCACTTTGAGGAATACAGCTTCAGAATGCAATCTATATAGTGTTAATAGCTCTCTCGACATTCAGTCTCTCAAGCTGAAATCTCTCTTCAAAGTCTCCTTGTTCAAACACTTGAGGCTTCTGGATTCAGTCTCAGTGCTCTAAACTCTCCTGGATTTTCTGCTTCCTTTACCACTGGTTTCTTTTCTTCTTAACTGTGTATATTTGAAATTGCTCTGTGTCAATCTTTTGAGAAAAATAAAGCACTTGAAATATTTTCTATCTAGTTTTAGAATACATGAATGATTTACACATTTCTCATAAAAGACTTCTTTCCTTTGCTTAAACACCAGAGTTTACATATCTGGATCTGCATATAATATACTATGTTGTCTTTTTTAAATATTTTAAGTTAAAATAATGTTTATTTGGTAAAGGCAGCTGAGAGTTCGTGTGTGGATTTTCCTTCATGAGACATGGCTTTTGTGAAAGATAACTCTATAACAAGAACAATTTAGAGTGGGAATGGATTATTTACTTAAATCATTCTAGAGCTATGAGATCTCATATGGTATCCACTGGCCACATATGGCTATTGAACACACAAATATTGCTAATCTTAATTTAGATGTGCTGGAAGTATAAAATTCCCACTAATTTGTAGGCCTCAGTATAAAAGAAAAAATGTGAAATATGTCATTGATAATTTCACAGTGATTAAAAATTGAAATAATATTTGCACATATTGAATTAAGTAAAACACATTATTATACTTCATTTTATCTGTTACTTTTATATTTTAATGTGACTATTGGGAAATTTTTAATTTGTTGATATGGCCCACATTTATTATTTATATTATAATTTTATTGAACAGCACTGATAGAGCAATAAAATATGACATTTGCCAGGGGTAAGTTAACTAAATTACTTAAGCTGTGTGTGAGTATAAATATATACAAACATATATTCATATATGTATATTCTTATTCATAAATACACTGTTAGGGACAGAATGCTTGAATCAACTCAAATTCTTTTCTTTTTTTACAGGATCACCTGTCTTATATTTTTATTGATTGATTGATTGATTGATAATTTATCGATATACAAAATTGTTGATTTTGGTGTCCCTTTAACAGTTCCTCCTTTTCCTTCCTCTCTCTGCCCTCTCCCCGCATTGACATAATATCTGTACACTTGTCTTAATGAGTTCAAGGAACTGTTGTGATTGTTGTATCTTCTCTCGCCCACTTTGTGTATTTATTTATTTATTTATTTATTTTTAGCTCCCACAAATAAATGAAAACGTGGTATTTCTCTTTCTGTGCCTGGCTTATTTCACTTAATAAAATTTTCTATAAGTCCATCAATGTTGCTGTAAATGGTATTATTTCATTTTTTTTATAGCAAAGTAGTATTCCATTATGTAGATAAACCACATTTCCTTATCCAGTTGTCTGATGATGGATATTTAGGCTAGTTCCAACTCTTGGCCATTGTAAGTAGCACTACTGCAATAAACATGGAAGTTCATGTATCCCTTGACATGATGATTTCCATTCCTCTGGGTATATTCCCAGCAGTGGAATAGCTGGGTCATATGGTAGATCTATCTGTAATTGTTTGCAGAACCTCCACACCATTTTCCATAAAGGCTGCACCCTTTTGCGGTCCCACCAACAGAGTAGGAGAGTTCCTTTTATTTTTTTATTTTTTATTTTTTATCCTCAATATGATGGCATTTCAAGATGGACCTTTTGGAAGGTAATTTTGATTAGAAAACGTCATGAGAGCAGGACTCCATTTAATAAAATGATTGTTCTTATAAAGAGACATTAGAGAACTCTATCTTTCTCTGCTATGTAAGACACAGCCAAATGGATGTCGTCTACAAATCAGGAAAAGAGTCTTCACTAGGAACCCAGTCAGTAGGAGACTTGATCTTGAATTTCCAGCCTCCAGAACTGTGAGAAAAAAGTCTATTAAGTCACCCAGGCCATGGTGTTTGTTATGGTTGCCTGAGACAATACATATTCATGCATACATTTATATATGTTTATATGTATAATATACAAATACATGTATACACAAAAACAGAAATATGAATATGCTTGAAATCTGACTGCTAAACCAATCACTCTAGAGTATTCATGCTTTTGTGCTTCCTTTCTCTTTGCCAAGATATGCTGTTCTAATTTTGTTTCTGCTGTGTGGAGCATATCAGTAGGTGCTTTTAAGTTTTTTTCCTTGAAAAAGCAAAAATGTAGAGAGGTTAATATGAAGACAAATTGAGAAGTTAAACACATTTTATTGTTTTCTTATATGCTCAGAAAATACTTATCTAAATTCACTTTGTTTCTTGAAAGAAATTAAAATTGCCTCAATATGCTTTGAGATTATGACCCATTGCTATTCTAGGAATATGAGTACAGTCATGCATTTTAATATAGATTATGTAGTTGGCAGCATGAACATGAAACATTTTTTTGGTCATATAGAGATCATAATCAGAAAAATAAAAAATAAAAAAGTTAGAAACTAGTTCATTTCCACCGTGAAAAATCATTGCATAAGGCATACTGTTTTTGTTGTTGTTTATAGTCTATTGTACCACCACTCTAATAAAGTAAAGATAATGTTTATTCCCAACTGTTTTATTGCTGTATTTTTATCATGCATTGTACTCATTAAAGTTCTCTATGATAATTTTATCAAAGTCTCTGAAATCTATTGGTATAAGGCAAATGGTTTCTAATTGATTTTTAAATCAAACCTTTTTTCTAAAACATCACATCTTATTTTCATATTTAATGTTTAATAATTCTAATGTTCCTGTATAGGTATTCATTTTTTTAAGTAGTGCTTTCAGTTTTTAGAGACTAAGTTTTATATAAATGTAGTGACTTAGTTTTATGAATAATATTGTCATGATCTAAGCATAATTCAGTTGAGACTCTATGACATCAGAAACAATTCAAGGAGGATCAGACAAAGGTATAGAAGACAACACTGATTTTGAATATATTCAATATTAGCGAAAAGAAGAGTCTGTGAGCAAAGGAAATAAACAGAATCAACATATCCAGGTATTGAAAAAGTTAGAAAAGCTGTGCAATGGAATTATATGCAAGTGAGGAGATAATAAATATAAAATATTTTTATGATTTTTAAAGCAAGGAATTATTGTCATTGTTATACTTCAGTCTAGAGATATGTATTAACATGTTTCCTAAGAAAGAGAGTTACAGTTTACAGAACTGAAATAAATTGTTTTAAGAAGCATCTGGGTAACGACAAAAAGAAAAGTGTTCTTCATTACAGAATCTGACTTTAATCTTTATCAGATATGTGGTCTTGAGGACATCACTAGATATACTAATCAGCAAAACAAATGCTGTTTGGAAAGTGTTAGTAAATTATTAATAAATGTTTTTATTTTTTAAGCCAAATTAAAATTTTCAGCAATTGGTAACTCTTCTGCAATGCAATGGAGCTCAGGGTTCTCATGAGCAATTTAAATAGTATTAATAATGGAACTGCACCTAAGTAAGTGTTACCTAAGCTCATGTGGCAGATGTACCAAGAGACTTCACAGAAAAAAAGTGCTACATTCCTTTCACCATAAGCTATGAACAAAATAACATTACATTTGTCAGAAAACTCAATGAAAATTCAGATTCTTGGCATCTATATTTAATTTATTTATAGAATTAAAATAGACATATGCAGTAAATTTATATATAAATGTACACATTTATAATTTTAGAGAAGACTAGTATGATGTTTAATTTTGTCAACTTGACTGGGCTAAGGGATGCCTGGATAGCTGGTAAAACATTATTTCTAGGTGTGTATGTGAGGGTCTTTCCAGAAAAGATGAGCATTTCAAGTAGTAGACTGAGTAAAGAAGATCTCCCTCACCTATGTGGGAAGGCATTATTCCATCCTTTGAGGATCCACCTGAAGAGAACAAAAAGGTGAAGGAAAGGTGAATTCTCTCTTTCTGCTTGAGCTGAGACATCCATCTTCTCCTGCCCTCAGACATTGGAGCTCCCAGTTCTCAGGCCTTCTTTCTCTGGGACATACGTTAGCATACCCCCACTCTGCACCAGTTTCTGAGGCTTTTGGTCTTGGACTGGGAGTCACACTATTGTCTGCCCTGGTTCTCAGGCCTTCAGATTCAGAAGAACTACTCCACCAGTTTTGCAGAGTCTCCAGCTGAAAGACTTCTCACCTTCCATAGCTGTGTGAGCCAATTCCCAGTACAAAGCTTCTCTTATATATCTAGATAATATTGGTTCTGTTTCTCTGGAGAATTGTGACTAACAGAACAAGGGAGGCATTTTAGGTTGTGGGAATAGCTCTGAAAGGTACGGAGGCAGAATGAAGAAGGTGTGTACAGGAACTTTCCTGCCTGAAGCAGAGACTACAGACTGGGGAGTGAAGGGGATGTTGGACAGGATGAGAGACAATAGACAATCATTATGAGCTCAACAGCAAGTCACATTTATAATTAAAACAGTGTGTTATGCATATTAGTCAGACAAAAGCATTCATAGACTGAAGGATGATCATCAGAGAAGTTATCAGAGAACAATGCATTTAAAATAATTTAAAGAAATGGAAGAAAAATGAATATATCTGAGAGGCATTTCCAAGGAGAAGATGGCTGGACTTTAGAAGAAGAAACATTAAAAAAAAAATACATATTTAAAATGTATTGTTACTTAGTTTTTAAAGCTCATTTTAACATCTGTAAAGCTTTATAAAGAGTAGGCTTCTTATTTATGTTTTTAAATATGATAAAGTTTTTTATTTCCTGAATTATAGATGGCATTAGAGATAATGCCAAAACATTAAAACAGGGTATTTTGGTAAATGTTAGTTGACATGAGGATAATACTTATTTTGCTTAAAAGGGTGGTTTTGAATATTGCCACTAAATTAATAAATAATCTAAACCATTTTTATGCTTATATCTTGTTTTAGTTTTTTCACAATCATTTCCCCAAAATAATCCATATTAAAATAATTAATAAAAACTAAGTTGTATTTTCTTTTTTCAAAGGATGGAAGTTAACCTTACATGATTTTATCCTGGATGATCTAGAAATATTTTTGCTTTGAAAATATAAGCATCCACTGATACTAAGTGACAATAGTTTTAAAGTAGAGAGAGGTTAGAAAGATTTTACAAAAAGAGAAAAATGAAGCCAATTATTTTTTTCCACCAGCCCCCGCCCCTTTTTTGTAGTTGAAAAAAATGACAGTATTTCTTCAGATACTGAGTTTTTATTCAAATACATTCAGTAATAAGCTGTATTCTTACAACTCCTCAGAGCAAAACTAAGCTACTAGAACCTTGAGCATGTTTGGACAACATACAACAGGCAGTTTTACTCTACTATGCCACAGAGTAGGCTTCCTTTGTTCTGGCTCCAGCAGAGATAAGACCTTCTTTTTCCTTTTTAAAGCTCTATCATGTGGCTAATGATGCCAACAGAAAGAAAACAAAACAAAACAAACAAAAAAACACAGTGTGGCAGAGTGCAGGGACATGGGCAAATAAAGCCGAGGTCAGAAATGGCAAACTGCTGAGATAAAGAAAAGCATAACCAAGGTAACCAACTCAAATAGAGAGCTTTGGTAGAGTACCTTGGAAGGGAGCTAAGGCTCTATGAAAACTACAATATGATAAAACAAATCTGAACTTTAAGTCAATGAATGCTGAGTATAGGCAATATGTCATGGGCAAGGGTCAGATAGCTGTGTGTGTATGCCCTTCAAATGTACATTCGTTCAGAATTTTTAAAGAAATAGATGTGCTTTTATGATCTTAGTTATCAGCATATAAAAATAGCACAGGTTAGCAGCAATTTCTACCAAAAAACAATTTTCAATATAATAAAGTTAGGAATATATATACTTACTAGCAGTCACACCAGAAATATCTGAATAGCTTCCCTAAACTTAATTTGATGATGGTTGTAAATATTCTGTTATTTTAATGAAAAAGCAAAAAAATCTACATAGGACAGAAAAGAAAGATAAAGTTTATTTGTGAGAGGCTGAGCTGTCATCAATCAAATGTTCTGATTTTTTTTTTTAATGGGCCTAGAATTGAGTGTCTGATGCATAATCATGGAAACATGAATTATGTAATTTCATAACAAAAAGTTAATGAGACCTGTTTATCTTCCTTTCCCAAGTAAACCTGTTTTTTTTTTTTTTTTTTAGAATCTTTGGGAAAAAACCATCTACTCTTCACCAAATGTTTTACTCTTCCATCTCCAGGTTTGAAAATATATACCATTGAAACAATGTGGAGAGAGCATTCTCATACATTGCCAAAAGTTTTGACTATCAGTTTGCTCCCCTTCCTTCTATTTAGGTTTCTTCAAAAAACTGAAATCAGTATTTGAATTAAAATTGGCAAGCCTTTGTTGCATAAAGATAAAACATACTGTTTAGAGTGTAAAAATAACATAAGGTTTAATGTCCTAACTAGTTAATAAACATTCATTTTGCACAAATGGATATGCATTTGTCCATAGCTCACAAATCTATAATATGCCTCAAGCACAGACCCTTCCCTTCAATTTATGGAGGTCTACAAGAAGTCAATTTGTAATATTACAACTTATAAAAAGCTAGTGAATACATTGAAAACTAAGTTAAACATGTAGTAGCACAAAAGTAATTCACTGTCAAAATTATTAAAAAGAAATAAAAATCGATAAATAACTCCATAACAAAATTGTTATTTATTAGAGTGTTCCCAGGCATGACAGTATCCCAAAATGTCTGTCAAGTTCTTAATCACCACTAAATAATAATGATGATTATAGATCTATTTCTCTTCTCAGAGACATTGTTCGCATTTGATCTTTAAATGTAAAAAAGACTTCAGTGGTGGAGTCAAAGGCCTAGAGTGCTGTTTTAATCAATTCTCCCAGGAGTGTATTACTTATATTAGAAAAGAGATAGGTAAGCAAGTAGGTAGATACATATATAGATAGATAATACATATAAATCATATACATGCATGATATAGATGTAGATATAGAAACAGATATAGTAGACAGATTAAGAGAAAATTTTGTTGATCCAATCAGGGCTTGGTATGCTTCTAGGCTACCTTTCGGTCTTTGTAAGGACTGTTCTATATTGGTTTGCTTCAGTTTCTTGGAAAGAATATTTTAGGGGTCTTATCAGAAACATGAAGTACAGTCAGCACTTCTTGTTTGCAGGCTCCACACCTGGAGTGTTCAACCAACTGCATATCAAAAATATTCAAAGGGGAAAAAAAAAACCACTATTAAAAAATACAGCAATAAAAAATAATACAAATTCAAAAACCAATACAATATGCAACTACTGAAACAGCATTTACATTGTATTATACTTAATCTTGAGATGACTTAAAGTATGCAAGAAATGGGCATACGTTATATGCAAATAGTATAACACTTTATATCAGGGACTTGAGCATTTGTGGATTTTGGTATCTGTTGGAGGTTCCGGAACCAATGTATTTAACAGGTCCTTTTCTTTTCTTGGCAAAATTTAAGCTCTATTTTTGTTTGTTTGTTTGTTTGTTTTCTTAACACTTTAACCCTGCTGACAGCTCTGTTTAGATTTTTAGCCATTTTTTCTGTCTCTTATTTCTTAGTGTCCCAAACAATTATTATTGAGCAGCTTAGTAATGGTCATCTGCCTCACAGAAAAGGTGCTGCAAATTTGGGGGTCACTTCTCTGCAGTTCCTTCCCATTGAAATCCTGATCCCTTAATTCCTCACTGGCTTGAATAGCTCTGAACAACAATATTTCTCTTCTACTTTGGGAGACTGCAAAAGGCTCAGAGCCACCACTGAACTAAACTTCTTACCTCACAGAGCTTACAGATTGGCAATTTCGTGAAATGTAAAGTCAGCAAGGATTGGGAGGCATGTGTAAATCAATAAATCATTTTACTCTTCATCAGAGTCATGCCCCATCCCCACTCACCACCCACATTATAGCTGCTGCTCTTTTGTACTTTCAAAAGATGATATTTTGTTTGTTATCCAGGTTTTATAATTTTTTTCTCAGAGGGAGTCTTCATCTAAACCAAACTACTCCATTATATCCAGTAGGGGAAATCTGACTTAAATTAAAGATAATTATCCTACAGAGAAAATAAACTTTAGATAGTAAGTGCTTGGATTAGTTATAAAAATGAGCCGTCATCATTTTTTGCAATCCACTAGGGAAATGTAGTAGCTTCAATAAAAGCAAGAGCTACTGTTGTTCAGAATAAGTCAGCAAAGTTGTGAACATCCAAGGGGCAGTCATTTGAATTAGACTTTTCTTAAATTTTCTTCTTTATTTCTTCTTATAAGATTTATTGTATTTTGTGAGTAGAAAATTATGTGATATCACCTTTTCTTTTCTACCCATTGGAAATAAACACTTCTCTCAGTATACATGGTTATTTGTTAGGCCGTATGGCATAAAAATCTATTGAACGTTAAAAATTATGAATTGTGAATGGACTTTTATTGAAATAATATCATGCTTATAATTTCTACATTATCATGAAATGAAATGAAAGTTTCTCACAGCTTTGTGGAAAGGAAATAAAATTCATATGTCAATGAATTAACAATGCCCCTAATTTCCAGGAAATGTTTTACTAGTCACAGAACTAAGTATTTGTTTTGCAGTTTATAGCTGCCTGAGAAAAATACATTTCCATATCTTTCCCATGCAAAAACTGTCATAATTTGAAACTAAAGCAGAAATTATCCCATTATGCTGTTTTTATTATACTTTAAAATCTTTTTTTATATAAACACATATTTCATAAAAAGGCATAAATATAGTTGTATCACGTCATTTTTAGATATGTACTGTTTTTTCCTTTTCCTCTTTTACTTGTTTTCTACTTTCCTTTTTTTAAATTTTGTTTTGCCAATATCCCTCATCTACCCATGTATCCCAAGTTAAAAAGTTATGATTCCCCATGGGAATATAGTCATATACAAACTTGTCTAAAGGTATACATGTAGACACATATTCATCCCTGAAAAAAATTTTGATGTTTATGTTTCAAAAAAAAAGAATTACATTACAAATATTTTTCTTCACTTTCTCCAGAACACAAGTTATATGTGGTCAGAAATCATATCAGCTTTGCTCACTAGTCTATTTCCAGACTCTAGAACAGTGTTAAACAGCTCTTTCCGACAGACTTTCTGCAATAATGAAACTTCTGCACTGTCCAGTATGGTAGCACTAACCAAGTGTGGCTATTCTGCACTTGAAAAGTGCCTAGTGTAACTGAAGAACTGCATTTTTCATTGTACTTAATTTTAATTAATAAAATTCAAATTTAAAGTGCTGCATGTGGTTATAGGCTACAATATTAAACAGGGCAGGTACAGAACATGTGTCCAATAAATATGCATTAAATACATAAATACATTTTATTACTTTTTTCTTTTTTTCCCCCAGAGTTAACAATACTTAATAACCTCTCTGGTCTAAGTGAAATTTTTGTATCCATTTTTTTAAGACTATATAATGTTCCAGGTTCAACTCTTCAATAATTTAAATTTTCCATTCATTCATAACTGGGCATTTTCTTTGCTTACTGGAGCCTTTATTTCTGTGAAATAAATTCCTAGAAATAGGAGTATAGTTAGATATATTTTAATAAATATAAAAGATGTTGTCTTTTTTTAAAGACAATATTTTTATAATGTGACATTTATACTAGCAGTAAATGTTAGTGATAGATACTTTACTCTAAATTTTTATCTACCTGTTAGAGATCCATTGATAACTAATTAAAATTTTATTTGCATGTTCTTAACTACTAGAGATTCAACATCTTTACAAACATTTCAGAGAGGTAAATTTGTTCATATGTGAATAGTCTTTTCACATTCTGTCCATTTATCTATTGCGTAGCTTGCCAACTTCTTGCAAATGTGTACAATTTTTTGAGCTATATATACACACACATATATACAAAAAGTTCATGAAAAATGGAATTAAAAGATAATGTTAATCTTTCCATGAATTTTTTGAAGTACCCTCATAAATAATACACACACATAATTGTGTATAATATTATATAAAACAACATGTATTTCTAAATCTTTTCTGCTTCACTGATCTAATTATTATTCCTATTTCAATGAAATTACAGTTTGATTGCAGTGTCTTTGTAGTTTTTTGCAGTATGTAGATTCTCCCATTAATAGTCTTCCATTTTAAACATATTGTACGTATCTATTTTTCTGTTAAAAAATTCATTCTATTTTGTCCAATTAAAAATCAATAATGTGGGCCGAGCATGGTGCACTCGGGAGAGGGTGGCGCTGGGAGCGTGGCGACGCTCCCTCCACGGGTTCGGATCCTATATAGGAATGGCCGGTGCACTCACAGGCTGAGTGCCGGTCATGAAAAAGACAAAAAAAAAAAAAAAAAAAAAAGTCAATAATGTGATTTTAGCTAAGTTTAATTATTTTCATATCTGAGATATTTAACAATTTTTAAAGAATTAATATTTATCATATTAAATCTTTGCATCCAAACATGTCATATCTTTCCATTTTCTTGTAACTTGTTTTATGACATTTTCACACATCAGACTACGACTCATAGTTCTGTCTCACTTCTCATAGTTTGTTCATCCTTAAACCAGCTAAAATTCATGGCTAATTGCTCCAATCACTCTAATGTATTTAATTTCCATTCTATCTCTACCTGTGCTGCCATTATTTCATTTCATCATTCCCCTTGGCATAACCTCAATACCTTCACCTCTCCACCTACTCTGAACCTCTACCATCTCAGGCAACTGTGCCTGGAGAAAAAAAGACATTCGTGCTGATGGTTCTCTATATAAATGCTGTCATCTCTCATGAACAGCAGGAAGGTTTCTGACATTCTCAGGCAATCATGCAGTATATTTTGCTTTATTCTCTTGATTCATTCCTTGTATTGTCTCCCCATTTTACTCAAAGTAAAGTGAGTCCAGAGTTCTTACAATCTCCTCAAAGACGCTGTTCATTTCTGAACTCGTCTCCTATAATGTTTCCTCTTAAATAGTCTGCTCCAGAAATGCTGACCTCTGTATTCCTCAAATGCAACACTCTATGCGTGTTTGGCTGTCCTGTCATGCTTGAATAATATTCAAGATATATGCTAATTAACTTCCTGAACTACTTTAATTATTTACACATACTTCAATTTCCCAGTGAGGCCTGATCATGCTATTGAGTTTTGGAAATTGATATTTTAGTATCTTTTGGTATGATCTTATTATTTATGTATTTCTAATTTGTAGAATAGATTATTTTGAGGCCGACCCCATGGCTCACTCAGGAGAGTGCGGCGCTGGGAGCGCAGCAGTGCTCCCACCGTGGGTTTGGATCCTATATAGGGATGGCCAGTGCGCTCACTGGCTGAGCACGGTGCAGGCGACTTCAAGCCAAGGGTTGCGATCCCCTTACCGGTCGCAAAAAAAAAGAAAAAAAAGAATAGATTATTTTGCACTGGACCATATTTACAAGGAAGAAAGAAGTAGATAGTTAGAAATGAGAAAGAAGGTATGACTACGATTATCAGTCCTTTTGACTGAATTAGATCTACACCAGATCAGATTGTAAAAGAGTAAAATGTTATGATGAATTTGATCAATCCTTATTAAAATAAAAATTTTCAAAATGGATTCAAAAGTTGTGTGAATATTACCCTTTTAATTGTTTCTTTGATTTTTGAAAATTTCTCTTTATATTGTCTCTTTGGCTATTGCTATGTTTCTATAATTTTAAGTAGTTGAAAGTTGTATTGCAAACATTTTTTTTTCTAATTATATTGGAGCATGATCACAAAATACAGCATACAACAACTTTAATTTAAATATTTTTTTAAACTTTATTTTTGGTCAAGTGCATCACTGATTTTTATAAACATTTCATGGACAATGGAAAGCATTTTTTTCTTTTTAACATACAACTCACTGCCTCAATGTGTGTGAGTCAAATTCCACTTGTCATATTTCTGCTTTCCTTTAAAAATTGAGTTGTTTGACTTATAGTTTAAAGGGCTTGCACAGTTGCATTTTCTTCAAAAATTGTTTTCCATCCTTTATCTTCTTTGATTAATTTAATCTAAAACATTTTCTGATACTAGTATTCTCTCACTTGCTTTATGTTCTTGTTGGCTTTCACCTCATATTTTATTACTTAATCTATAACTATTTTAGATATTTTTCATACTGAACATGAATAGCTTAAACTTTAATCTTAAATGAATGGTCTCTGCTTTTTAATGCAAAAATTCAGTCTGTTCACATTTTGTGCCATGCATAACACTATACTATTATTTCTTCTAACTTTTTTGTTTATTACTTATTTTACAGTTTTTAAATCTCTTCTCTTTTTCTTATCTTTGCTGATTTGTTGAAATTGATATTTGTGATATTTTTCTCTTTGTTGATTTGGATGTCCTACTGGTTTTTTCAATGCATTAATGGTCAGTGACTTTTTTTTTCTCTCTGCTCATGAATAGATATCTATCTGTGGTCTAACATTTAAAGTAAATAATATCTCTTTCTCACTTTAACACATTTTCTAAACCAATAGGTTATTATCCTACTGCTTCTCCAATAAGTTCACTTCCACATACTTTTCCCTTCTCCTTAGTATTAATATGTAATTGCTGGAAGAATTTTGATTGCCCTCTCTCCCTTGTTCCAACTATGAGATATTGCTAAGTTGTGTAGGATATTTAGTTTTAGATGACCACTTATAATTTTCTTGTATTTTTTTCTTTCTATTCCAGGTGTCATCATTTATTACTTAAATAACATATTTTTGAATAATTTATAATTATGAAATCTACACCCAGATGCAGATAATATTAATGTTTATATCTATAAATATAACTGTATCTGTATTTTTATCTATACCTAGGTATATTTAAAAGAAAAGAGATGCAAAAGTAGAAAATTAGAATGGTGAGAGAAAGAGAGAAAGTATTCACTATTGATTTTACTTAATTTTTATACACTTTGGAACTTGTGCTGTTCTCATTCATCTGTATTTGGGCTCACGTAGGTGATATATTCTCCACTTCATGAATATTTTAATTTGATTTCCTTTTCCCTTAAAAGAAGAATGCTATTTCATTATTTATGAAATTCTTGTGTTTAAAATTATTCACTTTCAGAGGTGGGGCAAGATGGTGGGCTAGAGGTGCTCAGTGCTCAATCCTCCTACAGAAAGAGACCAGAGCAAGGAATGGTGGCAAAGTACAGGGTAGAACATCAATGGGAAAGCATGGGAGGGAAGTGGGAGCCTGGTGAGGATACTGTGGAACATAAAAACTGAGCATGGTTATGCAGAAAGGTAAAAGAGGCACATGGATTCGGCCACTGCCACTTCTCCCAAACCAGGATCATCCAGGAGGAATTCCCATTTGTAGCAGAAAGAATCTGATCAACCACGAGCATTTTCCAGTGATAACACTGCTCCTTCTCCTGCACCAGCCTGCCTCCACCAACCCGCTGATTATCTGTGCCATTGTCTAGTCCTGAACCATGGCCCTTCTCTGTGCACAGGAATTCATCCCATGAAACACACTCTACCACATGGCCCATGCTGCCCATGGGACCCCAACTGTGCAGCTGCCCTTTGGCTCTGACTACCTGCTTGGGCTGAGAAAACCAGTGGGTGGCCCCACCCACCACCTGGGCCCAGCAATTCAGCCACTCATGCAGTCCCACCTACCTGAATGCCCGTGCAGCCCCAACCACCTATTTGGAACCAGCAATCTAAACACCCACAGAGCTCCAGCTGCCCCTGCCACACATGCCACCCAAACTGCACAGTAGCCTCTGGGGTCCCACACAGAAATGCAGCCCAAATACCCACAGATGCCTTTGTGACCCCACCCATATGACCACCCACATAGCTCCACCTGTCTTCATGGGCCCTTCTGTCTAGCCACCCACAAGGCTCCAGCTGTACACCTGGCCCCACCTCCACATGTGGGCCCAGTTGCCACAGCCATGCATGCAGCCCCACCCCTATGCATAGGACAAGCCATGCTCATAGCCCCAGCCATAGACACAGCTGCCAATGCCCCATGGAACTACTGATTCTTCCCAAACCACTGTGTCTGCCCAGAACTACTGAGATGAATTTGTCTATAAGCCACCAGAACTAAAAACCTCATCCAGTGGGCAATATATAATAAATCCACAAGAGGAAGTCTCTCTCCTCAAAAGCCACCCAGAGTAGTGGAAGCCACTGCTCAACCAGATGACATCAATGTAAGGATACTAGAAATATATCAAAAAAAAAAGAAAAAGTGACACCATCAAAGAAACACTATAATTCTCAAATATCAGAGACCAAACAGCAGGAAACCCTTGAAATGTCAGAAAAAGAATTCTGAGTAACCATCTTGAGGAAACCCAGTGAGATAAAAGAAGACTCAGATAGACAACAAAACAAAATGAGAGAAACAATCCAGGACATGAAGGAGGATATTTACAAAGAGATAAACACCATAAAAAAAAGACTATAGCAGAACTACTGAAACTGAAGATCTCACTCAAGCAAATAAAAACTATATTTGAGAGAATAAACAGAAGGCTAGAACAAGTGGAAGAAAGAATTTGTGATCTCAAAGATAGTCTTTTCAAAATAACACAGGTGAACAAAAAAAAGAATTTGAAAAAATGAAAAATATATGAGAAATTTTTAAAAATAAGTTTTAATTATATTAATTGTAGTAAATTTTATTAATTAGTTAATTTTACTTAATTAAATCTTAATTCTATTTAATTTTAAAAATGAATTTTAAAAAAATTTTAAAATGTCTATGAGAGCTATCAGACAACCTTAAGCACACAAACATGCAAATTATGGGTGTTCTGGAAGGGGAGGGGCAAAAAAGGCATTGAAAACATATTCAATGAAATAATAGTGGGAAATTTCCCTAAGTATTGGTAAAGATACAAACCTCCAGATCCAAGAAACTCCAGATCCAAGATCCCCAAACAGATTCAATCCAAAAGATCCTCTCTGAGACACATTGTAGTCAAACTGTCAACAGTCAAAGACAAAGAGAGAATACTAAAAACAATAAGAGAAAAGCATCAAGTCATGTATGAAAGAGTCCCCATCAGATTAATAGTAGACTTCTCAGCAGAAAATCTCCAGGCCAGAGTGAAAGGGATGACATATTCTAAGAAAGGAAAAAAAACCAAAACTGCCAGCCAAGAATGTCGAATCCGCAACCGGCCAACCCGAATAGCCCTAGCCTTGTTCCTTTTGGTGGGCAAGCGAATGGCCTGGATTACTCTTTCCCTCCAGTCCCCTTTGGAAGGAGATGGGGGAAGAGAGCCGTGAAGAGAGGTGAGCACAGCCGCAGGCCCCAACCAGCCCGGTTAAAGGACACTCAGACGCGGTGGGGGTTCTGTCGAGCAGTTCCGTTTATTATCACACAAGTACTTGCTTTTAAAGGCAAATGGGGAAGGGAGGTTTTTTACATAATCCTATCAGCTTAAAGGTCAAGGGAATGCATCCTGTCTCAATGCCTCGCTATTGCAACCGTGCAGTGTTCACGAGCGCGGAAGCATGTATTTGGCCAATAAGGGCTAAGGCAAGGTTCCCCCAGACACTCCCACCCTACTTCCTCCCAGCGCAGTCTTAGGCTGCCACGTTAATACGCACTTGTGGGCCCATAATGGCACCGCTTGTAATGTCACTTAAGGTGGCGTTAGTTTTTACGGCCCAACAACTCCCCCTTTTTGTTTAAATAAGGCAGCTGGAGATGACTAACCTTCCCAGCCTCGCCTCCATTCCCTCTGGTGGCTGTGCCTGTCTTATATTGTTTCCCTCTGGAAATCTTACCCGTCATTGACTATCCAGCCAAGCGGGGGCGGGGTGGAGCCTTAGAGATTGGCGTTGATTTCTTGAAGGGCCATATTGACCCAAGGGCTGTCAGGGCTTTCATTATGGGCCACCTCCTCTACCACCTGGGTGAGCATTACGAGAGAAGTGGTGTTGTGCCTTATAAGGGACACAACCTGGCAAATGGCATAAGGCCCCAAAATGATTAAGACAAGGAAAATGGCTAGGGGGCCCGCCAGGGAGGACAGCAGGGTGGTGAGCCATGGGGAACTTGAAAGCCAGCTTTGGAACCAATTACTGTTGGCTTCTCGCTCATTTTTTCGCTTTTCTAATCCTTCTCTAAGTTTAGCTAGGGAATCCTTGACCACTCCAGAGTGGTCGGCATAGAAGCAGCACTCTTCTTTGAGGGCAGTGCATAATCCTCCTTGCTGTAAGAACAACAGGTCTAGTCCACGTTGACCCTGTAAAACAACTTCAGAAAGTGATAGCGATTTTTTTTTTTAAATGTAATACAGACACCTCCAAGTGGCCAAAATCTATGTCCACTGCCTCCCTAAGGGAAGCTACCTGTTGATGTGCCAAGGCTATTCCGGCGGTCCCAGTACCTGCCTCAATAACTCCCAAGAGGGAGCTGATGGCCACTGCAGCTGCCCCTGCGGCCCGCTTGTTTCGGGTCCACTTATTTTGGGTTTTGGGGGTGGTGAGATTAGCCACAGTGCTGCAAAAGGGTTTGTTGGCACCTACACAGGAACCTTTGCCAAGGACTTGCAGGAAGGTGATGTACACATTGGCTAGCATTTACACCTAGCAGAGTGGCATTGGGCAACGCTACTGCTTGATTTATCTCTGCCTGCACGTGGCACTCTTCTTTAAAGAAGGCACAGAACTTGATAAAGAAGTTTGGGGGGAGGACAGCCTTACAGAGTATTTTCCAATCTTGGCCTTTTTCAGCTCTTTAAGGTCATGAGCTTCCCAAGGGTACCAAGTGGCTGGCCTATTTCCACCGTGGGCTTTGTCAAATTTGGACCTCCAGTCCTTTTTCCAATGTAATCCTTTTTTACATGGGGGGGGGGGGCAAGGTGTGGTAGGGGTTTTTTTGCCTTTAGCCTTAGGACATTGGCTTTAAAAATGACCTTGTCTTCCACAACCAAAACATTGTCCCTTGAAGGGTGGGGAAGTATTGTTTCCTGAGGGGATCAGGGCGGTAAACACCTTGAAGCCTTCGGTTAAGTTTTGTGTCTGAGCCTGCAAGGCTGTGGATAAAGTCCTGGCCTCAGCAACAGCCTTTTTTAGTTCTTTTACAACGTTGACCGGATAGGCCTGAGGGGCCACTTCCTCCCACGGGCTGTGGACGGCTGGGGGTTCCCAATGAGCCATGACAGGAAAAACCTGTGGCTCTGCCGGGTGATTTTAAAGGGGGGCTAGCCTCCTCCACTTCTTCAGGTGCTACTTTCTCTCCTTCAGTTAAACTTTGGCGGGGTGAGTATGCCAGGAGAGGAGGGTACAGGGTAGGGGCATAGGTATTACTCAGTGGCTCAGGCCCTTGCATTGGCAGCTTTGTTTCCTTTTTTCTCTCCTCATCGAACTGTGCCCAATCCCTTTCTGCCCCTTCCTGATGCTCGGGACGGAAGCAAAGCTTTAGGGCAGAGATAGTTGGGTAGAACCCTAAGGGAGGGTCTAGCTTGTGACTAATCTCATTCTTTCTGGCCAGGGTCTGAACACAGTCCCAAGTCTCATACTAGAACAAGTTGGAAGAAGGTGCCCAAGGGACCACCTTCACCACATGATGCCAGGCATTGGTAACCGTGGAGTCATATATTTCTACACCTCTGCTTTTTAACATGTACTTTAGAGCCTTGCAGGCTGTCTCGTCAGATATTTCTAGGCCTCTCCTTTTTACATGTACTTTAGAGCCTTGCAGGCTGTCTCGTCACTCTTTCCACACACACCTCCCATGTTGCCCCACGAGGAAGGGACAAAGGGAAGCAACAGGGCAGAGAAGTGCAGGGACTTCCCCGTTACGGTACTCACCTTGACACGCAGGGGGATTACTTCACAGTGACTACCGCGGTTGCGGGGGCCACTCCGCTGGTTGATTACCCTTCGTTGACCTTCTTTCAGGACCGAGCAGCCGGGGGCCTCACTTGCTCGCCTTTCACCCACGAGTTTTAAAAAACGCCTCACATGGGGCACCACTCTGTCGGGACCACCGCCAGCTGACCTAAACAGCCCTATCCTCGTTCCTTTTGGTGGGCGAGCAAATGGCCTGGATTCCTCTTTCCCTCCAGTCCCCTTTGGAAAGAGACGGGGGAAGACAGCCATGAAGAGAGGGGAGCACAGCCGCCGGTCGCAACCAGCCCGGTTAAAGGACACTCAGACGCGGCGGGGGTTCTGTCGAGCAGTTCCGTTTATTATCACACAGGGACTTGCTTTTATAGGCAGATGGGGAGGGGATGTTTTAATATAATCCTATCAGCTTAAAGGTCAAGAGCATGCATCCTGTCTCAATACCTAGCTATTGCAATCACGCAGTGTTCACGAGCACGGAAGCGCATATTTGGCTAATAAGAGCTAAGGCAAGTTTCCCGCAGACACTCCCTCCCTACTTCCTCATGGCGCCGTCTTATGCTGCCATGTTAATACGCCCTTCTGGGCCATATTGGCTCTGCTTGTAATGTCACTTAAGGTGGCATTAGTTTTTAAGGCCCGACAAAGAATACTACACCCAGAAGGACTATATTTCAGAAATGAGGGAGAAATATTGTATTTCCCACACAAACAAAAGCTATAGGAATTCACTACCACAGGACTAGCTCCAAAAGAAATCCTTAATGGAGTCCTGCAGCTGACACCCAAAAAGTATAACCATCACCATGAATACACAAAAACAAACACACACTACTGGTAAAGCAGATATGCAAAGGAGAAAGAGAAAGAAACTATACCATAGCACCTCAAAAAAACAGTAAAAACAAAAGACATACAATAAAAGACAAAGAAGAAATAAAAGATATTTAAATCAATCACACAAAAATCAATTAAATGCCAGGAGTAAGAAAATACCATTCAATAACAGCCCTAAATGTAAATGGATTAAATTAGCCACTCAAAAGACACAGGCTGACTGATTGGACTAAAAAGCTGGGCCCAACTATATGCTGTCTACAAGAGACTCATCTCACATGTAAAAACACACACAAGCTCATAATGAGGGGATGTAAGAAGATACATCACACAATGGGAAATCCAAAACAAACAGGAGTAGCTATTCTTATATCAGATAAAATAGACTTTAAACAAAAACCATAAAAAGAGACAAAGAAGGACATTATATAATGATAAAGAGACATATCCAGCAAGAAGACATAATAGTCCTAAATACATATGCACCCAACCCCAGAGCCCTCAGATATTTAAAGAAAACACGATTAGACCTGAAGAAAGAGACAGACTCTAATATAATAGTTGGGGACCTGGACACCCCTCTCTCAGCACTGGACAGATGATCAAGGCAACAAATCAACAAAGAAACACAGGATTTAAACTACATATTAGACAAATCAGACTTGGCAGATATCTACAGAACATTTCAACCAACAACTACAAAATATATATTATTCTCAACAGCAAATGAACATTCTCCTTATGTTAGGTCACAAAATCATCTGTATATTTTCAGAGCACAACAGATTAAAACTAAAAATCAATAACAAGCAAAACTCTGGAATCTACACAAACACATATAAATTGAACAACATGCTCCTGAATGACCTATGAGGCCAAGAAGAAATTAAACAGAAAATCAAAAAATTCTTTAAAGTAATGAAAATGAGGACACACCAAAACTGGTGGGATACAATAAAAACAGAGCAAGAGGAAAGTTTATTGCAACAAATGCTTGCATCAAAAGAATAAAAATATTTCATATAAGCAACCTAATGCTATACCTTCAAGAACAAGAAATACAAGAACAATCAAATACCAAAATTTGCAGATGGAAAGAAATAACTAAGATCGGAGCAGAACTAAATTAAATATAGACCTCTCAAATAATACAAAACATCAATGAAACAAAAATTTCTTTTTTTGAGAAGATAAACAAAATAGATAAATCCTTAGCTATTCTAACTAAAAGAAGAGAGACCCCAAATAACAAAAATCAGAAATGAAAGAAAAGACATTACAACTAATACCACTGAAATACACTAGAGACTGTTATAAACAAACATGAGTTGGAAAACCTGGTAGGAATTGTTAAATTTTTGGATATATACAAACTAGTAAGACTGAACCAAGAATAAATAGAAAACCTGAACAGACCAATAATAATCAATGTGATTGAAGCAGTAATCAGCAGTCTCCCAACCAAGAAAAGTCCAGTACCAGATGACTTCACTACTAAACTTTACCAAACCATTATAGAGGAATTAATGCCAATTTTCTTCAAACTATTCCAAGAATTGAAACAGAGGACATTCTTCCAAACTCATTCTATGAGGCTAGCATCACCCTGATACCAAACGAGATAAAAATACAACAAAAATAGAAAAGAACAGGCCAATAACTTTGATGAACATAGACACAAAATTCCTCAACAAAATATTAATAAACAGAATACAGCAGCACATCAAAAATATTAAACACTGTGATCCAGTGGGATTCATCCCAGGGATGTAAAAATATTTCAGCATATTCAAGTCAATAAACATGGTACTTCACATAAACAAAAACAACAAAAACCAAATGATTATCTTAATAGACACAGAAAAACCATTTGACAAAATTCAACATTCCTTCATGATAAATACTCTTAGCAAATTACATATAGAAGGAAAAAATCTTAGCACAATAAAAGCCATATAGGACAAACCAATAGCCAATATCATCTTGAATGAAGAAAAGCTTTAAGCTTTTCCCTTCTTGAATGAAGAAAAGCTTTAAGCTTTTCCCTTAAGAACAGGAACAAGACAAAAATGTGCATACTCTCCACTCTTGTTTAACTTAGTATTGGAAGTACCAGATAGAGTAATCAAGCAAGAGAAAGAAATGAAAGTTATTCACATTGGAAAAGATAAAGTCAAACTGTCCCTGTTTTCAGATGACATGCAGATAATCCTATATATAGAAAAACCTAAAGAGTCCACCAAAAAAGCTCTTAGAGTAGATAAAAGATTTCAGTAAAATTGCAGGCTACAAAATCAATATGCAAAAATCAGTAGCATTTTCATACTCCAATAACAAACTTGCAGAAAAAGAAATTAAGAAAGCAAGCCCATTTACAATAGTCATCAAAAAATAAAATACCTAGAAACTATTTCAACCAAGGAGGTGAAAGACCTCTTTGATGATATATACAAATCACTGCTGAAGGAGATTAAAAAGGACACAAAAAGATCGAAGGACATTCCATGTTCATGAATTGGAAGAATTAACTTTGTGAAATGTCTATATTACAGAAAGGTATCTACAGTCCCCATCAAGATACCAATGACATTCTTCACAGAAATAGAAAAAACAATTCTCACATTCATATGGAAAAAGGACCCTGAATAGCCAAAGCAATCTTGAGGAAAAAATAATAATAATAAAGCCAGAGACATAACACAACCTGACTTCAAATTATACTACAAAGCTATAGTAACCAAAACAACATGGCACTGGAATAAAAGCAGACACTTGGACCAGTGATACAGCATGGAGAACCCAGAAATCAACCCACATGCTTACATCCAACTGATCTTTGACAAAGTCACCAAGCACATACATTGAGGAAAAGACTGTCTCTTCAATAAATGGTTTTGGGAAAACTGAACATCCATATGTAAAAGAACAAAAATTAGACCTATACTTCACATCTTTTACCAAAATTAACTCAAAATGGTTTAAAGACTTAAACATAAGACCTGAAACTATAAAACTCCTAAAATAAAACTTAGGTGAAACACTTCAGGAAGTAGGACTGGGCAAAAACTTTATGAATAAGAATTCAAAAACAGAGGCAATGAAAGAAAAAATAAATATAATTATATCAAAGCAAAAGCCTTCTGCAGAGCAAAACAAACAATTAACAGATTGAAAAGACAACCCATTGGGTGGAAGAAAATATTCACAAACTATCCATCCAATAAGGGATCAATATCCAGAATATACAAGGAACTCTAATACCTTAACAGTTAAAAAAAAAAAAAAAAAAGTCATTCAAACAAATAGGAAAAGGAGCTGAATAGGTGTTTCTCAAAGGAAAATATACAAAAGGCCAACAGACACTAAAAGAATGCTCAACATCACTAAGCAAATGCAAATCAAAACCACACTGAGGTATCATTTCAACCCTGTTAGACTGGCAACTATCAAAAAGAGAATAACAAATGCCCATAATGATGTGGAGAACAGGGAACGCTCCTTTCACTGTTGGTGGGACTAAATTAGTGCTGCCATTATGGAAAACAGTATGGAGACTTCTCAAACAACTACAGATAGAACTGCCATTATAATTTAGCAATTCCACTACTGGGTATATACCCAGAGGAATGGAAATCATCATGTCAAAGGGATACCTGCACCCCCATGTTTATTGCATCTCTATTTACAATAGCTAATCATTGGAGCCAAGCTAAATATTCATCAATAGACAGCTGGCTAAGGAGAATGTGGTCTATATACTCAATGGGATACTATTCTGCCATTATTCCATTCGCAGCAAGATGGATGAACTTAGAGAAAATTCTACAAGTGAAAAAAACCAGGCACAGGAAGAGAATTACTGTATGTCCTCATGTATAAGGGGAAGGGAAGGGAAGGGAAGGGAAGGGAAGGGAAGGGAAGGGGAGGGGAGGGGAGGGGAGGGGAGGGGAGGGGAGGGGAGGGGAGGGGAGGGGAGGGGAGGGGAGGGGAGGGGAGGGGAGGGGAGGGGAGGGGAGGGGAGGGGAGGGGAGGGGAGGGGAGGGGAGGGGAGGGGAGGGGAGGGGAGGGAAGGGAAGGGAAGGGAAGGGAAGGGAAGGGAAGGGAAGGGAAGGGAAGGGAAGGGAAGGGAAGGATGAATCACAATAATTTGTTGTACTTACAAAAGGGGTGAACAAAACTGAGGTTACCAGAGGTGGGAAACAAGGAGTAGGTCAGGGAGTTACCAAGAAATTGGTAAAGGGCCACAAAAATGATTATACTATACAATGTTGAATGTACTAATTATTCTGATTTGAGCATCACGTATTGCACACAGGTATTGATATTTAAATCTGTACCCCACATATATGTATAATCCATTAGGTTTCAATTAAAAATAAGTTTATTTTAATTTTCTAGATATCTTTCCACTGTGCATTTGCTTCTAGTGTTTTAATGTGAAATCGTATCTATCTGATTGTTATTCGTTTTTTCTTTTAGATCATTTGTTCTTTTTGTTTGAAAGTTTAGATTCTAATTATCCTTAGAGATATAAAATTTTACCAACATACACCTAGTAATGTATCATTTATGTTCAGTTCTTCATGGAATTTGTCAAATCAGTTCTTCCCTGAACTCTGAGAATTCAGAATTTGCTTCATTTCATATTTTATTTCTATTATTTGTTCAATTACTTTCTCTCTTTCACCTAATTATTACTCTTTTTTTTATATTTCTCCTGTTAAATTTTTTTAACTCTCATTTGTAATATCTTAAGTTCTTCTTTGTCCAAGTCTATTGTTTTTATTAATTATACACATAACAAAAATATGTATATGTAAATATATATAAATAAATATATATGACACAGTTATACTGGGTTTGATAAATACAATTTTTTACTTTAAAATATTAACTATTTTAAATTTAATTATGATTTTTAAATATTTTAAAGAATATCTTAATTGTTCTGAAAATTTAATAAACAATCAGCTGATGGAAAATATTAATATCCAAGCAACCTATTCATCTTATACATGCAGTTATTAAAAATAAAGAAAATATTTGTGATCAGTTTTTTTCTCATTGTTATCAAATGTAATTACTTTCCAACTGCACCAGGATTAGAGAGTGAGTCATGGATTTAAGCAAGTTGCATTGTTCCAAGGTAAATAAGTCAGCCATGAAAGAATTATGAACTTTCAGCTTCTATTTAACAAATATGGAAGGAGAATTACTATTCTGGTTAATCAAAGTTTATAAATATTGGACTTAAGTGAAGCTCAATTCAGTGTCTAAGATATTATAGAACTGTTTTCATGAAACTTGAGGATTATTCTTGCCTTGGGAAAAACTTGGCCTTGATGGAGACTTTTCTTACATATTTGAGAAAAAAACAGTCAAAGTCTTTCATTGGGAATAGAAGTTAAGAATTTAAATAAAGAAGTCAGGTCTGGAAATGCAAATGTAAGAGTCATCTTTGGTATGTGTGGAAATCATAAATGTATTGTCTCTGTGTACTTGAATATAAAAGGAAAAGGGCACATTGATACTAAAACATTATTAGAAGTTAGTAGTGACCAAGTTAAAATTAACTGTTTGTAAGTTAAAATATTATTAGAAGTTAGTACTGATTGTTTAAGTTAAAGTTAACTTTGTTAGTTGAAATTAAAACACACATTAAAAAATTATACACTCATTAATAAGAGCAGAAGTCTTGTATCCCCACAAATAAAACAATAGAGATAAGAGTAGTTACAATTTTCTTTCTTTGATTAAGTTCTGAGAGAATACTAGTCAAGGAGAGATAATTTTTACTTTTTGATGCCGTGGTAGAGATAGACCACCCTGAAATGGGTTGGCTACTTATTCACAAGGAAAGAAGGATGAAGAATGGTTAGAGGTCTAAGTTCCGGGAAAGTTGTCTGTATCAATGAGTTATTTATTGCCTTGTGTTTTGTAGTGGTAAGAGCATGGAGATAGATTGTCAGGGTTCAAACTCTGCTGTCATCATTTATTAGCTATGTGACCTCAGATATGTTGCTTAGACTAAATCTCAATTTCCTCTGTAAAATACAATACTAAAAGAGTTTTCTGTGAGAAGATTAAATTAGGTAATTCATGTAATGTCCTTAGCATAGGACATAGATCATTTTAGTGGTTTAATGAAATTTTGCCTATTATCAGCTACCATGGTTTGAAATCCAGTTTATTCTAAAAGTTTATTTTCTATGTGTTTAGCAAATATACATTGAAAAACTACATAATGAGAAGCTCAATATGGAAATTACCAAACATAACTTTCCCAAGAGACAACATTTAGAGAGAGGAGAAATTATACACGAGTTCTTTGCCATTGAGTAATCATAGTCATGGTGTTTTCATGTTATGTTGTAGAATTTACTAATACCAAAAGTAACAATATTTTGGATAAAAAAAGTATTCTTTTGAATAAGCATGTAAATGTTCTATACTACATTCATAAAATAGATAGTTTCTCTAACTCTCTCAGATCACTCTTGCATGAACTTTTAACATCTGTGTCCCTAGGGACAAAGAGGACATGAGAAGCTTGCCCTTGCTCTCACTACCAGAATTCTTCATGTATCCATTTACAATAAATGGCATTTCTGTACTGGTTGAATTGAATGAGATATTTTGACACACATGGATAACATAAGTATTATTTTAAATACACTTGACTAGGGATATCCTTTTATGCATTAAGTATTGTCCTTGAACTGAAGTAAAATTGCTGAATAAGAAAAGAAAAGTCCCCATCCTTGGTGAATCTGCACTTTGTGGAGGAACAAGTTAAACAACCAAAGTAATGTCATTTCACAGTCTCATTTATGTGCAGCTACAAACTATGGGAGAATGCCTGATTCTAGAGAGCATAATTTCTTGGAATCAGGAGTAAAAAATAAGGAAATAGATGAAAAATTTCAAGTCAGTCTTTTCCTTCTCTTTTCTAGAAATTCCCAAAATAGACTCCTTTTCTTGGTTATTTTCCTGACTATTCAATTAAGTTAAATGATGCTATTCTGGTACAGACGATTTGCATAACCAGTCCTAAAGCCTTCTGTAATAGGGTCAGGGAAGCTAGGATTGGCAGGAGAGAAATAAGTAGCTGGGGACTTAAAAGAAGTGTGATCTACAGAGCAAGTGAGAATTAGAAACTGGGGCATAAACAAACTTCACCTCTTTACTGTTTATCTATGAGGGAGTTGGGAAAAAAAGAGGAAGGCATTGTAAAATGGCATGCAGTAGATTAAACAAAAAACAAATAAACAAATGATAGAAATTGACCTTAATTTTGAATTTCATTTAATCACTATCCTAGGAAGACTATGAAAAAGTCAGTTTTTGGTTTTTGTTTGTTTGTTTCTTTGTTTTTTAATTTACTGAAGACAACAAAGGCAATGCCTATCTAGTGATTGAGATAAATTTATCATCTACTTCTAAAAGTAGTTATCACTCTATTGTAATACAATGAAAACTTAATTGCAAAATTACTTGATTTTCATTAATGAAAACATAACTAATACAGATTTTTTGCATGGCAATATACATAAGTTTTTTTGTTTGTTAACTTTTAAAAAAACTATAAATACTTTATCTAAAACTATTGACAGTACAAACCTGAACAGTACCAGCCTCTCCTGCAGGTGTGTGTGACAACTCACAGTAGAGCTCCAAGTCCTTCTGGCCTTTCTGTTTCTGCTGTCCAGGGGTGGTGGAGCCCACCTGGCCAGTGAGCACCATGCAGGAGGCACCTCACAATCTAATCACCTCTTTAAGGCCCCACCTTCCAATTATTATAACAGAATTTCCTGTCCTCAGCAGTTACAGTGGGAATTAGTCCTTGATGAATTTGGGGGGACATTGAACCCCCACATTCTGCCCCTGGCCTCCAAAACTGATGTCCTTTTCACATACAAATGCATTCATTTCATCTCGTTAGCCCCAAAGTCTTAACTTGTTCCAACCCAAAGGTACAAAGTCCAACATGTGAAATCAAACAAGTTATCTACTTCCAAGATATAATGGTGGGACAAGCATAGGGTACACGTTCCTATTCCAAAAGGGAGAAATAAGTCGAAAGAGAGGAGTAACTAGTCCCAAACAAATCCAAAACCCAGCAGGGCAGGCATTAAATCCCAAAGCTGGAAAATCATGTACCTTGACTTTATGTTTGGCATTCTCTACACGCTGGTGTAAGGTTCACGTCCTCACGTCCTTTGTCATCTCTGCTCCTGAGGCTTTCCTGGTCTCCAGCCATGCTTTAACCCTTGCAGGCTGGTGTTGCACACTGGTAACTCCATAATTCTGGAGTCTTCGTGGTGGTCCTTCCCTCATGGCTCCAAAAGGAGTGGCTCCGATGGATTTTCTTGGCTGCAACTCCAACCTCACATTTCTGCTAGGCATTGCTCTAGCAAAGGCTGTCTGCAGTGACTCCCCCCTTGCAACAGATCTCTTCCTGGGCCCCCAGCTTTTGCATACATCCTTTGAAATCTTGGTGGAGGCTCTAACATTCTGCCATCCTGCAGATTTAACAGTGCAAGGAAAACCCTAAGCTTTCTGGCTCATATCTTCCAGAAGTTTGGGTCCAACCACAGCTTGGCCAATTTAGCTACAGCTAGAGCAACAGAAGCAGCAAGCATGCAGGAAGCAGCATCCTGAGGTGGCCCTGAGCATCAAGCCTGGGGAAGTCACCTTAGGCCTGTTCCCAGAGATCATTCTGTCTCCCTAGGCCTCTGGGTCTGTGATGGGAGGGGCAGCCTGGAAGATCTGTGAAATGCCTTAATTTTTTTTTTTTTTTCCCTTCTCTTGGTAATCTCTTTCTTCTGTACTCGTCTTAGCAAATGGTTGTTGGGCTACACCCTTGCTTTCATGGCCAGTCTGAAAGTTTTCCAGGTTCTGTCCTGTGCTTCCTTTTGACTTATAAGTTCTGGCTTTGCATTATGCCTTTTCTGCCATAACCCAGCATAGGCTGTTGCAAATAACCATGCAGCTTCCTCAATGCTTTGCTGTTTAGAAATTTCTTCTGTCAGATACCCTCATTCATATCTTTGAAGTTCCACATTCCATAATACTTTTGGGCATGAACAGAATGCAGTCAAGTTCTTTGCTAGTTCATAGCAAGGGTGATCTTTGCACCAGTTTCCAATAAACTCCTTATTTCTATCTGTGACCTCCTTAGAATGGTCTTTGCAGTCCATATTTCTGTGAGCATTCTGGTCTTCACCATTTAACTAGTTTCTAAGAAGTTCCAAACTTTGATCCACACTGTCCTTGCATAGTCATGTGGTTGAAGTAGAAATCCTAGTTTCCTGCAGATGGACACAGTGGGAAGAAGAGCAACCTAAAGTTAGCATCTTACTCTGAGAAGCAAGGGAATCAAACGTCTCTTCTAAACACACACTCCACCACTGGGTCAGGGCAGTCCTTCACAATGCCGTCCAGTGCGGGGGGAAACCATCTGAAGACAGTTACAGAGCTATCTCCCTCTGGCAGGCCTGAAGACACAAGGACAGAGACAGGTGTCCCCCTATGGGTGAACACAGGAGGTGCCTGACACCTGGATATCTCTATGGCCAGTCTTTGCTCTCCTCCAGCAGTCCTGGGAGACCAGCAGCTGGCCAAACCAAAGCCTTCTCTGAGGATATGAGGTCGAGTCATGCTAAAGCCACCCTACCTTCAGGACTTCTCCAACAGGACTGAGCACAAACCTGTCTCCCGCCCTCAGATGACCAGCACTCTGACCAGGAGGCTGTCATCATTCCAGAAGTCACACATGCCAGAGGGCAGCTCAGACTGACTGCAATGAGGGGAGGGCAGCTGGTAGAGCACCCTTGACCTGGCCTTGGTGCCAGCCTTTGCTCTTAGCTTCCATTCCTCAGCAACTCACCCCTTGGGCTGTAGACTTGCCCCAGGGGATGCCAGGTCTGAAGGTCTGTGGTGGCCACACCCTCACACAATTCCACCTAGGACAACACCGGCTGGCTGTCCTTGGGGCTTGAGAGCCAAAGGGCCTGAGCTGTCTACAGAAGTATTTCGAATAAACAAGGTAATGATTAAACTACTTTGATTTGTGAGACCACCAGACAGATGCAAATTACAATCAAAACCTCAGGTCTCAAAGAAAGTGATGCTGCCTTTTCTAACAAATTAGTTAGATCATTTTTTTGTAATTACTACTAGTAAAGTCTAGTCTTAATCATTTGGAGCAATTAGACTCAAGTTTTGAATGATAAATCTTACACATTGCCATTTAATTTTAATCAGAACACTACCATAACAAAAATGTTAATGAAAACACATTTTCAGTCAGCCTTGAGAGGAAGAGAAAATGCATTAATTTAAAAAGTGACAGTGACACACAAATCGATAACACATGATGATTGTGAAAAACGAGAAGGTTTTTTTTTCATGTGAAAATCTGATATAAACAAGAAAAATCCTTTGTAACTAATTGTAGGAGTATACAAACTGCATCTGAGGTTTTTCAGTAAAGAAGGACTGTGATGATATCAATGCTACATAGAAATCACTATGCAAACAAAAAGCATAATTAATTTTAAAGTAGTTGTGTGAAGATTTCAAACTCCAAAGTCAAAAGGATCTGGTTTATGTCAGATTTTGCTCATTATTGGCTGTAGTTCTTCATGTATAAAATGTGTTTAATAATATTTATCTCTCAGTGTTGTTGAGAAGATTAAATGGCAGTATGCGTATGTACAGTATTTTCACAGTGCTTCAAAAGCAGTCGCTGTTCAACTAATGTCAGCCTCTGTCATTGTTATTTAAAATACCACACATGAAACCAATACTGAGGAAACAGTGTTGTTGATGGGAAGAAATCTTTTACAGTGAGAAATCATATTTGTAAAATAAAGGCCCTATTAAGTCAAACAAAAGGGAATAATAGTCCTCAGAATCCAATCACCTCTTCAAGTCCCCACCTTTCAATTAATATAATAGGATTTCCCATCCTCTTAACAGTCACAGTGGGGATCAAGCTTCTTATACATAAAAATTGGGGAACACAATTCAATCCATACCATTTAGTAAAGCAGTGGACTTAAAGACTTCCCTGACTTGATACAAATGAATAGCTCAAGTGCTTGGTTGAAGGGAAAAAGAGCAAAAACAGAACAAATCCAAGCAAAACAAGGTTGTTTGTAGTTTTTTCAGACATAAGGTGAGATTTGGTTTAGGTACACAACCAGTGTGAAATAAGACTGGTCACTACACTTACAGTATGTGACATGGGACAGGTTATTTAAGTTTTCCAAGTCAATGTTTTCAAGTATTAAATGTGCAAAGCATACTCATATCGTTGAGTCTGAGGATATTTAAATAATATGGGCAGAGTGCTGCTTACAGTGCTGTGGCAGGTGTGTTACTTCTCTATTAGTCTCATGGAGAGAGAAGAGCCTTTGGAAATAAGAAACACGAAATGTGTTTCTAGGCAAAAGTAGCTATTCCAATTAAAACAAAGGTCCACCCTCTTGAACTTAAAGTTTTTGCATCCTACTGAAGATAAGGCATCAATAGCCAACTGGCAGGTCTTAGTTTAGAAAAAAAACCTTTATCTACTTGGGGCATAATAAGTTGATATTATTCACCAGTCTAGGATTTCTGGAGGTGTTTGGATATTGCAAGAGCTAGAGAAGATGTATTCGGTTCTTTCAGAAGCAGAGAAAGTGCATGAAACCCAAGAGTCTATTGCTGTGTTGACAGGAACTGGCTGAAGAAAAGGAATAACTGATCTCTGTACCAAACGTCCTGACATTCAGGAAAAGTCAGACTGAGAGTGTCCTCTCCTTAGCTTGGTAGGTGTAGTGGTTAGTGATAGTGAGCAGCACGGAGGGAGAAGAAGGTAGTGTCAGAAGAGGAGACTGTCAGGGGACTTCCAATCACACGGCTGGGAGGAATGAGGGAGGGGCAAAACCTGAGCCAGATCCTTCTTAATTGTAAATCAGGCTCTTGATCTCTCCTATAACTGATTTGGCTTAGTGGAATAAAGAGTGACGTGAAATAACGTTCCTCAAGCCTTACGTTCTATTTTAAATGTATCTTTGTTTTCAGGTGTTGGTGCTGAGACATTTTAGAGAAAAACAGATGTTTGGGGTGATTTCAATTGGCCAGAAGAAGAAAATATTTGGTTTGCATTAGTATTAAGAGAAATCATAACAACAGTGAAACAAGTTAACCTGGTACTTTGGGAAAAATATTAACAGAGAGAGACGTAAACTGGCATGATGGGAGAATTTGATCTTCTTTGAGCTAATTGTAAGTACAGAACAAATTATAACTATGAAGACATTTGAAACTAAAAATAAGAAACTTTTAGGAAGAAAATAATATGAAATTATACTGTGAAAAATGTAATGTAAAGAAGCAAGTGAAAGCAGAGATAAAAACTACGACTGTTTAAAAACAATTGTCCAAATACAAGACAATCATGATGAGGATGCAGTGGTTTGAAGGAAAGACAAAGAGAAGAACAGTGTTTATAAATGTTGTTGCTTTTTTCCCTGCAGGGTTTTTCCTTGATTCACCTAGTAGGAAGAATAACATATGATGATAGATTTCTGTTTATGTTTTGTTTTATCTGGGTTTGGTTTAATTTGGTTTTCTTCATCGCAGCATTTTCTTTCTTTCTTTCTTCAAGGTAATACGTGCCACATATATTTTTCTTTATTTTCTTTGTTGTGGAAGTAAAATAAAAGTAGTGCGATTTTTTAAAAGCATTTTTTGAAGTATTTCTAGTAATCACTTAAACTTACTCTTCTGTGAGGTAATGCTGTTGTTATTGAGAACTGAGTCAGGGTTTCTATACAGATAGAAAACTTAGACTTACCAGATTTGGGAGAGATCTTGGATATTATTCTGCTCGTAGTAAATAATTCCCAACTCTGTCTACACATTAGAATAATCTGTTGAAAGTACATCTCTGGATGATCTCAGGTTTTGTTCCAGGTGATTCTGACACAGAATGAAGACTGGAACCATTAATATAATCTATCTCCCACATATAACAGTGTGAGGAACTGAGATGCCCAGATATTTTACTCACTATTACTCAACTAGTAAATACTATATTTATGACTAAAGTCATGTTTTCTAAAATCAAAATAGGAGGCCTAAAGAAATATATCATGAATACAAAGTGTTACGGTATAGTTCATGCCTCAGAAGATTTAGTATTATGAACTAAACTTGTAGTTTTTGGCTTTGTTCCCCAAATGAACTAATGCAAATGTTCTGATTCTTATTCAATCAAAGAGTTAATTTTTTTCTAGATGTGGCACTGTGCAAGTTAGTGGATGTGGGTAATTATGCGGCATATGGAATAGTTGAATGCATTCTTGGGTGTACTACTTTGTATTGCTTGTAATGCCACTCATTATTCTGTTTGACTTTAATTGTGTTCTTAGGTGGATATGTTAAAGATTAATGATGCATTTAGCCTAAACCAAGACTTACAGAGACGTGAAGATAAAAAAGAGTAGAGGCTATAATAGTTAAAGATTTCGTTTTTTCCTTTTGGAGGGATCATATCCTCAGGATTTTATGTGAAAAAACTTAAGTAGTTATAGTCAGTCTCCTGGTGGATGTGTTACTATCCCATATCCTTGCCATAAAGCTGATATTATAAGTCTGCCATCTGACATGGAAATATATAGTGAGCTGGTGTGCAACGAGAGCTATTATCCACTTGGTACTGTTGGCTTTAATTGAGCAGGGTGTGCACGTAATATTTGTGTTGCCTTAGTTGAAAAAAATCTAACTTCCCACTTTATATCGAACGAGATGTTAGTCTTTTCACAGAAAAAGTTTGAAGTCCCAGGACAAGAGTTTCTAGTGTAACTGAAGGTCTAGGTGGAAATGTAGCTACAACTTAATCAACATATGCAGTAGCTACAGTAATAACAGGAGGAGGTTAGCTATCTTTTCCATAGATTAAATTAATGGGGTTAGATTTATAACAATAATTACAATAATGATAATAATAATAAGTATTGTTATGACACTACTGGTAGTAGTGGTAGAAGTAGTAACAGCAACAGCAGAAACAAACATTGACAATGTGCCCAGCACTCTTGTGAGTTCTTTATATGTATCAATTCATGTCACAATAGTCCTGTAAAATAGATACTAATTTTATACCCATTATAAAGATGATAGGTATAAGGCACAGGGAGGTCAAGTAACTTAATCAAGGTCACCCTACTAGTAAGTTGAACATCTGAGACTGAAAAAAGACATTATAACTAGAGAGTCTATAGCCTTGTGTGTGTGCTTGTGTGTGTGTGTAACAACTTTATTCAGATATCATTCATATACCAAATGAAACATTAATCTAAATTGTACAATTCAATGTATTTAGTATATTCACAGACTTGTGCAAATATCACCACAATCAATTTTAGAGTATTTTTATCATCCCATAAAGAAATCCCTTCCCTTTTACCAGCCACCTTACATTTTCCCTCAAACTCCTAGGCCCTAGACATCCACTTTTTTTTTTTTTTGTCATTTTTTTGTGACCGGCCGCCCAGTGAGCCCACCGGCCATCTGTATATAGGATCCGGGTTGGCCCAACATCCATTTTCTGTCTCTATTTCTGTCTCTATAAATTTGTTTGCTCTGTACATTTTATATAAATGGTATCGTACAATTTGCAATCTTTTCTGACTGTTTTCTTTCACTCATTATAATACTACTAACATTCACCCATGTTGTAGCATGTGTCAGTTCTTCATTCACTTGTATTGATGAATAATATTCCATTGTATGTATGTGTCACATTTTATTTATCCACTCATCAGCAGATGAGCTTTTGGACTGTTGCCACTTTTGGGCTATGACAGATAATTCTGCTATGAATAAAAATGTTACAACCTTTTAGAGCTTAGAAAAGCTTGCTCTAATTTATATATCACTGTTTAACAGTGAAATTACTGTTGCCAAATCATGTTTTAATGAAAGAAATGCAATATAAAATTTTGAATGAGTTCACAATATCCAAACGCTTCACCAAAACTTTGTTCTTCGTTTATTTATCAAAAAGAAAAGAAATTCTCTTTACTAACGTCATAGGACAATGTGCTAACTCTCCAGATGCATTGACTAAGTTTTATTCATCTCTTTCTCCACAAACTTATACAGGGTTTAGTATAGACTGGATGCTCAGAACACCTTTGCTGAATGAAAAAACTGATATAAGGAAAATGCATTTACTAGCAATGGCCTATGCTCACCAGAAATAAGTAATTTTTTGTCTTAATTTTCTTTTTTGGGGGGAGGGGCGACATTACAAAAGACACCAAAAAAACTCATTGGTAGCCATGGGAACCACTCCTGTTATACACAGATAGTATTATCTTTCTAAGGTGCGCTTACCCTCAAGAAAGTGCTTCCCCAGGTTTCTGAGGGAATATATCCCAGTTTCTTGAGTTTTGGGGGATAACATCTGATCTTTGGTTTGTAATTCTTCCAGCTGTCCTCTAATTGGGAAAGGAGACATAGAAACAAATCTATCCTTTTCCTTAGCAGATCATCCCTATATCAGATATCCTTAGTCTAGTATCCCATGCCTAGAGTGGCCCTAGGAATCCACATGCTTGCTATCTTTTACAAGGAGGTAATCCGTACCATTTTGTTTTTCTAAGTGAAACATCACCTTGACTGCAATTTAGTATCCTGCTGCAATTTGGATTTTATCCTGAGACCAAGACTCCTTGCTTTGATCTATGATGATTTGCTAGACCGTGTCAACTCCATTTCTCAAAGTAGTTTCTGGGTCTTTTTTTTTTTTTCTTAGCCACCCTCTAAGTGAACCCAGGTCATCCTTCCTCATGACAATACTCCTTCTACCACATTATGGTCGCCTTCACATCTGGGGAGTTCTGATGCCATCCCTCCCAACGAGACAGGATTGCAACCTCCACTCTTTGTAGGAGCAATTCCTACACTTGCATTCTCTTTAAAACTAGCCCTATCAGTCCTGGATAAATCGCTTCTCCTCAGTGTTACATGACTGAGGTTCCACCGTGCTTCTCAGCTGAGTCAATCAAAATTAAAATTGATTATCTTATATTTTCCCTTCATTTTCAAATTACGTAGATCAATGAAATATCCACTAATGTTCACGAGGCTGTTACAAAATATATTTTGTATTTCATATAAATATATGTATCTCAAAATTAACTAGTTGAAATTTTAGATTACTTTACCATATCACCAACTAACTTGCTTGTTTGTAGCTTTGACATTTACTTTTTTTTCAATTGAAACATAATTGTTTACATACATAAATGGGGCAAATAGTTGACTATCAGTATTTGTGTACAGTATGTGATGATCAAATCAATATCATTCCCTAGTAACTACAGGTATGTTCAACCCTTTTGAAAGTTCAAAGCTTTACTGTGGTCTTTCTTTCTTTTTCTCTTTCTTAGCTCCCACTTATGAATGAGGACATGTGGTATGTCTCTTTCTGTACCTGGTTTACATCACTTATAATTTTCTCCAAACTCATCCACTTTGCTGTAAATGGCAGATAAGTTGTACATACTCCATTGTGTATATACACCACACTTTCTTCATCCAGTTATCTGTTAACAGACATTTAGGTTGATTCCATATCTTGGCTGTTGTAAATAGAACTCTAATGAACTTAGGAGTGCAGGTATTTCTCTGGTATGATGATTTCTATCCCTGTGGGTATATGCCCAGAAGTGGGATGGCTGGATCATATGGTAGTTCTGCCTGTAGTTGCTTGAGAAACCTCCATAATGTTTTCCATAATGGCTGTACTAATTTACAGTTCCACCAACAGTACAGAAGAGTTCCCTTTTCTTCACATCCTTGCCAGAATTTATTATGCTCAGTCTTTTTGGTAACACCCAGACTAACTGGGGTGAGATGATATGTCAATGTGTTTTGATTTGAATTTCCCTGATGATTAGTGATGTTGAATACTTTTTCATTTATCTGTTGGACATTTGTATGTCTTCCTTTGAATAATGTTTATTCAGCTTCTTTGCCCATTTTTTAATTGGACTATTTATTTTTTACTGTGAAGTTGTTTTAGATCCTTGTATATTCTGGATATTAATCCCTTGCCAGATGTATGGTTTGCAAATATTTTCTCTCATTCAATACATTGGCTTTTCACTCTCTTGGTTGTTTCCTTTTTTGTGCAGAAGCTTTTTAATTAGATATAATCCCATTTGTTTATTTTTTCTTTTCTTGCTTGTGCTTTTGATATCTTATTCATAATGTCTTTGTCCAGTCCTACATCCTGAAATATTTCCCTTATATTTTCTTCTAGTAGTTTTATAGCTTCAGGTCTTATACGTAAGTCTTTAATCCATTTTGAGTTGATATGGCGAGAAGTATGGGTCTAGTTTCATTCTTCTACACATGGTATCACTATTTACTGAAGAGCCTGTCTTTTCACCAATGTGTGTTCTTTGTGCCTTTGTTGCAATGGCATTCTTCACAGAAACAGAAAAAAACAATACTAAAATTCATATGGAACAACAAATGACCCCAAATAGCCAAAGCAATCCCAAGTGAAATAAATAAATAGATAGATAGATAGATAGATAGATAGATAGATAGATAAATAAATAAATAAATAAAATCAGAGGAATTACAATACCTGACTTCAAACTATACTACGAATTTATAGTAACAAAAACAGCATGCTATTAGCATAAAAACAGGCACATGGATGAATGAAACAGAATGGAGAGCCCGGATTATCAACCCAGGTACTTGTAGCTTTGACATTTAAAAAAATAACGTACATTAGGAAAATGTTTTAATTAGCAGACTCACTTTATATTTAATATCAAGTACTTCACAAATAAATATTACCTCAAATACTTGAGATTTTATACTGGGCACTCATCAGGAGTAGCTTTCTTGAAAATGCTTCTATCTTTTCTTGTCTCACAATCCTACAGAAATATTTGTCTTATTCTGAATTTACAATATAACTATTAATTCAATGTGTGTGAGCATGTGCTTATTTCTTTATCTCTTCAATGTTTTCTTTTTTTTTTTTTCTTTAGTTTCCTCATGTCTATTCCAATGGAACTTGGTAGTACCAGCAGTAACTACTCCTACCAATATTAGGAATCTATTGAAATAAATAGGTTTTGTTGCTTTTAATTTCTGTTATTTTCAAAAAATTGAAAGTTATGTGATTTTCAACTCTCTTTGAGTTTCAGTTTTCTCATCAGAAAGACAATAGTAACATATCAGATAGGATTAATGTGAGAATTTGAATGAATATATGTAAGTAATAGCACTATTTCTTGAAATGAGCAGTATCCTATTGACACATTGCTGTTATACAAGTATATGTTATTAAAATAGCATTGTTTTCTAATAGTGCTACCCAGTAGAAAAAGCGTCAAGTTAGAATTTTACCTTAAACTCTTATCTTATATATCTTAATTTTAATCAACTCATCATCACTTATGTGCAGACCCCGTTTTGGTTCAAATGAGCAAAATGCAAATGATATTTATTTGATGATCTGTAGTTGATATCCTAGGTGATATCATCATTTTCCAGTTGTATTTTTTTCCCTGAAATTTTGTGATGTGTATATCCTGCCCTCTTATAATCAGTCAGCAAATTTTTTATTAAGCGCTGATTTACTTACCCTGTTCAAAGTTCTGAGTCACAAAGATGCTCAATAAATTTTAAATCTACTTGGTGATATCATGTTAACATAATCTTGATGAACTAATAGATAAAGAGCAAAGCCAATCAATAGAAAAAAAAAAAACTAAAAAAAGCATTTCTAAGCACTGACAGCCTTCAGCATATATATCCCAGATTTTGTGGTTGTTTTAAAACAGTACAGTGCCTAAATATGCTTCCCATTTTTGAAAAGCTGCTATGCAGAAATATATTGAACTAATGGTGTAGAAGATTTGTATCTCACTGTACAGGCTTTGTTCTCCTCTGCTGTTAGGTGGTGCTGAAACTGCAGGGTTGTACATTTTTCAAACAAATTGGCAGAGCTATTGTGGCTGTGGGATTTGACAGAACAACACATTCTTTTCTATACTGATTCAAGTTGCATTGTTGTTCTAAGTCTATTTCATTTTCTTGAACTCTTTCACTGAGTCAGTAAGATTATAAACTCAATATAAATAACAAAAAAATGATTTAGAACATTCAAAAGCACTAAAAAAATAAAACCTTGTACAAAAGAGCTTTCTATTTTTCTTTTAAGACAGAGATGCCTGTGCTCAAAACTGCATCTGACTAGCCAAAAAGCAGATTAGTTTCCTTAAGTTACTTTTTCCTGCATTGTTCTTAGACCTTAGGAGCACAGACCTCTCTGTCCTTCACTCTTGCTTAATCTTAAATTTCAAATATTAGAAATATGATTTTTTTTTCAGGGAAAAGTAGCAAAAGCAAATTAACAGATTCTTAAGAATTTAAGAGGAAGATTATTTTTTAATATTGGATTTTTACATATAAGCCATAAATTGTCTGAAATAAAAAATCTTGGATAAATTTATATTAATCATTTAGGAATGAATAAGGACAAACCCAACCATAACAATACATCAAATTCTAAGATAAACATATTGATAAAATGAACCATGCCACTATTCGATGAGATTATTATAAACTAGAACTTCTTAATGAGAATTTAAAAGTAGAATAGTAGTGTAACAAAAACTGTTAATAGAAAGTACAAAACCAGTGACTGTTAAAACATGATGGAAACTAAAACACTCAGTGATATCTTCCCAAAATAGAATATGAGAGGATGAGCTAGTCAAGAAATCTAAAAGATGTAGCAAAGTTAGCATTCAATAATATATTAAAATGAGTAAATTCAATCTAAAAGTATAGACAACACTAATGGCATTTAACATATGTATAGACTTTGTCAAAGTATTTCTCTGTTAGTTCAGGTTTATTTAATGATTTAATAAGGAAGACAACAAATATGGAATGTGTGCTCTTAATACATCTTTAGTGCCAGGTCTCTGAATTTAGGCATACCTGTTTATCCAACTGCAAGTTTGAACTCATGAAAAACACTGAAAGAGATGACTAGCAAGCTCACAATATAAGAAATTCTATTTAACAAAATTGTAACAAATTGTTATTGTTTGCTTTCTGTCTATCTTCCAAAAAGAAGGCAAACCTCACAGGAGCAGAGGTAATATTTCTTGTTCAGTGGTGTTCTCTCTGACTTCTAGCATGATGCCTGGCCCATCGTGTGACTGGAAATATACACCAACTGACCCAATTTCTAGGAGAATGTGCAAAACAAATCAGTAAAAAAAAAAAATCAATTTTTAAAAATAGTTTATGAAGCTAGAATTAAGGATTATACTGGATACTAGGTACTTGGTCCTAGGTACTTGGAGCTCATTAAATTATTCTTCATTTAAAAAAAATTACTTAGAATAAAAACAAATATCTAGAGAACTAGATGTTTCTTATGCTTAGGTCACCTGTTATTATGTTCTTCAAACCAGGACAGCTGGAAAGAGAAAGTGATCTTGTCTAATGACCAGTGGAATTCCAGCTGAACAGATCTATGAAATAGCAGGGGTATTGAATATTTGCAACAGGCCAGGAAGCCCCCAAATTTTATTTTGAATTAACATTCATTAATTTATTTAATGCATTTGATTTTGTAGTAGAAAGGAACAAATAAGCTCGTTTAAAACACAAACCATAAACTTAGGCACATCTATCATCTTCACCGTCAAGGTGATATTAGAAAATATTATTAAGAAGCCACATCACTACACACCAGATATTTAGACATAAATGCAGGGTAACCCTAGGTAAGGTGAGAGACATTTCATGATTTGGTACTATTACAACTCTCGCTGTGTAACAGAGATGCAAAGGATTACTCAAAGCAACATAAATGCAATGAGAAGCCCAAAGAGACTGCAGCTCAGCAACTCCTCTGTTAGAAGGAGAAACTGGGTACAGCCCTGAGTCGGTTTTTGCTTCAGTTTTTATTGTAAAGACAAGTAAATTACAGGGGGAAAAAAAAGATGGTTAATCAATCATAGTAAAAACATAAAGAAATTGGCTATGTAACAATCTTCCTCCAAGCTTGCATGGTTCAAAATAGTTTAAACAATATACCATCAAGAGAGTCATAAATCTAAGCTATGTGACATGCAAAAGAAACAATAAGATAATCATTAAAGAGACTGATTTCTTGAGAAACTCAAAGAAACAGCTTAAAGCAAAATGTAGAACAACCCCCTTGTACTAACTAATCTAGCAAAATGTCCTTGGAAATCTTAACTCACATATTTTCCCATCATTTAAGTTTTGTTGTGTTAAGAGTTATTGCCTTCAGAACAATCCCTGATTTGTCTCAGTTCTCTTTTTCACATTTAAGGCTTCAGACCTGTGTAAGTTTCCTTCTCATAAAATCTTCCAATGAACCCATTATATTAACAATCAGTGTATGCAATCCCTTACCTGAACAGTGATTAGAATTGATTTGGTGGGCTCTTGCCCCCCTAGCTGTAGGCTCTCGCCTCCTATCCGAGGACTTTTGTCCCATACATGCATTACCTAAAGACTCTATCTAATAATCAAATAGGAATCAAGATTTCTAATCCTCTACAGGTACAAATTTCTGCTTTAAATATAAGCATATCTTTAAAAACATTTTCAAAGTGAGAAACTTGAAATCGAGTGGTAGGAGCATATTGTTAAAACTCTGCATGAGCGCTGTATGTGTAGTGATAAAGAAAGATGAAGATATTGCAGAGACAAGGCTGTGGTATCATTTAGTCTTTATTTCTCCAGGTAATAATTATCAATGCTATGGCATTTGTAATTAAATTCAAAGACCACTGGGAGTCATAATCCATTTAATTACAAGCTGGAGAAATGGAGCATATGAAATTAGATCACCTGGATAGTCTAAGAAGACAGGAGGGTATGATGGAGGCTTCCCACACCTTATGTATGCTCCGTCCTGATTTTCTCCTCCACATAATCATAAAGCAGCAAAAAGTTTCAAAACAACTGATAGCCAAAGTTTTTTTTAACATATATTATATCGGAAAGCCAGTGATTCAATGACATTATTTTCTAAATGTTTTCACCAGTTGAAAATATTAAAAATAGTTCATCTAACTGAAAGTATTCATTGAGAAACATGGGTAAGGAAACTGAAGTTGTCATCAGAAATAAATATTTATTATGCTATAAATTCCTACTAAAACGTGTTGACATATGTGTCTTTATTCAATTATGTGTCACTAAATTTCAACAGTTCTGAATTATTTTAAAGTTCATACAACATTATATCTCTTCTACAATGTGTGGGATATAGCCCCTCAAATTTTAAAACTACCTTTTTGATGTTATAATATTTTTCACAAGTTAGGTTCTGTAGAATACCTATCTGAAAATTATCTGATAAAATTATGTTTCTGTATTTGCACAAAGTGACTGAAGCCTCCCCAAACTATTTGATCTTAAGTAGAAGATCAAGTGCTCCCTATAGGAATGTTTACATTTTCCCAAGTAGAAAACTAAATACTCGTATTGGAACTTCTCTATTGTTATTGCTGCTGCAATTACTGAAACCTAGTGGAAACTAGGTTAAAGAAAAAGGCATTTTATTGCCTTATATAACTAAAAATCCAAAGAATGGCATGCTTTTAGGCCTAGATGAATCAAGAAGTTCAAATTATATTATTTGGGTTCTTTCTCAATCAGTCAGCCCTTCTCCTTCCCATGGTTCTTGATGTTTTGGTCTCTTTCACAGAGTCTTCTTCAATTTGGTGACAAGATAGTCCTTAGTTCACCTGAACTACATGATTCCAGGGAATGAGAAGAGAAATGCCAGTTTCCTCCACAATCCAGCAATCTATGCATCTTTGGGTTGATCTAGATTCTATTTGTGTCAGTGTGAGGTCAAGCACTGTGTAAAGGGGGGTGGAGTTTGTGGACAGTTCTGAGAGGGCAGCCTTGTGAATCACCTGACTTAGAGTCTCATAAAATTGAGTTAGATTTTAGAAAATATTAAATGTCTAAATTTATATTAAAGATTTTTGACAAATATTAAATAATACATATTAAGCCATCCAAACACACACACACACACAAACGTGTGTGAATAAACACACACACAAACGTGTGTGAATACACACACACACACACACACACACAACAATTTTATTCATTCATTTACTTTTCCATTTAATAGAAATACTATAATGTGCTCAACCCAGGTACCAGAAATTGTCTAACCTTCCTCAAATCATACATTTTCTCAATTATTCCTAAACAACACCTATCATATCATTATTAAATGTATAAAATATTTTAACAGTAGAAGTTGGAAGGATACAATTAAACTAATAAAAAAGAGAAAAAAATAAAACTTTTCAGAAAGTTAATGCATTTATTCACTACTTTGTTATTTTTATCTCTGCCTTCCATATTTTCTGTCACCTCAACACAAAAATAAAGAGCTGTAGATCACCTCAGTTTTAGGAGAATTTATGAAGTCACCATCAGATTTAACATGGTTTGAATTACTTAAAAAAGATAAATTTGGTTTAATCAATGATTTTAATAATGGTTGAACAACTTTTGATAAAAAACATTATGATCTAGAAGGCTAATGGAAAAATAATACCAACAGCAAATCTAATAGCAAAAATACCCAAAGTGCAAATTAATATAGTAAGAGACAAATACAGAAAGGTAAAGAAGTCTCAGTAATAATTATAACAGATTAAATTGGAAGACTACTTAAGTGGAGTAAATTTGAATTTGTCAGATGGGATTAAGATGGAGTCACATAGAGAAAAGCTCGAGACAAAGTTCAGTTTGGAGACATGTGACCTGCCTGCCGTTAACTTTAAACTCAACCTCTTTTCTCACAACCAAGAAAGGATGAGAAAATGCAAGTGAGTGAAAGAAACATTTTTATTGGGAAATTTTTGAAACTGTTTTATTTTTGAAGTTATAACATTAAGAAATACCTGTGATAGCTCCTACAACATCTGCATCCTCTCAGAACAAAGTAAAAGACTGGAATTACCTCCACATCCAAGACAACCATAAACAAACAAACCTAACGATAATATTCAAGAGAAGCCCTGCTTACTGCCTTGAGAGAGTTTTCAGTGTATGCTACAGAGAGGAGAACCCAAGAAGGTCTCCAAAAACTTCTGGAATTGAGAAGGTGAATTAGAGTCTGAGGAGAACAAATTAACTAAATCATGCACTGTAGGGTACTGGAATGGACAGAGATGCACAGTGTGAGAATTCCAGAGATCTTCAGAGAGTTACCCTCTATTATTCATCTCAGACTGATCACCACACGCATGTAAATAAATTTCCTGAAGATGGTGAAAGAGCTGTACAAAAGTATAAGAGTGAACACTTCTTAGGGTCACATACAGCTGAGAAAAGTGACTGCTACCATCAGCCTGACAGAACAACCAAAGATTGATGGGATCCTTAGTTGATATATGGAAGGATCTTGCCTCAGTAATATAGAATTATTAGCCCTAATTTGAGGTCCTGTCCTAACCAACAAATTTTAAAAGTGAGACTGCAAAGGATCAGACTATTTCTGAGCGACTATGGTGCATCCTAGAAAACAAGTCTAAAAATATTTATAAGAAAACTAAAATAAAGTAAAACTGAATAAAAAATTACTAGATTTTCTGGGTTTGAGCTCTAACATGTAATGAGCCATTATTAGGACTCCATTGCACACACCATAACAGCATAAATACACCCAGGGAAAGGCATTGAGAAAGGAACTTGGCACTTTTGTGGCAGAATGTATGTGTGTCCTTGTGCCAGGAGAGTTTTGAATGAGCAAAAGCATAAAAAAAGGAATAGGATCAGCCTTGGTAGCATTGTTCTGGAGGACAACAAAGGGGATGCAAAGCCTGGCAGCAGAGTAAAGGCTGCAACAGGTAACTAAGTAGGATCAGGGCTTTGAAATTTTTCCCAAACAAAAGGGACTTACAGGGCAATCAGTCTTTTGGGATCCTATGTGCAGGAATGTTGTTTTTGCCCACCCACATATTCAGCAGTTCTCATACCTGTGACTTTCACAATTAGCTTATAAACAACTCAATTGGACTCACCCGTTGTCTTTCCCTTTGCTGGAAAAATATACCCATAGAGAGATTTTTGTAGCAATCATAGACCTTGTTGATCTGTAGTACAAGTGGAGATTGAACTTAACGGCTTTAGATGACATGTCCTAAAATTACTTTGCTGCATCAGGGTGTTCATTTTTTTTTTTTCTTTCCATATGGATCTAATTTGCTCAGCTTTTGTTGAACTGATTCTAGTGACAATTAGGATATGCACACTCTCTGCTTCCTTCCTATAGCCAAAATTAAGATTTATATTCTTACTGGTTATGCTAGCTATATTAAGCCAGTGAAGATGAATTTTGTATATGTTTCTTGAGCCTTTCTATCTTCTTCATGATTACATGGAAGATGTATTGCCTGCTCTAGGCAGTGACACAACAGTCACAGCTATCACTTTCCCCACACATGATTTCTGCATGCTACAGCGAAGGCAGCCAAGGATATAACATGAGAATATCCATATGTATATATTTTTTATCTTACAAGCCCATGCATATCTGTTTCTGATACCCTTCCACATGCTTGGTGCAGAACAAAATGGGAACCTAGCAGACACCTAGACAACACAGAAACAGGAAATATCTCATGCTACAGTCGTGGATTTTAATACTTTTCCATTGATAACTGATATGTGACCACTGAATCATGTGACACATGTGATCTCTATTTCACTAATTTGATTTGTGGTGATGAATGTCAACCTGACTGATATATAATCTATACATTTTTCTTTTACCATAAAATACCATCATAGCTTTGCAGACTCAGTGATTCCCCTAGTCTCTCTGCTATAGTTATTAGAATTTCTACTTTGTCAAGATTCAACTTCCAGCTAAAATACATTGTCTCTTTGCGTTTTGCCTTTCCTTTTAATTCCACCTTCTTAAGAGATATGTCCACCCTAAGAAAAGGGTAGGATAATTAGCAATTTAAATAATGATTAACTTCAATTGAATTTACTTATCACTCATTGATATTTTTGCAAATTCGTATGTGTTACAGATAGACATATGAAAAACATATAGTTCAATCCAACATTTTATTTTCATTTCATAATAACAAAAAACAGTTATTGGATATGCTTTCAAAGTTAGAAAGTGGGCCACTTTGCAAACAATAAAGATTTGGAATGGTATCATGCAAATTATGCATGATAATTTGGAGTAGATAATTAATAGCATCAAATACAGTATTTCATAGGTCACTGTAATGTGATGAATGGGGAAAAGTGTTGCTTTGCCTCACATGGATTTGTCACCTCTCTTCCCCTGGGTGACAGAGCCACAGAAAGAATTACTCAAAGCCCATTTCTTCTGAGCAGTGAGAGACCCCAAAGGGGTTAATTTCACAGAACTCTAAAGAGAGAAGCATTCCTTCCTTTGGAAATTAACCACAAACTGAGGTTCTCATCCCACATTTATTCTGCAGACAAGGAAGTTACAGGAAAAGAACATAGGTGGGGTTTAACAATAGAGGCTGGTAACATCAGTGAAATAAGCAAAGTGACATTCCATAATGCAATTTGGAAAAGGTTAAGTCTATCCACCAACAAAAACTTGATCTTAGCTAGCACTGTTTTTCCCTACAGCACATTTCCCCAGTATTTTTACATATCAATCAGTAGGTTAACAAAGGACCTCTGTCCTTGAGCCAGCAATTCTCTACCTATAACAGAGCCTTTAGCCTGAGGAAAGTTTTCTGTCTTTTGCAAGGTTAACATTTCTATATGTAATTCCAAAAGGTTAGGCTAAACCTGAGACCACAGGCCTTTGGAAAATAGGCCCTGTGAAATACATTTGCTTTATCAATGTTGGTATACCCTACAGAAAAGTGCTTCACATTGTGTCAAAACATGATACATGTGTATGTTAGCACCACTAAAGTTTGTTTAGTGTCACTGGCCAAGTATACATGAAAAGTAAACTAATGTGAGCACTCTATATCTCTGAGCCTGATTACTTTGTCAGTTCATAGTGAAAAAAGACATGCAAATTTCTTTTTAATTTACCTCAACTATCGTCTGGAGAACAAACAGGAAAAGCTATTTCTTATAGGAAAAGCCTTATCTGAAATCGTGCTGCTTAAAAGGTGTTTAACAGTCAAACTATATAGTGCTAGTAAATGTATTCTAGGTTATATTAATAAAATCTATCTAAATGTAAGAAAACTGGTATTGATTACAGGGATATATACTAAGCATTTAAATGTTTAAAATTATCCAATGTTATTACTTACATTCCCTATTAAACTCTATGAAACACAACTAAACTCTACACACTTTAGACATTTATTATTTCAAACTACTAATTAAAGGGTAATGTTCATGCTATTTTATTTTTTATGTTATTTCTGCCACTAGGACCTAAGGAAAACCAAAATATTAGGGGTGGCACATTAAGTCTTATTTTAACTCTTTTATTGTTAAACTAATAAAAATAGTGTTTGTTTTTCTTATATTTAATTCATACACACACATATTTGCTTTTCACAAATGAGAGAGATGAAAGTTGCCACAATTACAAAGAGTCAGATAATTGAGAGGACTTGGAGACTCCATTTGGTTACTCATGCAAGGCTTTAATAAAAAATATGTGATGCAACAGGAAAAGAAAGCATGAGTGCATGTCAGAGAAGTCCATGTCTTTTAGGCACAGATCTCAGAGCCCTTTCTCAGTCACACAGCAGATGTTCCATCTTCTGAATTGTGAATCACCAAGATAGATGTGAGACACCTGAGCCATAGGTGAGTCAAAGCAGAGGTTTACTAAGGAGTCTTTTACACCTCACTTGTCACCAAGCTAAAATCATGGGCATACCTATCATCATCTACCCTCATTGAGTAAACGATGTAAGCAAACTGGTACAAAAAGTGAGTTTTAGTCTTTAAACATCATATTAGAAATCACGAGCTAATACACTTCATTCCTGTCTTGAAAGGGTCAGTACTATATTTATACTCATTCCAGTAGAAAAATAATAGAACCTCCACAGATCACTGGCTGGTTAACCGTATTCTCATATAATAAAGCACCATAACCTTCCATGGACTTCTTCCCATGTCAAGTTGTCTACCTTTTTGCCAATCTTAAACCTGCTTACCCTGCCTCATTTATCTCTTCCCACAAGAACTACAATAAAGAGTCTTTTTGTTGTTGTTGTTGTTGAAACCCTTTTATTCACTAGGCACTAGGAGATGGAAATATAGCAGTGAACAAAGCAGACCCAATTGAGTGGTGCTTAAAGATCAGTTGTGTAAACAGATATAGCATGTACAGTTTACAAAACGCATCATATCATTTAGTTCCAATCAAAATCCTGTGAAATAAGTTAATTTCCCTGCTTTACAGCTAAGTAAACTGAGAATCACAGAGTGAAATTTCCAGAATAGGTGCATAGCTGGTTATTGGTGGAGCTGATATGTAGGAACCTGACTATAGACCCATTGCGTTCTAGTACTGTGGCCATTCAAAAAACAGCTTTGATATAGCACATTTACCCCTTACTTCCTCTATCTTTGATTGACCCTGGTGTTTTCCCATGTGGCCCCCCATGATATGGCATATGCCTTATTCTTGGGATCTGTGGATTTAACAAGTTATCTTTTCAATGTTAATCATCTCCTAATCTGTTGGCCTTGCTATACCTGAATAATAATAAAAAAACTATATTTTAAAACACTCTTCTATTTAATAACTGTTAGATTCTTTGGATAAATGTATCACAATTTATTTGTCCAATCCTTAACCAATGGAATATTATATTGATTCAATTTCATTGTTACTTTTACAAGCACTTCAATGACAGCTTTCATTTTTCTTAATATTGGGGGACAATAAATTTTAAAGGTTTATCTTTGAATTTTGTTATGTTTTGTGTTAGATACTGCTTGAGAATTAAGTATAATTTAAAAATATCTGTTGAGATCTTTCTAGGATCTCATAGTGCTAGGACGTACATGAACATAGTGCTAGGATGTACATGGCACAACAATTTGTATTTCAACTTCTAAACTCAAGTTATGTACGGTAAAGTAAAATGTATTTCTTAGGTAAGTAAGCAATTAGTAACATAAATATAATAAAAACATGATCAAAGTAATAGTTACTATTTATCAAGAACATGTTAAGCATTAAGAATGGTTCTAAAGACAGTGTTGACTATGCTCCACGCACTGTTTTGTGTGTTTAACCTATATTAAGCCGTTTAATCTTTGACAAAAACATATTAGGTAGGTGCTATTATTACCCACATTTTATAAATATGGAAACTTTAGCAGTATTTCCTTGAAATTTCTCAGTTTGTAAGGACAGAACTGGGATTTAATTCTTACCTTAACCTCCCCCCCAAAAAGTTTGATTATGCCAATTTTTAAAATGAGGAATCTGAGAATCAAAGAGATTAAATAAATCTAAAATCACAAATTGCTAAGTAGGAGAGTGACTTTGCAAACTCAGGTCTGTAGAAATCCAAAGCCGCTTTCTGTAAACACTGGCATGTGTCTCATAGGGTTCAAGATTCTGAATATGTAGGATTTTAGAGAAAGGAGAGGTCGCATCAGGTTAGGGCAATCAATGAAAGTTTGGTAATGCCTCTTGTTTAAACTCACCCTTGCAGCATGGAAATGATTTTGGTTAGGTGATAGGAAAGTGGGTGGGCTTGACGTCCCAGAAGAAGATAACAGCAAAGAAAAAATACGTGTGTTGTCTAAACACTGACTAGCCTAACTGTGAAAGGTAGAATAAATATGGAAGACTCATGGGTTCATCGTTTACAACATGTTCTTTTGCAAGAAAGAGAACATCCAACCACTGAAGGCTTCAATAATAGGGGCATTAGTTATATACTATATAACATATATATATGTATATGTATATGTATACATATATATGTACATACATATACGTATATATATATATATGTCAGATATATAGTGAAAGTTTCCAGAGTTGATTCAGTGGTTCAATATTATCAAAGACGTATGAGTTTTTCCTGTTTTTGCCTCATCATCCTCTTTGTGTCAGCAAACTCTTCTCAGGGACAGAGCTTGTTTAAGCCAGTCCCATGTGCCACATGCAAACACAACAAACCACCGCCAATGAAGAAGAAAATGGTGTTTTGGGGTGTGTGTGTGTGTGTATGTGTGTGTGTGCGCGCGCGTGTGTGTGCGTATTTAATGGGGGAAAATTTTTCCAGAAATTCTTAGTTCCCTTCCCCATCTTTCATTAAGTAGCATTGGGGTATCAGACTCTGCTTTGTTTACAAGCCTAAGCATCAAATTTCTTGGATTTGCAGCTTGAAAAATTTTAAATGTATCTACCATGAAGAAAAAAATAATGGAAGCAGGGAATGACAGAAAATCAACAATGATTCTAAGTTAAAGACCAGCTAAGAGGTAATTGCAATAAGCCAAGTAAAAGTAGCCAAATGTCTCAGCTAGGATGCTTATTCTTATAAGGCTGAGTATGAGATAGATAACAAAAACATTAAAGAAATACAGTTGCATGGAAATTGCATGATTAGTTCTGGAAAACAAGAAAGATTTAAGGCTCTAAGTTGATTCTAAGAATACAACTGTTAGTAACCAGAAGAATATGTCAGTACCCCTAACCAAAAACGAAAAAAATCAGCATCTGGGTCAGCCCAGGCTAAATGCTCTTCTGCAATTTCTTCAGCTACTAAAGTTCAGTACAGAAGACACACTCTCAGGGCTCTGTCATTTCTTGTGAACCTGCTTTCTCTAGTCTAGTACCTCCAGCACATGTGCTTTGCTCCTAGATGTGATTGCATGACAGAATTTATTCTCATGTTTGATACTGAATGAGCTTTGTTGTAATTCTGATTGCTTTCTTCTGGCTCCCTAAATAGGTCTAGGATAGTGGACTTGTATGATTAAAGGCAGAGAGAGTAAAGGAGATGTTCTCTGAGAAAAGGTGAAAGCAGCGCATTTCAGTTCACGGCGTGCTGAGCTTTTACATAACTAAAATTCAGATGTGATGGCTAATTTTATGTGCCAACTTAATTAGGTCATGGTATGCAAAGATACTTGATGAAGCATTATTCTGAGTGTTTCTTGTGTTTCTCTGAAGGTGTTTTGCAGCTGAGCTTAATATTTAAACCACTAAATTGAGTAAAGCAGATTATCCTTCATAATGTGGGTGGGTCTCATCCAATCAGTTGAAGGTCTCAATAGAAAAAGTCTGCCCTTCCTAAGCACGAAGAAATTCTGCCAGCCAACTGTCCTGGGACTTGGATGGCAACTCCTTCCTGGGTCTCTAGCCTGCCAGCCTACCCTGCAGATTTTGCACGTGCCATGCCTCTACAATTATATAAGACAATCCCTTAAAATTTGTCTGTCTGTCTGTCTCTCCCTTTCTCTGAACACACACACAGACACAAACAGACACACACAGACACACACACACACACAGACACACACACACACACACACAACTGTTGATTCTGCTTATTTGGAAAAACCCTGAGTAATTTTGGTACTGAGAATGGTACTAGAGGAACGGAATCTTAAACATGAGCTTTTAAATTGTTTCTGGGTTTTCCTAATTAGTTCTCTATCTGATCAGATTACAAAATGCTAATGATTCTTTTTCCAGTAGTAAAGAGAGTACCAAGAGTTTATGGTTTAATGCGGCAATAGGCAACAGAAATGCACAAAATATCACCATTGTATATCCCTAATCAAATATGAAATAAGAGATAAGATCCCGGGTGACCATGTATATGATGACTTCAAACATTTTTGTCAAATTAATGTTTGACAAAAATGAGCTGGCTGCTTCTGATGTCACTGAAAAAAGTGGGTAAAGAAAAAAAATGAGCTCAGGAATTTGAATTCCTAGCTTAATCACAGCATATATGACCTGAAAGCTTCCATGTCTGCCTTGAAAAAGACTATTATCTCCAGCAGCCACAGAGCTGAGATTGCTGAAAACAAAACCCAGACTCTCATCCTGCAAGTCCCTAAATTACACCACAGATTGAATTCCCAACCTTGCAGGATGTCTTCTCATGACCCACCCTCACAACCTCCTTTGCTTTTAGACCTGTAACTAGATTCAAGTCCTAGCAGGCCTCCAAAGGTGATTTACAAAGTATGACCTATGAGGAGGTGTATTAGTCCATTTCTGTTGCTTATAACAAAATACTCAAAACTTGGTGATTTAAAAAGAAAATGAGATTTATTGCTTACAATTTCCGAGGCTGGGTAGTTCAAAGTCCATCTGGTGGTGGTGATATTGACCCAGGGGTCTCACACTGCAAAATGGTGGAAGCCGAGAGAACAGAGAGAGACCAACCTCCTCATTCACTCTTCTTTTAAAGCCCCCAGACCCATGCCCCTGACCACCATTATTAATATATTTACTGCTGCGTGGTCCTACAATCTAATCAACTCTTTAAGACTCCATCTTTCAATTACATAATAGGATTTCCCACCCTTTTAATAGTCACAGTGGGAGCCAAGTTTCTAATACATAAACTTGGGGGACACAATTCAAGCTTCAATGAGTTCGGTGTGGGGGGGGGACATTCAGTCTACTATAGGAGGTATGCTACACTCCAAAATATTTACTTAATTTTTATAATTTATACAGTCACAAATGTGTGGAATATGTTTGGGAATGGATATATTAAGTGTGTGGGACAATGGTAGAAGGAACATAAATTTGGATCAGGGTGAAATTGATACAAGACACTAAGCAGACTCTACATTTAACATTGTAGCTCAGGGGTTTAGAAAGGTTTATAACAGTTCAGTTGGTTGGTTGGACCAAAGCACGGCCCACAGTAACTCAATTAGAAATCAACATTTCCTAGGATCAAAAAGGGGGATATTGAGGAAGTTCCTAATGCTTGCACATTTTGATGACTTCTCCTATAGCTTTCAATGATAACACAAAATTAAGTACTAACATACAGTCTTCCTAATTGCTCACCAATTATTACAATAATACTTCAAATTCAAATGTTCCCTTACTATGTACATAATAAGAGTTTAGTAATACTAAACTTCACGGATTATCATTCACTAAGAAACAATGCTATAATTCTAATACTGCAAAACATTTCTCAAAAAAAGTAACATTTACAAATTTGGGAAATGTGATTATATAGCTCCTGGTAAATTTTTCCTAATTCTGACAAGCTGCCCCATTTGGAAGATCATAAATATTTTAAATAAAAACAGGTAGGAGTTAGGACTGATGTACCACATAGATACAAAATAGAATTTTTTATAGTTAGTCATTTTTTAAATAAATCCTATTAAAATTCAGTGGTATTTTATTCAAACAAAGCAAATAATATAATTTTTAAAAAATACAGTATAACAACTATTTATATAATATTTATGTTGTATTAGGTATTATAAATAATCTAGAAATGATTTAAAGTATATGAGAGGATGTGACTAACTTACGTGCAAACACTATACCATTTTGTATAAGGGACTCGAGCATCCACACATTTTGGTATCTGAGGGGGGTCCTGGAAAAAATCCCCTGCGAATACAAAGGTTCAACTGTACTTCAAGGTTTAATTTTCTTTCACATGCAAAATGGAAGTAAATTGATAATATTTTAGATTTAATCATTCATAAATATTTAATAACACCAACTATGGTATTTAGCATGGAAAAAAAAAAAACTCCTGGCCTATTCAATTTGTCAGCTGAGTCCTCCAAGAAACTGGGATATAGTAAAAAGGGTAAGAGTTTTATCACAGGATAATAACTGTGAAACACAAATGGAGAAGAATTGGTCAGGCAAAGTCTTCAGACCATGAAACAGATCTGACACTTATGAACACAGAGTAGAGAGGAAACAGGATTGGGCAGAGAAAGCCTCAAACCATGTTGCATATCTGATAAAATCCAGCAGATGGTTCTGGAAGCAAAATTTACCTATTAAAGGATTTTCACTTTGGGAAGAAAAACCCAAGCATTAGTATCCTCATCATGCTCGGTCACTGGCTGGAAGACTCCCAGAAAGGGCATGGCCTCGACTCAAAAGCTGAAGTGGATCTTAAAGACAGTGAAACTGGAGGGTCTCAGCTAACTTTATGCAGGTGAAATATTGCTTGAAGGGATATCCACTGGTATGTCCTCATGGCTGCAATATGTCTAATAAAAGCAATAAATATTTGAAGACTTATGAAACTTTTGTGTTCTTCATAGGAAAGAAGGTTTGCACATATTTGTATTAAAAAGTATTGGGATTTCTACTTTGCTGTTTATAACTTTACATCATGACAATGATGTAGGGACTCTGTTTTTGTTTCTATTGTCAAAATAAAGATAAATTGGCTTCTAGAGAACCAAAAATTACCTCCCCCTCTCCCCACTTTACAATAACGGAGATGGGAATTACGTTTTATGGTATCTCAGCTGTCAGATCTCCTCACAGAATAAATATAAGCTACTGCGTTTAACATTTATTCTACATTTAGATGTATTGAGAGCCCAGGAAAGTCTAGCAAATCAAAGACAGAGATAATAAGTATTATCCCTCTCAGGGCTTTATGTGATTCAGTGATTGAAAAATTGATCTTCAGTTAAAGCATAACAGTGCAGGTTGTGCTCTAATTAGAGAGCAATGATGTTAGAGATGATAATAGTGGTTTGTTGAGATTAATTTCCATAACACAATTGTAAATCATACATTATCTGAGTTATTGGGAAGATTATTGAGTTAGAAGAATGATTCTCTAAAATTTTAGTTAATTTTGCCAGTATGTATTACCATAGGCATTAATACAGTTTTAAATACATACACTAGCTTTTTTTAATATTAGGAGAACATGAGGAGAGTTGAAACTTTATTCTGTCAGACTAATTAAAAATTTCTGGAGACCATGAATGACTAGACTATTGTCCAAACTGTGTTTTTCAATGAGATCACCTGTCAGAGAAGAAAGAGTGGGGGCACAGAGATTCTCAATCATCATTTCGTTGTCTTTATAATGAGAAACTGAATATTGTAAATACGAGTCTATCTAATGCAAATAATAGAAGAATTAATTTTGCTTATTAATTATGTGACAGATAGCAACCATAGACCTAATGTGGAGTGCAGAAATGAAAATGCCTTTACTCAACATCTATTAATAATTCACACTGTTCTTCAGATTGTATAAAAAATCATATTCATAATGTGCATCACCTTTCATAGCCAACTTTTTCTCTGTGCTCACTATTCTTCAATGCTTTTTTGCAATTGTAGTCTTTTTGTTCACTGATATTCAGTATATACCATGCATCTTAGAGACCATTAAAAGCACATATTTTGTGTATCATATATTAGGATGTTTAGTAATTTTTATTTCCAAATTCATCTATTTGTACAACTCTTAGTTTACTGGGAAACTCACCTTTGATACAAATTATTTTTCTGACACACAAATATTGCATTTCTGCTAACTCTAGGGTAAGCATGTGTCATCTTTTCATTTTTTACCTCTTATGCAGTGCTGTTCAATAAAAATAAAATGCAAGCCACATATGTAATTTAACTTTTTCTTATAGTCATGATTAAAATTTTAAAATATGGGAGAAAACAATTTTAATAGTATTTTTGATTGAATTTAATGTCTCAAAATATTATAGTATTAGTATAAAATTATGAGCTGGATATTTTACGTTATCATTTCATACTAAATTTTGGAAGCCAGTATGTATGTTACATTTACAGTATATTGCATGCAGACTAGCCACGTTTCACATTTCAAGATATTTGATTTAATATCAAATATAGCAATCATGTTGGACAGCACAATCTAATGATATAATGCAAAACAAATATGTACTATATGCTTGATGATATTAAAGTATACATATAACACCACTTTGTGATGATTTGTTTTAATTTTTTACTTGATATTTGTATTTTGGTATACACATATTAGTTATATATACATACAATTATATTATATATCTCCCATTATAATTTTACTGTCTTAGGGATTCTTATGGGTTAATCATGGAGAGGAGACTTCAAGTTTTATTTACTTATGAGTAAAATATAGAAATTTGGGTTGCAAATTATTAATAATGCTGCAATAGTCATTTTGTACTTGTCCAATGGTGCACAAATTGTATTTACGTGACTAAAAGTATTACTCTTCATCCTTTCCTTAATTTCTATGATTCTATATAGAATCATTTTCTTTGGTGGGAAAATTTCCCATTGTTATTTCCTTTGTTTTTCTTGTAATTATTGTCATTATTACTACTACTACCACTATTACTATTAATATTAAATCAAACTATTTTTTGTTTTTGGTTTTTATCCTGAAGTATGGAGAGATGTTTTTATCACACACATAATTATAAAATGACAGTACAGTAAATCTTTATTCACAGATTCCACATTTTTTAATTTACCAACTCCCTAAAATAACCCCAAAATAAATATTCACGGTGCTTTCATTAGTGGTCTTTCATGGAGATTCACAGAGTAGCAAAAAATTTTGAGCCCCCTGATATGCATAGTTTTAGTTGAGGTCAAACAAGGCCACATACTGACCTTCTTGTTTTGGCTTTCATACTGTAAACAAATGTCCTATTTAGTGCCATGTTGTTCACATTTTTTGTGTTTTATTAGTGGTTTTACTCTTTAAATTGGTCTCCAAACATAGTGCTGAATTGCTATATAGTGTTCCTAAAGGCAAGAAAGCTGTGATATGCCTTATGGAGAAAATACATGTGTTAGATGAGCTCCAAGTTCAAGCATGAGTTATAGTGCTGTTTGCCATGACTTCAATGTTAATGAATCAATAATATATATAACATCTTAAATTAGGTGCCTTTAAACAGATACACATATAAAATAAGGTTATATATTGATAAGTTGATGGAAATGTGAACAGAGGCTGCCAGGTACTTAACTCTGTATTTCTCCTAAGAGCAATGATTCAGTATTCAGTAATTCACTGTACATGGCTACTTCATATCAATACTTAGAGATATTATTCCCTTCTTTTCTGGCATTCACATTGTTGTTTTAAAACATCATTTAGTTATTATTATTCTTTCATAAATAACTTGTTGTATGATTTGTCTGCTTTTAAGATTATTTTTTATTTAATTCTCTGCCATTTTACTATGATGTGCCTAGCATTCCTATCTATACATTCTTTTTCTGCATTGTGTTTTTAAAACTTTTTGGTTCTGTGGTTTAGTTCTTCAGTTTAAAAATATTTTTAGTCTTTACATTTAAAAACATTGCTTTTATCACAATATCTACATTCTCTTTTTCATGGAGTCTAATTATATACAAAATGTCAGAAGTTGTACTTTTTGAAATTCATTACCATTTTATTTTATGATGCTCCAATTAGGATAATTAGCTTATTCAACATTACACAAGGGAACATTTTTTTGTGGCACTTTACTAATTTCTTGCTAACTCTTTTTCCCCTCCCCCTTTCCCACATCTGGTAACCACAGTTCTATTCTCTCCTTTTGAATGTTCAACATATTATTGTGATTGTTGTGTCTTTCTTTCTTTCTTTTTATTATGTACCTTTTTGTTTTGTTTTGGGGTTTTTTTTGTTTTGTTTTTAGCTCCCACCTATGAGTGAAGACATGTAGTATTTCTCTTTCTGCACCTGGCTTATTTCACTTAACATTACTTTCTTTAAGTTCATCCACGTTGCTGAGAATGGGAGAATTACCTTTTTTATGGCAGAGTAGTATTCTATTGTGTATATATACCACATTTTCCTTATCCAGTCATCTGTTGATTGACATTTATGTTGGTTCCATACCTCGGCTATTGTAAATAGAGCTGTGATAAACATGGGAGTGCAGGTATCCCTTTGACATGATGTTTTCCATTCCTTTTGGTATATACCCAGCAGTGGGATTGCTTGATCATATGAACTAAGCTCTGTGTGTGTGTGTGTGTGTGTGTGTGTGTGTGTGTGTGTGTGTGTGCGCGCGCGCGCACGCGCGCGTGTGTGTGTGTGTACACACATATAATGGCTAGCTTAGTTTAGTCACAGTATTAGTTTTCTTTTGGGCTGCCATACAAGGTAGCACATGCCAGGTGGCTTAAAACAACATATATTTATTCTCTTGCCTTTGTCAAGACTATAAGTCCAAAATCAAGGTGTCAGCAAAATTCTGAGATTCTGAGGGAATATCTGTTCCATGCCTCTCTCCTACTTCTGGTAACAGCCAGCATTCATTGGCATCCCTTGGCTTGTAAATACATTTCTGCAATCTCTGCCTCCATCTCCACATGGCATTCTCCTTGTGTCTCTGTGTCTTCACATGTTTATCTTCTTATAAGAACAACAATCATATTAAATTAGGGGCTCAATCTACTCCAGGATTACCTTATCTTAATAAATTACATCTGTAATGATCCTATTTCCAAGTAAGGTCACCTTCTGTGGTACTGGGGTTAGGACATCAACATATCTTTTGGGGGTGCACACCTGAACCTATAATAGCCAGAATGGTATTGCTAAATATAAATTGTCCAAACATTTAAAAAAGGGACATGCATGTTATCTGTGCGTTCTTATGTTCTCCTTAACCATAGTTCTTAGTAACTTTCACTGATGTTTTATATCTCAAACTATATTAGTAATATTCTAGCCAATTTGATTCGAGAAAATTAGTTATAGCCATGAAATAATACACTAAATATTGTAATAAATAATAGTGTTTAATAAAATACTACATTTCAAATCAAAATGTGATTGATTTACTTCACTATAAAGTTTTCAACAATATAGGGCACAATAAATTACTAGTTCAGAACTTGATTTGAAAAGTAGTCAAATAATTTTAATTTTTTTATTTTGTTTTGTAAGGAGTGATATCTTTATTCATACTATCACTTTGAATTATTGCATTTTAAAAGAAGTTAAATTATCTTCCTTTGTTTCCCCCTCGCAATGTCTGCAAAATATTCATTTGTTTGCTGTCGGTCTTGCATTAACTTATTATGCTATAAGATGATATAGCTAATTTTAGGATAAAAAAAACATTGTGTCTTTAGAAAGAAATGATCCGAAAGCACACCTCTTTTAGCATCAATAGAAATGAATTTGCTTTCATATAAAAGATACACACTCATGATGCTAATGTGATATTTGATTCATTAAAATTTCTAGAGGCTAAATTATTTAACAGATGGAAGTTGCTTTACAATGAAAATATCATATGATATGCTATCATAAAAGCATATAGGGCACATTCCCATATGGAATGTAAATCACTGCATTGAGTGAAAGTCTTAATGTGCCAGTTAAATTCTCTAGTGTTCACATAAACATGATCCTTTTCTTTCAGCCTTGGAAGACAAAACTCACTGAATCTAATTTTTAAATAAGCCTCAAAGATTGCAATCAGTGTGCCTCCCTATAGAGAAAAAGGGAAAGTATTTGCTTTTTGTACGCTTGTTTGTTTGAATTAAGATAGACTGATACTTGCTGAGCAAACCATATTATAGTATTATAATTCATTTCTTTATTTCTCAAGATCAGCAGACATCTCAAATTACTCTATTTTGCCTATTTTTATTGTTTCTTATGTCTGAAAGATATAGATCAATTGTAGTACTGGTTCATAAAAGAAATAATTTATCACCAAATCAAAACTGATATGTCTGTAAAGTAATAAAATATGCTGTTAAATAACTCTACTTAATAATTCTCTAGATATGACAAGAGTGAGAAAATAGTCCCTTTCTGCCTTGATAATGATAACATTCACTGAGTGAGGGAAAACTGAGAGAAGACCAGATTTAGGGTGAAATTATAAATCAGGTTTTGTACACATTTGAGTCAATATTCATTCTCATGATGGTGCCAAAATATGTAATATTTTAGTCATTATTTTAATAATTCATTAATTCAATAAATATTTTAATAATTCATTATTAAAATATTATTTTGGTCATTATTTTAATAATTCATTAATTCAATAAATACATATTAAGCAACTTCATGTGACAAGTAAGGATTCAAATAAAATAAAAGTTTTGATCTTTGGTTTCATGTCTAAGGGTCCAATGGTAGAGAAAGAAATTAAAATAATTATCACATAATTGCATGTGAAATTAAGCCAGTGACAAGAGGAATGAAGGAAAGCTACATGGAGTAGAAGAACATTAAATGCCAGATTTTACATGAACAGCTAGGGCTGGGAAAAGCTTTAATTGGTAAAATCAGGCTAAGATGGCAGAGAAGACACATATGTAGGGATGGAAGCCTTAAGCATTAATTAGTTCACCTATTGAGAAAAAGAAACAAGAGGACCTATGATGGAATCTAGGAAAACACAAATATTTAATGGTCCAATTAAGACTGATGAGCCAGAAAATGAGGTAGAAAAGGAATGGATGAATGGTAGTCACGCTACATAATCTGATAAAGAATAGTATCTTTAAAGAAGAGGGCTAGTAAAGAAGAGAGTTACCAAGTCTGCTGTAAGACCAAATAAAGGGAGAAAGGTCATTTCCATTTGTTTAGAAATATTACAGTAGTTAGTGGTCTTCTTGAAATGTGGCAAGCAAAAGGCAGGTGAGAATTTACTGGGAAATGAGTTGAAGCAGAAGAATAGAGAAAGAAATGAAGCAGATGGCTTTTAATGGTATTTAGAAGGGAAAAATGATACATTTTGGAGGGGAGATGAGGATAAGAAGATACAGATGACTTCTAGATTTCTGGCTTGATGGTATCAATGTTCTCTGAGAGAGAACCAGGTTTTGGAATAAAAATATAAATCTGGTTTTGGACATGTTTGGATTATGGCAGTTGTAATTACTTCAATAAGCCATTGGATATGCTGTCTGATGCTCATAAAAGAGGTCTGGCTGGGGTTTATTTTTTTGGAAATATTAAGTACGCAGATGCTAAATGAAACCAAAGAATAGAGAGGAAAGAGGACTGCATGGCTCAGACCATGTGCATGGAAACATAAACTTTATTTGAAGCCATTGAGAGTTATTCGGTTAAGGAAAAGATAAAAATTAAAGAAGAAACGTGATCATTCATAGTAGATTGACATGTTTTGCAGCAGGCAGTTGAGGGGAATGCCTTCTGGTATCTTCCATTTTCTTGAATTAGGTTATAAATCTATCTGCTGAAACTGGTTAGTCTGTAATGGGAGAGTGGGAGAGGGTGGACTGTCTTCTATCAGCTGAGGTTTGTGGTGGACACTATGGAGAATTACAAAGAATTAAAATATATATGGCCCTTTATTTTTAAGGAAATATAGGTTAAGAAATATAAACATTTAATAAACTTCCAGAGAAAAATATATATGCCAGTTCAGAAAAGAAATCGAACAGTTTTGTTTTAGTTAAAAGAACACTACAGAATGTGGAACACAAAACTAAATGAGATTTTACTGGAGAAGATAAAAAAGGATATTCTTTGCTAGCAAATCTTATGGGCAAAGGGATGTAATAGACAAATATATGAGACTAATAGCAAACATGAAGTGTGGCCTGAATGGTGCGCAGAATTATTTTGGAGAAGGAAAAAGAACAAATTTGGATGGGACCTGAATGTTCAAGGCTTTAAAAGTAGGCACTCCATTTTATTTCAAATAGGGTATCTAGTTTTGATTCCTGAACATAAACAAATCATGTACTGAATATGATATTTAATGAAAGTTAGTCTAGAAGTAGTTTAAAAAACAGTTTGGGGTGTGGAGGATGAGCTAGTGTGGAAATACCTGGCAGAGTATCACGGTGATCAGCATGTGAGGTGATGCTTCCCGTGTCAGTGGTAGTGCTGGGGAGGGTAGTCGGGTATTGGAAGGTATTGGAAGGTATTGGAAGGTATTGGAAGGTATTCTGAAGCATTTCCCAAAGTTTTGGAATTTTTTATTGAGAATCTTACTGTCTGGGTATTGTAATGCTGTAAAAATAGCTGTTTTCCTTGGCAGTCAGTCCACAAAAGGATTCGGAATGGAAGATGGCTTTCATTAGGAAGGTGATTGAACCATCTGTCTAACTAACTAACTGATGGCAATGAGCTTTGTTTATTTCCTGAAAAAATTCCTAGCAGAAAAACTTCATTCTACTCTGTGAGAAAGGATGCTCAGGACAATTTTGTAGTCTTATCTTTTAGCTCCGTTTTCGCTAATGAAACAATGGTAAAATTATTTTTGAAGAGCTATTAAGCTGTTCCTCTGTGAAACATCTAAATAATAGTTATTTTCATCAAAATCCTTTCCTCCCAGTTTAGGGTTCCAGTTTGTTTGTATTCTAATTGCTTTAAGTCTCAGACCTTGAGGGCTATAATCTGCTTGGCATAGACAAAACAAACAAAATATTTTAGAGCATCTGTTTCAAACATAAGATTGAAAATCATGACTAAATTATACTCTGCTTTGTGCTCTATTGAGCTGTTTTCTTATTTCTTCTTTTTCGATCAATTGGACTGTGTGTTATTAGGTTAAGGGCTGAGTTATCCATTATTGAAATACCTGAAATTGCACAGTACCATTCCTAGAATGTACTTCCTAAACATCTATCAGACATTTCAGAATAGTTAAATTGAAAACAAAACAAAGCAAATCTGTTCATAATTATTAAAAGCATCTTAAATATTTTAACATATTGGAACAAAGTAGTGTTATAGTATGTTCCAAAAGGTTTATCTGTCTTTCATTTAAAAAATCCCATGAATAAAATAAATGCTATTTAAAAACCTATTAAAACTACAGTGGGTTTAAGAGAGAAAGCAAGAGAAGTTTTCTTATTTGGGGGAAAAAATAACATTTAGTACATTAGTTGTAAAGAGGTTTTTCTTTTTCTTTCTTTTTCCTTTTTTTTTCTTTTCTTAAAATGTGTACACTTAACTTTAACTTTAAAATGAAGCTAAAACACTGAATGTTAAGCTAAATGAATATCAGAACAACTGTTACTGCAAGTTCCAAGCCAATTGGATATTGTGAAAAACTAGAAACTAAACTCCTCATTAAGACTTTTTTTTTTTTTTTAATTTTTCTGGCAAATCTGTATTGCTGTTTTCTCCAGATTCTTCTAGAAATCTGTCATGTCCATTAGGATTTGTAATGATCAGAAGGATACTAAGAAATTATCTTTATATATTGCAATACAACAAAATAATCTATAATTTTTTTTGTTGCAAAAACCTTTTTTCATCTCTATTTGAACCATTATTGAAGCAAAATTTTCCTAAACGAATCACAATTTTGACCAATTTGAAAATGAATTATATTTTTTCAGGCCAATTATCTAGGCAACTTAAAAGACTATGTGGTGTTTAATTACTAATGTGTTAGTTTGGAAATTTCTTTCAAATTCTTGTATTAGCCCATGATTGTAACTTAAAATGATTTAGTAGCTTGTGTAACACAGATGGATAACGAGGGTCTACCTTGCCAGCAACTGCTGAAAATCATAATATTTACAGTAGATGACTCTGACTTCCCCATGCTGGAAATGAATGGTTGGATGAAGGCCTTCAGTTCTTCGTACTTAAAACAGAATTGAAAAAATGAAGTTCTGAAGAATGGTCCAATTCTTTATACAAGCACATTAGGATTTTCTGGAAGATCATCCAAGTTAGAAAAACTCCAAAATATGTTTTTAAAAAACAACTCTAATTAAATGTGTTCCACAAGTGACCCATGTAGAGTTTATAGTTACTGACCACTTACTATGTCAGTTTCCTGTGTCATCTGTGTGATTCCTCTATGACGAACAGACTCAACAGAGGTAAGACAGATGATATTCATAGCACTAGCCTGAGTCAGCCCTTCCTACACCCGTTTAAGTGTTTCCCCACCTCATGACCCACACCTCCTTTGTCTACATTTTCCAACCATGTTATTTTCCCTGCTTAAACAGTTTGAGCTCTCTTAATACCAATATGAAAATCCTAAATGTCCGTGCACAGTAAGATTATTCATGATCTTGTGGTTGCTGTCTACCTCCCAGCCCACCTTCCCTTTGCTTTCTTTGGCACCACTAACAACATGAGCCTTTGCACATCTGCCATAGGTCCTGTTTCCCTGGTCTTTTACAGTCCGTTTCCTAGAGAATAGCCTCTTATTCTGTTGCATAGATATAGTCCTACTCATTCCTTAAAATCCAGCTGAAATGTCACCATGCGTTCTCCCCAGAGAAGTTAATCTCAAGTTGTATGCCCCTACTGTATAATCATCTGCTACAGTATTTACGATCCTGTTTGGAAATTACCTGTTTTCCTAAATGGAAGAATAATTTATTGAATAATTAAAATTTCTCAGAGCATTCTTTTCTCTTCTAATCTAACTGAATCAAATTGTCCAGCATCTTCTTTTTCTGGTGTTTTGCCTTAGGCACTTAGAAGCTTAAGCTACTTGCAGACATGTCCTCAAAAGGGAAAAGAGGGAGAAAAATGTTTCATGATCTGGTAAGCCATGAAAAGTTCTGCCATTTTGATATGGGGAGAATTTTGTGTTTCACATGAGAACGGGGGAATGTGCAGTATCCCGAGGAAGCAGTAATAACACAAGGCAAAGCATACACATTATGCCTAAGATTTTGCACCCTATGCACTGAATTTCCAGCTTTGACTGAAATTCTCATACTTCATGGTTGGCAAAGAAGCAGAAAGCTTTGAAAACTCACAGGGCTTTGGCAATGAGGATATCAGAGATGACCATAATTGGTTGAAGAGCCTTTCACTTCTCCCAGAAACACATATGTCACCTGACTTTGACTCCATATGTTTCACTAAACAAGGTGGAGATAGAACTCAGACTTTTCAGTTAGGCAGAGTTTGATTTGAATCTCAATTCTGTCACTTATTTGCCACGTTAATCTCTCTGTGGCCTATCTTCTTTCTCAGTGAGAATTGCAATAAAAACATATAAAACATGAAAATAAATTGAAATTCAGAGTTTTATGTTTTTCTATTTTTTTTTTTTTTTTTTTAGTAAATTACTATTTGGTAGCCCTAACTCTGCTGAAAAAAGCCCAAACACACTCTTGCTGTGATCACTGATTTCTTTGAATCATAGTTTTCTAATTTAAAATTTTTACTAAATTATATAAAGTATAATCGAAGTTATGATTTTAAATTCCATCAAGTGAACTCTTACAGAAGAAAAATGAAAAAATATACAAGTTTTAAAAATCAGGAAAATATAGTATACATTTATGTGTTTCTGAAGCTATTATCTTTGACAAGAAGTTGAAAGAGGTGAAGAGTAAGAATGCTTTAATGAAAGATGTTTAAATGGAATGCAGATATATTTCCTTAGTTTTACTTCCTAGAAAATGGAACAGCCAAAATAAGCTTTTACTATATCAAAATTCAGAGGCTGAATGATAAATTCAGCCACACTTTCTCTCACATCATTTAGACAAAGAAGTCAATTAAGTGGAACATTAAAAGCTGATGAATCAAACAGTGGCATAAAATAGCAATTAGAATATAATCAGTTAATGAAGTAAAATGACAATGCAGAAGTCATCAAATGACAGTAACAGGGCTAGTTCATTAATGAGAAGTGACATTGAGGAATAGAAATGCCAAGTAGAACAGTGACTATGACTGAAAATATATCGGATGGATTCATACATCTAATTGGGTTAAAATGCCTGCAGAGTTTAGGGTATTTTTCTAGTGTTGATTTGGTATTATCACACGTACACAAAAATTCTTAAATTTAGTCTGCTCTAGAAGTGACCTCCATGTACACTGTCTCACATTTATAAAACTATCTTCCAGGTATGTTGTTTGAACATTAGCTATTTGTAGATTTTAAATAATCATATTTAGATTTGTTGAGTATGAATGCATAAAGAAGCATATGCATAAAGTATTGGGAAACTTCTACTCTTTTTCCTACAGCGTCTACATGAATGGAGAAAGTCTCCACTGCACCTATGTGGCTCAGAATGAGATAGAGCTTGAATGTGTTGCCAGGATGATGAAGTATGTTGGGAGTAAAATGAAGTATTTTAATTCCTAATATTTCTTTGATCTCACAGGCCTCTTCTGTGAATCTACACAAGATCTCATAGGACAAACTGCTTGATAAATCACAGCCTAGGTATTAGCAATTAACCCCAGCAATAAGACAATTCCTTGTGAGAACACTAACAACACAAATAGTATACTTTCATACTTTTAAAATTATTACATATATAATTTCACTACTGAAGTTTCTTTTTTTTTTCTTATTTTTTTAACAGACTTATTTTTTTTAAATAGTAGTTTTAGGTTCAAAACAAAATTGAGCAGAGAGAACAGAGTTCTCATATACCCCAACCCCATACACTCACACTTATCCCACTATCAACATCCCACAGCACCGGAGTGGTACATTTGTTACAATGGATAAACCTCCATTGATGCATTGTTGTCATCCACAGCCCATCATTTATTTATTCATTCATTCATTCATTTATTTATTATGAATATTTATGAGATACAAAACTGATTGTTCCCCTTCCTGCCCATGATGTGGTGGACAGATTCATACTGGGGCATACCCACTACCAGAAATTACTTCTGTACCCTTTGTTCCCTACCAGTTATCCCCCAACCTCCCTCCCGTTCCCCCTCTCCTCTCAACTCCAATTTGTAGCCCTAGGAATGCTTCCTCCATCTGTTGGATCACGGCAGTACTGTGGTCTTTGTTTCCTGACTTATTTTCTCTCTTAGCACCCACATATGAGTGAGAATATGCGGTATTTATCCCTTTGTGCTTTGCCTGTTTCACACAACACAAGTTTCTCCAGGTTCATCCATGTTGTTGCAAATGGGAGTATTTCATTCTTTTTTATGGCAGAGTAGTATTCCATAGTGTATATATACCACAGTTTCCTTATCCAGTCATCTATTGATGGACATTTAGGTTGGTTCCATATCTTGGCTATTGTAAACAGAGCTGTGATGCACATGGGAGTGCAGGTATCTCTTTGACATGATGATTTCCATTCCTCTGGATATATACCCAGAAGAGGGATTGCTGGATCATATGGAAGATCTATCTGTAGTCGTTTGAGAAAACTCCAAATTGTTTTCCAAAGTGGTTGTACTAATTTACATTGCCACCAACAGTGCAGGAGTGTTCCCTTCTCTCCACACACTCACCAGCATTTGTTATTCACCATCTTTTTGATTATAGCCAGTCTAACTGGAGTGAGGTAGTATTTTGGTAGTATTTGCATTTCCCTGATGACTAGTGATGTTGAGCATTTTTTAATGTATCTGTTGGCCATTTGTATGTCTTCCTTTGAAAAATGTCTATTCAGCTCCTTTGCCCATTTTTTAATTAGGTCCTTTATTTTTTTACTGTATAATTGCTATGTATATTCTGGATATTAGTCCCTTGTCGGAAACATAGTTGGCAAAAATTTTCTCCCACTCTGTAGGTTGTCTTTTCACTCTGTTGATTGTTTCTTTTGCTGTGCAGAAACTTTTTAGTTTGATATAGTCCCATTTGTTTATTTTTCTTCTTTTGCTGCTTGTGCTTTCAGAGCCCATCGTTTACATTAAGGTTCACTCGTGGTGCTGTACGTTCTTTGGGTTTAGGTAAATGTATAATGCCATATATCCATCCTTATCACATTAAACAGAATAATTTTACTAACCTAAGTATCCTCTGTGCTCTGCTTATTCATCTCTTCTTCCCCTAACCCCTTCTAACCACTGAATTTTTGCTATCTCCATAGTTTTGCCTTTTTGCCTTTTATGGAGTGTCATAGAGTAGAAATCATGCCTTTCAGATTGGCTTCTTTCTCTTAGTAATATGCACTTAAGATTCAAATAATATTTTGCATCAAATAATATTCCATTGCTTGGATGTACCACAGTTCAATTATCTCTTTACCTACTGAAAGAGACATATTGATTGCTTTGAAGTTTTGGCAATAATAAATAAAGTTGCTATAAGCATCCATGTTCAGGTATTTGTGTGAACATAAATTTTCAGTTCATTTGAGTGAATACCAAGGGGCACATCTACTCAATCTTTTGGTAGGAGTATGTTTAGTTTTGTAAGAAACTGCCTTCCAAAGTAGCTGTACTACTTTGCATTCCCATCAGCAATGAATAAGAATACCTGTTGCTCCACAGTCTTGAGAGCATTTGGTGCTGTCAGCTTTTGTATTTTGGCCACGTTAATAAGTGTGTATTGATATCTCATTGTTTTGATCTGCAATTCCCCAGTGGGATATGATGTTGAGCATCTTTTCACATTCTTATTTACCATTTGTATATCTTCTTTGGTCTGGTGTTTGTTCAGGTCTTTTGCTCACTTTTAAATTGGATTATGTTTTCTTACTGTTGAGTTGTAGGAGTTCGTTCTGTATTTTAGATAACAGTCCCTTATCTATGTCTTTTGCAAATACTTTCTCAAAGCTTGTGGTTTTCCTATTCATTCTTTTGACAATGTCTCTCAGAGATCAGTTTTTCATTTTAATAAAGTCCATTTAATCAATTCTTACTTTCATGGATTATGCTTCTAGTATTATATCTAAAAAGTCATTACTATACCCAAAACCATTTAGATTTTCTCCTATGTTATCTTCTAGAGGTTCTATAATATCTTTTATGAGTTTTATAATTTTACATTTTGCATTTGTGTCTATGATCTATGAGTTATTATACTGGGTCATTTGTTACTTATATAAACTTCAGAATCAGTTGATTAATATTTTAAAAAATCCTAGGATTTTCTTTGAGATTGAATTTTGAATCTATATACCAAGTTGGGAAGACTTGACTTCTTGACAATATTGATACTTCTTACCCATGAATGTAAAACATCTCTTTTATTTAGTTATTTTTTTTTTATTTTATCAGAGTTTCATGATTTTCCTCATATAGATCTTTTACATGTTTAGTTAGACTTATACTTAGAATTTTATTTTGTGTGGTGGTCATGTAAGTGGTAATGTATTTCAAATTTCAAGTCCCACTTGTTCATTGTTGATTACAGGGAAGTATTTGACTTTTGTATATAAATCTTGAATCCTGCAACCTTGCTATAACTACTTATTAGTATTAGAAGGGTGTTTTGTTGATTCTTTCAGATTTTCTATATAGATGATTATGTCATCTGAGAACAAAGACAGTTTTATTCCTTCTTTCCCAATCTGTATACCTTTTACTTCCTTTTCTTGTCTCATTGCATTAGCTAGGACTTCTGGCACAATGTTGAAAAGCAGTGGTGAGAGGGGACATCCTTGTCTTGTTCCTGATTTTAGCAGGAAAGTTTTGAGCTGGTCACCCATTAAGTATGGTGTTAACTATTGGGTTTTTGTAAGTATTCTTCACCACATTGAGAAAGTTCTCCTCTGTTCTTAGTTTTCTGAGAGTTTTTATCATGATTGGGTCATGGATTTTGTCAAATTCTTTTTCTGCATCTATTAATACGATCATGTGATTTTTCTCCTTTAGCATGTTGATGTGATGGATTAGATTAATTCATTTTCAGATATTGAACCAGCATTGTATTAATGAGATAAATCCTGCTTGGTCTTGGTTCTGATGTATAATTATTTTATACATTGTTGGTTTCAATTTCCTAGTATTTTTTTGAGAAGTTTGCATCTATGTTTATGAGAAATATTGCTCTGTAGTTTTATTTACTTTTAATATCTTTGTCTAGTTTTGTATTAAGGTAATATTGGCCTCATAGAAGGTATTAGGATATATTCCTTCTGTCTGTCTTCTGGAGAAGACTGTAGAGGATTGATATAATTTCCTCCTTAAATATTTAGTAGAATTCACCAGTGAACCCCTCTGGACTTGGTGCTTCTTGTTTTAGAAGCTTATTAATTATTGACTCAATTTATTTTATAGACATAGGGCTATTCAGATTGCCTATTTCTTTTTGTGTGAGTTGTGACAGGTTGTGTATTTCTAGGAATTTTCATTTCATCTAGGCTATCACATTTGTAGGCATAAAGTTGTTGATTATCACATACTGTACACGAGTATTGATAGTAAACTCTGTACCCCACAAATATGTATAATTGATTGTTTAAATTAAAAAATCCTTTATTATCCTTTTAATGTCCATGGAATGTGTAGTGATATCTCCTCTTTTATTTCCAGTGTAAGTAATTTGTGTTTCTCTTTTATTCTTAGCCTGTCTAGCGGCTTACCAATTTCATTGACCTTTTCAAAGAATCGATTGTTGATTTTATTAACTTTATTGATTTTCTGCTTTCAAATTTCATAGATTTCTGCTCTAATTTTACTATCTTCTTTTCTTCTACTTACTTTGGATGTAATTTGCTCTACTTTTTCTATTTTCCCAAGAAAGAAGTTTAGATTATTGATTTTAAATCTTTCTTCTTTTATAATATATGCATTCAAATTTTCCTCTTATCATTGCTTTCACTACATCTCACCATTTTGCAGTTATATTTCCATATACTTGAAAATATTTTTAAATCTCTCTTGAGATTTCTTCTTTGACCCATGTGTTATTTAGACATAGGTTGTTTAATCTTCAAATATTTGGGGATTTTTCAGTCATCTATCAGTTATTGTTTTCTAGTTTAGTTTCATTGTACTTAGAGAGCAGATACTGTATAATTTCTATTCGTATTTGTAAAGGTGTGTTTTATGTCCCAGAATGTGGTCTCTCTTGGTGAATGCTCCATGTAAACTTGTAAAGAACTTGTATTCTGCTGTTATTGGATGAAGTAGTCTATACATGTCATTCATATTCAGTTGATCAATGCTGCTGTTGAATTCAATTATGTTCTTATTAATTTTATGCCTGCTGAATCTGTCCATTATTGGTACAGTGATGTTGATGTTTACAAATATAATACTGAATTCATCTTTTTCTGCCTATATTTCAAACAGATTGACCTCAAGTATTTTTATGTTCTGTAGTTAGGTACATACACTATATGAATTAATATGCTTTTTTTGAGAATTGATCTCTTTATGCTTATGTAATGTTCCCCTTTATCCCTAATAACTTTCCATGTTCTGGAGTTTGCTCTGTCTGAAATTAATATAGCTATTCCTGCTTGGTTTGATTAATGTTAGCATGATTTATCTTTCTCAATCTACATGTATTCATCCTTTTATGTTTAATCTATATATTTATCTTTAATTAGTATTTATATTTATACTGGATTTCTTATAGAGAATATGTAGTTGTGTCTTGCTTTTTTAGTCCACTATGACTATCTCTGTCTTTTGAGTAGTATATTTAGAAAAATAATTTTTAAAGTAATGATTGATATAGTAGAGTCAATATCTACAATATTTGTTAGTTTTCTGCTTGTTGTTCTTGTTCTTTGTTCCTATTTTTTCTTCCACTCTTTTTATGTATTTTGCAGTTTTAATCAAATACTCTATATGATTATATTTTCTCTTCTTTCTTAGCATATTAATTATATATTTTTAAACTTGTTTTAGTGGTTGCCCTAGAGTTTGAAATACACATTTACAACTAATTCAAGTCCTCTTTTAAATATCACTGTATTGCTATACAGGTAGAGTAATATTTTTAACAACAAAATAATCTTAAATTTACACTCCCATTTTTTATTTCATTGCTGTCACTTACTTCACTTATACTTAAGGATACATATATATATACACATATATATATCTGTGTGTGCATTTGTATATTTATGTATATATAATCAAATACATTGTTGTCATTATTTTTGAATAAATGTTTATCTGTTAGATCAATTAAGAATAAAAAAAAGTTTTTGCTTTGCCTTAACTTATTCCTTCCCCAATGTTCTTTTATTTTATCTAGATGTGAGTTTCTGACCCATATCATTTTTACTCTCTCCAAAGAACTTCTAACATTTCTTTTAAGACAGATTTACTGGCAACAAATTCCCTCAAGTTTTCTTAGTCTAGAAAGTCTTTATTTCTCCTTCACTTTCAAAGAGTAATTTTGCAAAGGACAAAATTCTAGGTTGGTGGTTTTGTTCTGTCAACACTTTAAATATTGCACTTTACTCTCTCTTGCTGTCTTAATTTTGGGGGAGAAGTTTGATGTAATTTTCATCTTCAATAATCTATATGTATGACATGATTTTTTCCTCTGGCTTCTTTTAAGATTTTACCTTTATTTTGATTTCTGCAATTTGCAGATGATATGCTTCAGTTTTCCTTTTTTCTTTTTTCTTTGTTGACATTTATCTTGCTTGATGTTCTCTGAGCTTCCTGAATCTGTAGTTTGATATTTCACACTAATTTGGAGAATTTCTCAGCCATTATTGCTTCAAATATTGCCGCTGTTTCTCTCCCTCTTTCTTCTTCTGGTATTCCCATTACATAAATGTTAGACTTTTTGTAGTTTTTCCACAGTTCTTTGATAATTCTGTTTTTTTTTCTTTTCTCTTTACTTTTCAGTTTAAAAGTTTCTATTGACATATCCCCCAAGCTTAAAAATACTTGCCTGAATAGTGTTCAGTCTACAAATGAGTCCATCGGAGACATGCTTCATTTCTGTTACAGTGCTTTTTATCATAGCACCTTGCAAAGTGTATCAGAGATTGGTTTTATCTACTTTACACTTCCTCTTCCCACACAACTTCCCACCACAAATCCTTTTACCCAGTTGCAATAGTTAATTTTAGGTGTCAATTTGACTAGATTAAGGAATACCTAGAAACCTGTTAAATCATTGTTTTGGGGTGTGTCTATGAGAATGTTTTCTCTGAATTGGGTCTTAAAACACACACATCCACACACTCACAGAAACTGTCTCTCAAACCAAATATTGCTTACATATTAATTTATAAATCATATAAATTACATATCAATTTATAATCATATGAAATGAAAACTATTGTTGGTGAAGTAGGGAAAAGTTCCCTGATCCATCTTACCATGAGTTATGCATTGTGACATACCTTTTGCATTAATTAATTAATTAATATATATATTTTTTTACATTCTAAGATGTTGTTTGGAGCAGTGGGTGGGGAAAAGGTATAGGGTTGGCCCACAGCTGGCTCGTTCACTGGCCTGGCTGCAGACATTGTGGAGGCGTGGCTGAGGCCCTTGACACCATCATCCCCAGCTCAGGAATGTGGAGGGCTCCCAGCAGCTGCTTAGTTGTCACTGGACTGGATGTGGACATTAGTGGGGCATGGCTGAGGCTCTCAGCACCCTCCTACCCCAGCTCAGCAGCCTGGGGGATGACACACCTTTTAATTTAAAATGACTATATCAATAAAGAAGAGAAATCTCAAATCAATACTAAACTTCGACCTGAAGACAATAAAACAGAAAAAGAAATTTGAACCTATATCACGAAGTGGGAAGGAAATGAAAAATTAGACATAAAGTTTTGAAATAGGAAATAGTTTTTTTTTCTTTTTTAGCTTTTATTTTTTTATTATTATTTTATTTTATTTTTTATTTTATTTTGTCGATATACATTGTGGCTGATTATTGCTCCCCATCACCAAAACCTCCCTCCCTTCTCCCTCCCCCCTCCCCCCAACAATGTCCTTTCTGTTTGCTTGTCATATCAACTTCAAATAATTGTAAAAGAAAAATAGAGAAATTCACAAGATGTTTCTTTGTAAAGATCAACAAAATCTGCAAACTTTAGCTAGATTGGCCAAGACAAAAAGAAAAAAAAAAAAAGATTCAAATTAGCAAAATAAGAAATCAAAGAGTGAAAATCACTACTGACCTTATGGAAATGAAAAAATAATTAAATGCTAGAAGCAATTGTATATTAATAAATTAGATAATTAGATGAAATAGGCACATGCCTAGAAAACATAAACTACCAAACCTGACTCAGGAAGAAATAGAAAATCAGAACAGACCTATAGCAAATAAAGAAATTAAGTCTGTAAAAAAAACCCAAAAAAACCCAAAACAAACAAAAAAGAACAACAACAAAGAAAAGCCCAGGCACAATGGTTTTTCACATGTGAGTTCTATCAAACGTTTAAAGAATTAACACTAGTTCTTCAGGGGCTGGCCCGTGGCTCACTCGGGAGAGTGCGGTGCTGATAACACCAAGGCCACGGGTTCGGATCCCATATACGGATGGCCGGTTCGCTCACTGGCTGAGCGTGGTGCTGACAACACCAAGTCAAGGGTTAAGATCTCCTTACCGGTCATCTTTAAAAAAAAAAAAAAAAAATACAAGTTCTTCAGAAACACTTCCACAAAAGCAGAGGAGAAATTAACACTTCCAAATTCATCCTCTGAGCCAAGTGTTACCTTAAAAGCCAAACCATTCAAATACATCACAAGAAAACTACAGATTAATATCTCTTACAAATGTAGTTGCAAAAATCCTAAACAAAATACTATCAATTAAAATCAACAACATATAAAAATAATTGTACACCATAACCAAGTGGGATTTATTCCAGAAATGCATGGTTGGGTTAACATCTAGAAATCAGTTAATATAATTCAACATATCAATAAAATAAAGAACAAAATCATATGATCTTCTCTAAAGATATAGAAAAATCATTTCATTTACTCTTACCTCCTTTCACAATAAAAACATTCAAAAATCCTGTCATGGAAACAAATTTCTTTAACTTAATAATGGATAACTATGAAAAACTTATGTCTAACATAATTCTTAATGGTGAAAAACTAAAATCTTTCCCTGTAGGATTAGAAACAAGAAAACATCTCATCATTTTTATTCAACATTGTATTGGAAGTTGTAGCCAGTACAATCTGACAATAAAACAAAACAAAGGCATTGCATTTAGGAAAAAAAAAAAGTAGAACTATTTCTATTTACAGATGATGTGGTCACGTATAAAGAAAATCCTAAGAAATCTACTCAGAAACTATCCAAGTCTGTAAAGTCAGCAAGGTTACACAATACAAAATCAATATAAAAAATGGTTTTATTTCTGTACATTTGCAATAAACCATCTGAAAATCAAGTTAAGAAAATAATTTCATTCACAATAGTATCAAAAAGAATAAAATACTTATGAATAAATTTAACAAGAGGAGTAAAAAACTTATACTGTGAAAACTATAAACCATTGCTTAAAGAAATTTAAGAATGTTAAACAAATGGGAAGATAGATCATGTTCAACAATTGAAAATTGTAGTATGTTAAAAAAAACAATATTTCCTGAATTGATTTACAGATATAATACAATCCTTTTCTAAATCCCAGCTGCCTTCTTTGCAGACATAGATAAGCTGATTGTACAACTTATACAAAAGTTCAAGAGAAACAGAATAGCTAAAATGATCTTGAAAATGAAATTGTATATTAATCACACCTCAATTCCAAAACTAACTATAAAGCTACAATATTCAAGTCAGTGTGGTACTGGCACAAGGATAGACATATATATTGACAGAAAAGAATTGACTGTGCAGAAATAGAATAGTACATTTATCTTTGTCTTGGTCGGTTTGTGTGCTGTTATAACAAAATATCTGCAACTGGGTAATTTATAAGGAACAGAAATTTATATTCTCATAATTCTGGAGGGTAGAGAAATTCCAAGATCAAGGTAACCACCTCCATATGCTACAATATTGTCAACACCTGTATTTTGGAGGAAACACATTCAAATGAAGTCAATGGTTAATTGACCAAGATCATTTAAATCTTTTTAACAAACGATTCTGATGTAACTGCATCTCCACATGCAAGTAAGAATGGTCTTTTGCCTCACATCTCATGTGGAAATTAAATCAAAGTGCACGATGGACATAAATTTAAGATCTAAATCAATAAAATCTTAGAAAAATACATAGGCAATAGTTTATTAGCTATCGCAGCAAAAACACAAATGACAAAAGTAAACTTCATCACAATTAAAAATCTTTATGCTGTAAGTAATAACATCAATAAATTGAAGAGACAATCCACTGAATTGGAGAAAATATTTAAAAGTCATAAGTCTTATAAGGGACTTTTATCTAGAATATATTATGAAATCTTAAAACTTAACAGTAAAAGACAAATAAAAACAAATAACAAAATTAAACAATAAAACAAGTATATAAATACTTATTCATAGAATGAAGATACGGAAATGCCCAAGAAATACACACACAGAAAAAGATTCTCAACATCATTAGCTATCAGGAGAATACACATCAAAATCACAATTAAATACCATTTTACACCCTCTAACATGGCTATATCCAAAAAGCCAAACAATAACAAGTGTTGGTGAGGAAGTTAGGAAACTGGAACCCTGTTACAATGTGGGTATAAATGTAAAATTGTGTGGCTTATGTGAAAAGAGTTTGTCATTTCCTCAATAGGTTAAACACAGATTTACCATATAATGCATCAATTCCATTCCCAGGTACATATACAATGAAATATTTAGCAATAAAAGTAATCAAGTATGTAAACATGCCATAGAGCCTGGATGACTCTTGCAAAATTATGCTGAGTAAAAAAGCCATGAAAGACCATATATTGTATGGTTCCATTTGAATAAAATGTCCAGAATAGGTAAATCTATAGAAAGAGAATGTACATTAATTCTTGCCTAGTTCTTTGGATGGGAGCACAGAGAATAGGTACAAAGTTTCTTGTTAATGGGTACAAGGTTTCTTTGGAGGAGGTGATGAGAATGTTCTACACTTAGATTTTGATGATGATTGCATGATTCTGTGAAGATACTAAATATAACATTGTAAATAACACTTTACTCACACTTAAATGGGTGCATTTTAGGGCATGGGAATTATATCTCAATAAAGCTTTAAAATAAAAGAATGAATCCACAAGAGAAGGCATATTTTAAAAATAACAAATTAATTTCCAGTTCTTAAGACAATGTATCATTTTCCTAAATGACAGAGTAATAGAGAAGAAATAATAACAATATAGTATTCCTCTTCCAACAGGTTAGTAATGTGTTGATATGAACATTTCAAATATGAATCTAAATCTAGAATCTTTCACTTCACTGTTTAAAAAACTATAAAACTTTACTTTCACACTTTAGAAAGTATGCTTTACAGCAGTGTTATCAACTCTGTGTGCTTAAAAAGGCCACCACAACCACCAGTAAAAACGCTGTAAAAAACCACACTCAGAGAAATACTATTTACTTCAGGGGTTTTATCCCAGGCATCAGTAGTAGGCAGTGTTATAAACTCACTAGATGATTTCATTTTTCTTCCAGTGTTGGAAATCACTATTCTACAGGTAGAATAATAACAGAGATATGGAGATGTTTCTAAGTCTAACAGGAAGTTATTGAGAAAAAATGTATAGACGGTCAAAATCAGAAAGGAATTATGATTTCTAATCACGTTGTTATATTATAAGTTAAAATGTAAATATAATTTATTTTTATCTGTTAACATACAGAGTCTTGTTCTTTCATTTTGGAAGTAAAAGTTTCATAGTGACATTAATCAATTCTTATTCTAAGCAGCATTAGTGTAATTTTTCCTACTTTATAAAATTGCTGGTTAAAAAAGAAAACAAAAAACAAAAACCCAGATCATTCATGTTGCTGAAAATGGCAGAATGTCATTCTTTTTATGGCTGAGTAGTATTCCATTGTGTATATATAGCACATTTTCCTTATCCAGACATCCATCAATGAACATTTAGGTTGATTCCATATCTTGGCTATTGTAAATAGAGCTGCGATGAACATGGGAGTGCAGGTATCCCTTCAACATGATGATTCCCATTCCTTTGGATATACATCCAGTAGAGGGATTGCTGGATCATATGGTAGCTCTATCTGTAGTTGTTAGAGAAACCTCCATACTGTTTTACATAATGGCTGTGCTAATTTACAGTCCCATCAACACTGTAGAAGAGTTTCCCTTTCTCTGCATCCTCATCAGTGTTTGTTATTCTCTGTCTTTTTAATAATGGCCAGTCTGACTGGAGTGAGATGACATCTCAATGAGGTTTTGATTTGCATTTCTCTGAACACTGTTGATTTTGAACATTTTTTCATGTACCTGTTGGCCATTTGTATGTCTTCCTTTGAAAAATGTCTATTCATCTCCTTTGCTCATTTTTTATTTATTTTTTTGTACTGTATAGTTGTTTGAGTTCCTTATATATTCTGTATATTAATCCCTTGTCATATGTAGAGTTTGGAAATATTTTCTCCCATTCCATAGGTTGCCTAAAATTATCTTAAGTAAAATAAGCCAGACACAGAAAGAGAAATACCATGAGTTATCCCTTATAACTGGGATCTAAAAAAGGAGGAAAGAGAGAGACAGAGAGAACCACAATAATACTTTGAACTTTTAAAAGGAGAGAACAAAGCTAAGGATACTAGAGATGGAGGAGAAGGGAGGGAGGGGTTTTGGGGAGTGATAGGTCGGGGGGGGCACTGGGAAAGATTACTATTTGTAATGATGAATATGCTAACAATAATAATAAAAGAAAAGAAAAGGAAAGAAAAATCCAGCTAATTCTGAGTTAGAAAGGAAGAATTCAAAAATAAGTAGGTCAAAGGAACTATGAGCTCTTGATACTGCATGTTTTACAAGAAAAGTTCTAGAAAATTATCAATGACCTTAGTACCTACAGCATACTGTCAAACTAAGCTGTGAAAATGTACAGTAAAATTCCATTAATATAGACTCTATTGGAGTAAACTTTTATGATAATTCAGGTAGTCTAATTCAGTATGCATTATAACATAGTCTTACAAACATGCTGGAAGTAATTTCTCGTGTTCTAACAGGCACCCCTTTATTTTGCATTGCCTTGGGGATACAGTAATGTAGACTTAAACATTGTACAGAAAAGTAAATATAAAATGGTGGGATATTAAACACATGCTTCATGTTTCCTGGTATTTTTCTTTTCGAATTAAATTCCTTGTATCGGTTGCTTTAATTTTGGTATATTTGGTATAGTATTGAATGAAGATGGTGGTGATCCCAAATAAACAACAACTTTTCTATGTAAAAAGTATCTTTTCCAACAAGAATTTTTGCATGTGTAATTTTAAAAGAATCAGCTATTGATTAGAATAACATCATTTTACAATGTGAATTCTGTGAGAGAAATGTCTTTTAATAATCATACACATATATATATATACACACATCACTGGAAATTTTCATGTAATTTATGCAAGGCATTGAGAAAGAGAAATACCATGTGTTATGGTATTTGTATGGTAAATGGATGTTATCATGACATATTATTTAATACTGACAACTATATGTATGGTGTGAACATATCATAGATAACAATAAAACCTAAATATGAATAATTATCTAGCAAGTGGGCAAGACAGAATTTAAATCTAATTTTATCTGTTCCCAGGATATGCTCTTAATTACTGTGGTATTCCCTCTCTATTTTGTTCTCTTTCAACTTAATTCCATCTGCTTTCAATGCTACAAATAAGATTAATATAAGACTTAAAATTTCAGTTCATAGAATATTTGTAGAGATCAAAATGATGTAGGACTTACAGATGCACAGATAATTGGCAGCTGTCCCTCATTTTTATACATTATGAAAGAAAATCACAATGAATAAGATTTACAACTTCTGATGTAACTCTGCTGCTATAGGTATAATAATAAAAAGCACACAACTGGATATTATCTTGACTATAGTTTTAAAGTCTATTTTTATTATGGATTATCACAGCTGCCTTCTTTTACTTTGATAGTTTACTGAATATTGGTTCATCACAACAATTCAAAGAATAAAAGCTGCAATAAATCAACTTTATTGCTATCTCCAAATTCAACCCCTCCACATGAAAGTAGAAAAACCTATAAGAGCAACTTTAAAACTGAATAATTCAGTCGTGACAAGAAATTACTAAATTATTCTGGTGGGAATACACCAGGGCTCTCAAAACCATAGTTCCCAGTCTATATGTTCTTGCCAGCAGTGCCTTGTTCAAATGTATACATACACATTATCATCTGGTCTAGAATTTCAATGAATGGAAAGTAAAAAATTAAAAGCATATTTTAAAATAGTAAGTTTTCTTCTCATATTTTAATACATAACAGTGAATATTACTGAGATCCAAACAAACAGAGCAGTATTTTGATCACATAAACCATAATCCACCTATTCTCTTTAAAGGTTTTACTCTGATAGCTTTTCCATAGTACTGTATTCTGTATCCTTTAAGGACCTGCTGGCTTTTGCTGGACTTTGATGGAATAGTGTTGAGAGAGACTCAGATTACGAATGACACTAATGCTATGTAGACAAACATCATTTGAGCTGAGTGTGTCATCTAGGTGATTTTTCTGTGGAGAATTTTCCCACAGTTTATTTACACATGAAACTGAATACACTAAATATCATCTTTTTTGTTGTTTTTTAATGACACAGTAATGTGCAGTTTAGCATTGTACATAAAAGTAAGAGAGAGAATCACAATAATACCAGAGAACTTTCAGAAGGAGAGAAGAAAACTAGGGATACTAGAGATGGTGGGCGGGTTGGGGAGTTGCAGGTTGGGTGGAGGGCATGGGTAAAGAGTACCATTTGTAATGATGAATATGCTAATAATAATAAATAAAAAGAAAAGAAAAACTCAGCTATCATCTTTCTTTCTTGATTTTTAATGAAAGATCTTAATATATGATTGGTTTTTGCAAGTCTAATATTATCTTTTTTCTGTATTTATATTGTAAGAAAAATAACCAAACAAAACACTAAGCTCTTTAGTATTGTTTTTACCTGGATTTGCATGGAGACCAAACCAAATTAATTTTTTTGTTTATAAAATAACCTCACTGCTTTTATAGAGAACATTAATCATTCTGAAATCATGTTAAATGTTGTAGATATATTTACATGGAGTTTTATGCTCTGGTATGATTACTTACAGAAAACAAATGTAGATAAATAACATGTATCCCAGAATTTTAAGGATCAAACTTATTTTCATTGCCAAAATAGTTTGCACATTTTCAGCATTTTTCTTTTACAGTTCTCAGAGGGTTAAGAATCCTGAGATTGAAGTCATTATGTTTGAATGCTTGATCACAAAGCAAATATAACTATTATTGGGATGAAAGCACTGTTTTGTTTTACGGTACCCCAATGAAAAAGTGTAGCTTTGTTTACAACTCCAATCTCAGCATTGCTTTACAATAATGAATGATGCTACTATGAGCATCCATGTACAGGATCTTGTGTGAATTTAATTTTCATTTCTCAGAGATAAATGCCTGAGAGTACAATTGATAGTTTGTGAAATAATTGAACACTTAGATTTTTAAAGAAATTTCCAAATGGTTTTCTAAAGTAGCTCTACATTCTACCAGCCATGTGTGATGAATAGAGTTTTTCTGTATCCTCATGAAGATTTAGTATTGTCATATTTTGTTTTTCATTGATTTAGCCATTCTGATACATGCATAGTAATATTTTATTTTAGTTTGAGTTTGCATTTTCCTGATAGCTAATGAAAGTGAATATTTTTTATTTGCTTATTTGGCATTTATTTTTCCTCTTCTGTCTTTTGCCCATTTTCTAACTATTATTATTATTGTTTTTTTAATTAGAGTTTTGAGAGTTCTCTATATATTCTAGATACTAGTCATTTGCTGGATACGTGATTCACAAATATTTTCTTCTAATTTATAGCTTCCCTTTTCATTTTATTAACAGGACTTTGGCAGTAAAAAAGCTTTTAATTTAATGACATGCAATTTATCAATTATTTTCATTTATAGGTTTCACTTTTGGTTTCAAGTCCAAGAAATCTTTAGCTCTAAGTGACAAAGATATTCTATTTTTTTCCTACATTTATTTCATCAAACAATATCGTAGACTTTTTCCTACATTTATTTCATCAAACAATATCATAGACCATGTTCTGCCATAGAGTCAGAATAAGAGCAGCATTCAATAATGTACTTAGATTTAGTTACCTCCTAAGAGAGCATAAATAATAAATGACTAAAATCCTTTCCTTGAATTTATACTCAACAATAAAATGTTTGCTTGAATTAGCCAGATACTTACCTCATAGAACTGCATTACATTTATCTGTGAGGTCTTCATAAGATAAATCAATTTTGTAAGCTACTTCAAAATATATTGCTATGGTTTGAATGTTTCTCCCAAAAGTTCATGTGTTGAAAACTTAATCCCCATTGAAACAGTGCTGAGAGGGTGGAAAATTTAACTATGGTATTTGAAAGGTAGGACCTTTAATAGGTGATTGGATTGTGAGGACTATGCTTTCATGAAAGAATTAATCCATTTATGGACAAATGAGTTAATGGCTTATTGGGTAATCAGGAAGTAGACTGGGGCTTTAAAAGAAGAGTAAGTGAGCATGTAAAAATGCTCTTGCTATTCTCATTATGTGATAACCTGAATCACCTCGCAAATCTGCAGAGAGTTCCCACCAAGAAGAGAGCCCTCACCACATGTGCCTCAAGGAAATTGGACTTCCCAGACTCCAAAACTGTTAGAAATAAACCTCTTTTCTTTACACATTACCCAGTTTCATGTATTCTGTTATAAAGCAACAGAAAACGAACTAGTACATACAACTACTTCTTGTTTGTACAGTTAACATGGATTATAATGAAACACTTTAATTGAACAAACATTTAATATATTAGTTTATATAAATTATGTGGGAGATTATATTCACTTTTGGATTACAGAAAAAAATGCTAACGTTATTTTATTTTTAAATGTTTTATGCATAATGTATAGGAGCATTATTTTTCTTTTATTTTACTGGAAGTAGAACATCATATTACTCTGTGAAGAATAAATTAAGTTTATATGCATAAGGACAAAATTTAGTGCTGTGATTAAAAGCATTAAAACCAATAATCTTGGTTTTATGTTACATGTTAATTAGTAAGCTTACTCAAATAAAAACAAGCTTACAATCATACATCCAATCCAAGAATTTCTGATTTCATTATAGTAAAACACTTATTTTTATCTAATTACACATTATCAGGTTTTCATAAAACAGCTTTATATTTTCATTCTTAAAGTAGAAAATTATTTTGATTTATTTTTTTTATGCCTCAAACTAAACAGCTGTAATCATGACATTTCATAAGTTTAGCTTTTCTAAGTAGACTGAAGGGCAATGGCCTTGTATGTTTGTGTATGTATATGTGTGCATGTGGGTTGTTTGCTTTTTACAAAAACTGTGTTTCCACCAAAGTCTATTTCTATTGAGTAAAATTATTGTTAAAGGAAAATATTACCCATGTAGCATTCATTCACCTATATACAAATATATGGCTCTTCAAAAGTCATTAACCAGGAGGAAAATATGAATACACAGGAGAAAAATTAATTCTACCAAAATGACAGATGTGTTAATTAAAACCAATCAGTACAGTGGTCTCAAGTACAAAACATGCATGTATCTGAAATGTAAATAGGTGCTTAGGAGAAATTTGACCTGGATATCAAACTCCAAGTGCACTTACACTTCTCAGGAGACACAGCTGTAGCTTTCAGCTTCAAAACACAGTAGGGGGAAGCAATAAGAGACAATTTTAAATTTTTTCTCATTACTTCATGTACACAGAATTTTTTTGAATTTAGGAACAATATGGTAGCTTACTAGTTATGCTAATTATTCAATGAAATAGTCTTAACACTATAAAAAAGTAAATATGCCATATTTTCAGTTCAATTCCACTGCCTTAGGTTGAGTAGCTTTCCCTGAAGAGATCACTGCTGCTATTGAGTCCCCATGGCAGCACCCCCAAGAGGCAGGAAGGTGCAAAACAAGGGGTTGGTTTCAGGGCATAAACTCTAACCAGTATGAGGCAGAGCCAACAGAAATATTTCTCTTCCTACTGCTCACCCACCCCCATGTTACCTCACTCACAATACAGTTTCTTCAGCTTCTCTAATGATATTCACTGAGAAAGGACAATGAGTTTGCTCCTATTATATAAACACATCTGTCTTGGGCATCCTCTTGCATTTGAATCCTCTCTCTTTCCTCATTTCAAATTTTTTTGTCACTCTTGCTTCTCTGGAAGTAGTAGTGTTCACCTAAAAGTTTTCTTGCCACAGGGTATTTTTCCCCCTTAGGGAACCTGGCCTAAGACATTTCCTAAATGGAAGTTGCATATATATCTAAAATTAAGTGGGAACTAAAAAATAAATAAATAAATAAATGAAATAAATAAATAAGCCACAATCACAATAATACATTGAATTTTCAGAAGAATAAAACAGAACTGTGTTTCCTAGAGGTGGGAAACAGGAGGAGGAGGGGTGCTAGTGAGAAATTGGTTAATAGATTTGATCAGGCTGGTCAGCTCAGTTGGTTAGAGTGCAGCCTTATAACACCAAGGTCACAGGTTCAGATCCTCATACTGGCCAGCTGCCAAATAATAATAATAATAGTAAAGGTTTGATCATCACATATTGTACACAGGTATTGATATTCAACTCTTTACCCTACAAATATGTATAATCAATTATGCTTTAATTAAAAAAAATATTTAAACTCATTTATGTGTAAGTTAATTTATGACATTATAACCATCTGTACCTAAAGCATCTGAAAATCTAAAAGTAAAGAGATGTTTCCACACTTGAAAACAACCAAAGATGTAAGTAGACAGTAAGAAATTAGAGCCTAATTGTTAAGACTATAGAAGGTTGTCGCATTTTCTAATACAGGCTTTTTGTCTCAAGAAAGCAGCTTGAAAACAAAATGGTATGGAACAAAAGAAGTTTTAAAAGTTAGAGAAATTCATATATTTATTTAATAAAAATGATTACAAAATGTTGGCTTTCTGGTTTTCCTTAAATTAATTTTATTTATTTATTTATTTTTCAGGATAATTCGTATACTCAACATTACATGATGTAATCACTTTTTGTGGCCCTTTACCAATTTCTTGCTACCCTCTCCCCCACCGCCTTTCCCACCTCTAGTAGCCTCAGTTCTGTTCTCTCTTTTTGAAAGTTCAACATATTATTGCAATGGTTGCATCTTTCTTGCTTGCTTTCTTTTTTCTTTATTTTCTTAGCTACTACTTATGAGTGAGGGCTAGCTTATTTCAGTTAACGTAATTTTCTCTAAGTTCATCCATGCTGCAAATGACAGGTTTTCTGTTAGTGGTACAGAATAGAAAATTAAGAAAAAATATTTATTTAAAAAGTCATATCAAATACATGTATTTCTTGTTATAAATTATACGTGCAGAAAATACTTAGAAGTACAGCAAAAAAAAAAAAAAAAAACAGCTAAATTTCCTAGGGAAGTCAGAAAACTCATCATAGTAGAGGAACTTAGCTGTGATATGAAGAATAAATAAGAAGATTCTTAGTTGACTCAGGTTGCATAACATAACACCATAGACTAGGTGTCTTAAACAACAGAAATTTATTTTCTCACGGTTCTGGAGGCTAGAAGTTTGAAATCAGGGTGCCAACATGGTTTGGATCTGGAGATTACTATTTTCCTGGCTTGAAGAGGCTATTTTCTCACATGACCTTACATGGCCAAGAGGGAGGAAGCAGGCTCTCTCATACCTCTTATTATTATCACAGCACTCACACCTCATCAGAGCCCCACTCTTGTGACCTCACATAAATCACATTACCTCCCAAAGATTCTGTGGAGCTAGGACTAGGGTCTGAAGCTCACAGACCCCTTGGGACCATTCACAAACCCTTCACGTGCATGTCTATGAGCTAGGTAACTGGCAAAAGGATCCTTGGAGCCTTGGTTGAAAAAGGAATAGTCTTTATTCAGCACACACACATCTAGGAGCTAGGCAGTACAACGGAGATACTCAGAAACTCAACTGCTACCAGAAAGGTCCAAAGAAAAACTGAAAGCAGAGTAAACATGCTATTTTAAGATGCTTAGAGGCCTTCTCTGTCGACCAACCTGCTTCACAAACTGCAGAACACGCAATAGCAATTAACTAGAAAGATACATAGGTGCACATGCACACGAACTCCACCCACACACAAATTATTTATGAGAAATGTGCTGCTCGACCCCCCAGCCAGACCTGAGCCTAGGGAGCCTGACTAAATTATTCTACTTTCCCCCCAGATTCCATTTCCAAACAACATTACACTGGGGGTTGAATCTCAAACAAATGAATTTTGGGTGGAGGGGCACACTTCAGTTCATGGTAAGTATATTCATTCAGTAAAAGTGAAGAGAACATTCTAGACAGAGAGAGCACAGAGTCCAACACAAACATTCTCATTTGCATATTTGGTGTATTTTGAAGGGGTCATAAAGTTTACTCCAAGTATCCACCTATATTTCAATTCAGTTAAGAAACAGAGGCAAGTGTCAGACAGATGGAGATCAAAATATTACATCTCTTACTGAAAGCATTTAGGTTAAAAGATGTGGTTTAGACCCACTGGCAAATGAACTTGATAATACTGTTACCTAAATAATTAAAATTAAATCACCCCAATCACAGGAAATTGTTGAGGTTTGTAGGCTTTTCCCAAGCTGCCCTCACACAAAAAAGGTGCCCTCACACAAGTTCTTCCAGACCAACCAATTAGATAAGTCCCTCTTACCTGTGTATGAATGAGGAACAGAGATACACAGGAAGTATTCCTCTAATGCAGGTCAATATTCACAGAGAAACGAGGTTTAAGTATCCTCTTTAACGTCCCCAAGCTTAGAATTTATCTTCTTCTATTAGTCTTAACTAAGCCTTTTGTCCACCAGTAGTGAGTTCACTCTTTAATCAGGAGAGATTAGCATTTTTAAAGACAATCCATTTTCCTGAGAAAATGTCTCTAATACTAACTGCATTATTATGTTTTCTCATTCAACAGTAGGGAGTTTATCTTTTGACCCCAGGGGGCTATAAATGGGTCAAGATAGTGGATGTATTTAAAATTTAAAGCTGTAGTTACCTAAAATTGATAATTTACCTTTTATTCTATTTCACAACCTAAATCACACAGACATTTTATTCCACAAACCCCATGAGAGATTTGTGCCCAAAAATTACGCCAATAGTAAAACATCAAAAGTTTCAAGGTAAATCGCACCTTTTCATAAATTTTCCAGAAATATGGCCCCAAAGCAGTTAAAGTTTGACAATTAAAAACAATTAAATAATTTTGGAGGGTTAAAAGTTAAGAGAAATAGAGAAATTCAAATCCTTTTATTTTTTGTGTATTTCTTCGCACACAATGGCAATATTATTAGTAACAGGAAGCTGAGTAATACCTTATTTTACATGTTTTCTAGGCTTGGGTTCTGCTTTGGGTTGAATATCCCCCACCACCGAACCCCCAAATGTAATTCCCACTGTTACAGTTGAGGGTGGGAAATCCTACTATGGTAATTGAAAGGTGTCGGGCCTTAAAAACTAACACCACCTTAAGTGACATTACAAGTGGATCAACGTGGCAGCCTAAGACGGCGCCGGGAGGAAGTAGGGTGGGAGTGTCTGCAGGAACCTTGCCTTAGCCCTTAATTGGCCACACTCGTGAACACTGCGTGATTGCAATAGATAGGCATTGAGACAGGACCCTTAAGCTGATTGGAGGATGTAAAAAACCTGCCTTCCCCATTTACCTTTAAAAGCAAGTGCTTGTGTGGTAATAAACGGAACTGCTCGACAGAACCCCCGCTGCATCTGAGTGTCCTTTAACCCGGCTGTTTTTGGGGGGGCCGGCGGTGTGCTCACCTCCCTTCAAGGCTCTCTTCCACCGTCTCCTTCCAAAGGGGACAGGAGGGAAAGAGGAATCCGGGCCGTTCGCTCGCCCACCGAAAGGAACGAGGCTAAGGGCTGTTCGGGTAGGCTGGCGGCGGACCCGACAGAGTGGTGCCCTGTGTGAGGAGTTTTTTAAAACTCGTGGGTGAAAGGTGAGCGAGTGAGGCCCCCGGCTGCTAGGTCCTGAAAGAAGGTCGACGAAGGGTGATCAACCAGCGGAGTGGTCCCCGCAACTGCGGTAGTCACCGTGAAGTAATCCACCTGCGTGTCAGGGTGAGTACCATAACAGGGGGAAGTCCCTGCACTTCTCTGCCCTGTGCTCCCTTTGTCCCTTCTCCATGGGGCAACATGGGAGGCGTGTGTGGAAAGAGTGATGAGACAGCCTGCAAGGCTCTAAAGCACATGTTAAAAAGCAGAGGCCTGGAAATATCTGATTCCACGGCCACCAGTGCCTGGTGTCATGTAGTGAAGGTGGCCCCTTGGGCACCTTCATTCAACTTGTTCTCGTATGAGACTTGGGACTGGGTTCAGACCCTGGCCAGAAAGAATGAGATTAGTCATGGGCTAGACCCCCCCTTAGGGTTCTACCCAACCATCTCTGCCCTAAAGCTTTGCTTCCGTCCCGAGCATCAGGAAGGGGCAGAAAGGGATTGGGCGCAGTTCGATGAGGAGAGAAAAAAGGAAACAAAGCTGCCAGTGCAAGGCCCTGAGCCATTGATTGATACCTATGCCCCTACCCTGTACCCTCCTCTCCCGGCATACTCAGCCCGCCAAAGTTTAGCTGAAGGAGAGAAAGTGGCACCTGAAGAAGTGGAGGAGGCTAGAAAAACATCCCTGGCAGAGCCGCAGGTTTTCCGTGTTATGGCTCCCTGGGAACCCCCAGCCGTCCGCAGCCCGTGGGAGGAAGCGACCCCTCAGGCCTATCTGGTCAACATTGTAAAAGAACTAAAAAAGGCTCTTGCTGAGGCCAGGACTTTATCCTCAGTCTTGCAGGCTCAGACACAAAACTTAACCGAAGCCTTCAAGGTGTTTACCGCCCTGATCCCCTCAGGCAATACTTCCCCACCCTTCAAGGGACAATGTTTTGGTTGTGGAAGACAAGGTCATTTTAAAAGCCAATGTCCCAAGGCTAAAGGCAAAAAACCCCCTACCACACCTTGCCCCCGATGTGAAAAAGGATTATATTGGAAAAAGGACTGTAGGTCCGAATTTGACAAAGCTCCAGGTGGAAATAGGCCGGCCATTTGGTACCCTTGGGAAGCTCATGACCTTAAAGAGCTGAAAAAGGCTGTCGCAGAGGATGGGCCCTATTCCCCATGGGCAGAAACCATCCTCCAGGGCTTAGCGCACCAACCCTGCACGACCCAAGATTGGAAAATGCTCTGTAAGGCTGTCCTCCCCCCAAACTTGTTTATCAAGTTCTGCGCCTTCTTTAAGGAAGAGTGCCATGTGCAGGCAGGGATAAACCAAGCAGCCAACCCACCCATCCCTATCAGCTTCGGCATGCTGTCTGGAACAGCAGATCAATTTAGTACTGGAATCCAACAGGCTGCTATCCCAGCCCCCTACCAGGACCAGGTTAGGGCAACAGTGTTAGCTGCATGGAAAAAGTTGGCTGAAGGGCCCAGTGAGCCCACAATGGCCGGGGTCACCCAGCAACCCTCCGAGGACCTGCCCTCTTTCATAGTTCGGGTGCAACAGAGCATACAGAGAAAGTTTCCCCCAGGTCCTCTCTGGGACCAGTTTGTAAAAATGCTAGTGTGGGACGGCATGACTGCCAGCCACAAGCTTGCCTGTGCTGGGCTCAAAGATCGTTCTATGGAAAAGTTGGTCATTTCCAGTAGAAACATTGGAAGCTACCAACAACAAACCAGGGCCTTATTTCCACTCCACAAGCTCAAGCGGAAACCCTCGCAGGTGCTATGACCCAGGCTCTTAGTGTCAGGATCCCTAAGGAGAGCCCCAGCCAACCCTCCCATAGGGGTCAATGTTATGGCTGTGGGGAACAAGGTCATTTCAAAAGGGACTGTCCCAACTGGAAAAATAAAAATCTTCCCTCAAAGCCGTGCCCTAGGTGCAGTAAGGGGCTTCATTGGAAGCATGAGTGCCAGTCTAAACTAGAGGAGGTGCAATCCCCAGCCCCGTCACCCCAAGGGGATACAAAGCCAGCGCCTCCATGCCCTACCAGGCGGCCAGTACCCCAGGCTCACTGGACTATACCTATAGTTCCTGGTTTAAGACCAAAAATGAATCTTAAAATTCAAGGCAAAGAGCTTTGATGCCTTGTTGACACAGGGGCTGATAGAACAGTCCTTAGCCAGTATGGCAACAATAAATGGGTCTCCGCCTTCAAAGACAAGCCATTGTTGAACGGCTGCACCATTTTGCAGTCCCACCAACAATGTATGAGAGTTCCTTTTTCTCCACAACTTCGCCAGCATTTATCGTTCAGAGTCTTTTGGATTTTAGCCATCCTAACTGGGGTTAGATGGTATCTCAGTGTGGTTTTGATTTGCATTTCCCGGATGCTGAGTGATGTTGAGCATTTTTTCATATGTCTGTTGGCCATTTGGATATCTTTCTTAGAGAAATGCCTACTTAGCTCTTTTGCCCATTTTTTAATTGGGTTGCTTGTTTTTTTCTTGTAAAGTTGTTTGAGTTCCTTATATATTCTGGATATTAATCCTTTATCAGATGTATATTTTGCAAGTATTTTCTCCCACTCTGTTGGTTGTCTTTTAACTCTGTTACTTGTTTCTTTTGCTGTGCAGAAGCTCTTTAGTTTGATATAATCCCATTTGTTTATTTTTCCTTTGGTTGCCCGTGCTTTTGGGGTAGTATTCATGAAGTCTGTGTCCAGTCCTATTTCCTGAAGTATTTCTCCTATGTTTTCTTTAAGAAGTTTTATTGTGCATATAAATTTATAGTGATCTCCACATTACGATGACTTAAAGACACCAAAAAAATGAAGAATAACACCAAAAGTAATTTTTGGTATTTTATTTTAGTTTCAAATTGGCTAATTTAAATTTTAAAGGAAACTAATGAAAATAAGCTTTCAAAGTATATTCAATTTTGGGGTAAGTGGTAAAGATTTTTCATTTCAGTTCATACCTTCTAATTGAGGTAATTCTGTAATGAAGGAATATACTGTCATTGAATATGTGCATCTCTGAATACCATATAATTGGTAAATGAACAACCAGCATTTCAGAAATGGTACTAGAAAGCTTTTCAAAGCAGATAGATGATAACTTCATTGTTCAAGACTGGCAGGTGTTCTCAGAAATTACCTGAAATAATTTCAGAGCTTCACTTTAAATATAGGTATGGTGTATGTAATTCTTTCTATAAATCAAAGGTAATTTCATCTTTTTTCTGGTACTTACTAGTTACCATATAATTATTATATTTATTTACAAGAAAATATGTAAAATACATATATACATATTTTTAATATTATTATTTTTTTACATTCTATGATGTTGTTGTGGAGCAGTTTGGAGGGAGGGGGAGAGGGGAAAAGGGAAGGAAATGGGATGGAAGAAGGAGGAAGGAGGAGGAATGGGATTGAGGCCTTTGGCAGCCCCCACATTCCCAGAAGGGAGACCTGGGGGCTTCCAGCCGTGGCTGGGTCATTGCCGGGCTGGGTGCAGATGTCAGGAGGGTGTGGCAAAATGTGCAAATTAAATAGTTTAATGTAGATGGTATTTTCAAGACCTTAAAAAACCAAAACAAGGAAGATTTAAATTTTTTTAATGAAAAAAGTGACACATGGAAAAGAGAGTTTTGTGTTAGTGGAGTGATATTAGTGATTATTTATAGCTTTGCTTTTTATGCATAACCTAGGACATTATACATATTTACATTTGTACACTATTCTGTTGAAATATCATAGAGATTTATTTATCAGATGGCATTTTTCTTTTAAGCATTTGTGAAGTCAATTAAACTTTTTTAGAAAATCTTTTAGTTTTTATATGTACATTTTGTACATAGGTTTAGATTCTGATAAACCTCAGTGAGAGTTACAACAATTTGTATGCCATCAAAAGATCTTTTAATTCATCCCAGGATGGACTTTGATAGTAACAAAATACGGTTTTTACTTTGTTTATGTAAATTTGAACTACAATAATCTAGAGGTTTTTTTAGTTCCAATAATTATAATGAATGACAATTATTAATGTGTATCTAAACATTTATTTTTTAGTAATCAAATTTTAAATGTTTAATTTTATGAAAATGGTAATTTCTGGACATTGCCAATTTTTTAATCGATAGACAATGTTTTTATAGCATATTTTCTTATACTTTATGTAATCTGTCATACAATGTTTTAATGTTTGATTTAGTGTACTTTTTAGTGTTTGATTTTATTATATTTTATTTTATTTTTTTAATTTTATTTTGTCGATATACATTGTGGTTGATTATTGTTGCCCCTTACCAAAACCTCCCTCTCTCCTCCCTCTCCTCCCTCCCCCCCAGTGTTTGATTTTATGAATTCAAAGGAGAAAGAGTTTATTTTCAATACTAAAATCAAATAATTTTCTTATTTTTGGTTCAAACTTCTTTGTAGTGCCAATATAGGCACTACAACTGTGAGGATTTTGGTTTAGGAAAATTTAGTCAAACCGGGTCAAAGAATTGCAAAATGCATGAGTAATCTACCTGATTTGTGACAGTAGCACAATTAAACTACCATAGGAGAAATGTACAGATTTATTACATTTCCTGTCAATTCATACTTTACAGATACAATAAGATGAAAATTCACGCTCTAAGTATGGCCTGATGCACGTCCCATAGGGCTGACAAGATTTAATATTGACAAATAGGCAATTATTCTTATGCTATTGGCAAAAAATGTAATTGTAGAGATGAATCATTGCATTTTACTCATTAGTTTTCTTGAAATTTAAACACATTTTGTTTTTTAAGATAATTGTTTCATCAAAATATGTTACTTATTTAAAAAGACACACAAAACTTGGAAGATCTTTATGTGTGATTACAAAGACATTTCTTTAACAACATTTTTAATTCTCTATGGTGTATAAGATGGACATCTCTCTATGATGTAGATCTCTATTATGTAGCTCAAAAAAAAAAAGGAAAAAGGAAAGAAAAGGTACCACCCAATATTAGAGCTGCTATTGGCAGGTGATATAACCATAAGATTAATATAAAGTGCAGGGCTTCACTTTTGTTTATTTGTTGAATGTTTACTTGTCTATTCATTTTGTTTTATTGATTTTTTACTTGTTGGAAAATAAGTATGAAATCAATATGCAGCATAGACAAATTTTGAAGCATTTGAATTTAGTAAATTCAAAAATAAAGAACTAAAAATCTTTAAAAGGCCATTTTAAGAGTTTCATAGCCTAACTTGAAAAATAGCAAGAGTTGTTGTTGTCCTTCCCACAATCAACTCTGAAAATAAATAGAAAGGACATGTGACTAACGTTTAAAACAAATAATAAGAAAATCCCAGACCAACTGCAATCTGTTTTAAATTGTACAGAGACTGCAGAAGCATAGACATGTTTTATCAGGTACAGTGGTGGGGAGCTCCTTGGGAAGCTGTGTCCTCCTTCACACACTGCACTACGAGAATCAATGCCACCCCATTAATACCATCACTGCTGGTATGTAGGTTTTCGTGCCACTTGTCTTATGGGAAGATACCTGGACAGCACCAAGTATCTGTAAAGCTAATGGAAACTGACAATCCGTCTTTGAGGGGAGAATCCTCTCCAAGGCTATCTTCATCCAGGGATCCAAAGGCAAAATCTTACCACAGAGGGCTGTCTGCTGCCTGATTGAGCTTCTGCATACAGTAGCAGATCAACCATGGCTCTCTGTTCTGCCCATCATTTTCTTCTGTCCACTTACACTCATGAGAAGGGATGAAAACTATGATGTGGGCTTTAACCCTTCCAAAACACATTTTCCATTAAGGTGAAGGCTATCACTAGGGAAACACAAAACAAAATAATTAGATATCTAAGGAGTACAATGGCTGTAGATGAAGAAAAACTGCAAATCATGAGCCACACGAAGTGGAATAATTGGAACAGATAGGCCATTATATTTTAATTTAGATAAAATTATCTTTAAGAGAAAATTTTGGTAACTCAAGATTTAAAAAATTAGCATCCTGTATTCCTAAGGAGATGGATAAAGATTTTGTTTAGAGAAATAAATAGTAAGACAAAAATAAATGTGTAATCGAGCAGATATAAACAAAGCCCCAGAAAGACAGAATAAAAGAAAAATATTTGAAAGAATGATAGAAATATATTTTTCAGAGTTGAAAAACAAGAGTTTAGAGTAAAAGATCCATTCAATATTAAAGAGGAGAGATAAAAAACAACCCTTATCCAAACATGTGCTAGCAAAATTGCAGTATAAAATATCAAAACAAAATTTAATTTTCCAAGGCAGTCAGTTTACATACAAAGAAATCAAATTCATATTTTAGAACACTTATTACAATAGCAAAAATGTAAGGAAGATTACAAGTTTAGTGATATTTTAAATAACTAATTAAAAAGAATTTTGAAAATATCAGGGCTTATAAAATTTGCCACACAATGAACATATTGAAGACAGGAGAGAAAGATTTATAAGATGCTCCCAGAGATGTATGGAAGGGAGATTGATCACAAAATAATGATCACTAAAAATTAACAACTTTATTATTGAAAAGGGCACATAATTCTGATAAAGATTGAGCAGTTAAGAGAATACTTTTAAAATCACAGGCTAAAAAATTAATAACCTTAGATTAAATATTCTTAGAAAGATGTAAAATAAAATCAAATCCTTGAATTGTTCTGACTTTTGAAAAAAATGAAATAGAGTTTGCTGTCCTCCTCCAAAGAAAACATCATAATTGGTGCCATAGACATATTTGATAAAAACTTCTAAGTATGGATCTCTGAATATGTTTGTCTTCAACAGAACAAATATATATGGGACTACTCACATCCCATTGTTTGAGGGCAGAAAATCCCTGACATGTAACCACATAAAGACAATAAAAAGAGTTTATTCACTCAAACAGATGCAAAAATTCTAAACGTGAGAGAGCATAGCAAGTACTAGCTTAGCATAAGAGCAGCCATATTGAACTTAATGCTGTAGAAAGAATTCTGCTTGAACAATGAACAATCACTGTAGTTTGAAGGAATAATAAAGCAAGGCCATACTCACTAACTTGCAAAACTAACAGTCTGGTTTGAAGTTACAGGTGTTCTGGGAAGGAGATAGAGCCAGAGCCAAAAAATCTGACTTAAGGCTACACAGGACTGAGCAAAAGGACACAGATTAAAACATGTTCATCTGCCTATAGTCAACGACCTTATTCCTGTGGGATTTTTTAATACACTTCTCCCTTTGTCCTTCTGTCCTATGTAAACCCCACCAAATCCTTAAGACTGAGACACTTGTAGTTTAGCTGTCTTCTCAGACGTCTGATAACAAACTTCATGTCTCACACCAACACTTGGGACTGAAGAGTTTGTTTCTGAGCAGAGAGCAGCTGAACTTAGGGCATTGGTAACAAACAGAATATTATCAAATCAAATCTAATCACATATAATAAATGAAATATATTGCGACCAAGTTAAATTACATCTGCTATACATGAATGGTTCAATTTATTTAAGATAATTCATGAATGAAATTTATACTATTGTCTGATTAAAAGAGAAATAAACATGATGCCTCAATGGATATGAAAAAAAAGTAGGAGATAAAATCTACCACCCACTTATGTAAAGACTCTTGACAAGTTAAAAATTAAAACCAAAATAAAACAACAAGATATATATTTTTTGAGTGAAACTTTTCTTAATTTGATTGATTTTAGAAAATATTGGAGAAATTTCTTATAAAATCAGAAATGAGACAAAGACTTTCACAGGCCTAATTTGATTTATTAGTACATTGAAGGTCGTTCAGTTTTATTTTTAAAAATAGAGAAAACAACAGAGAAATAAAACTTTAATTGCATATACTGCGATCAATTACATAAAAAGCTCAAATCTAGGAGAATTTATTTTTGTGGATGGTTATAGGATATTTACAAAAGTCATTTTATTTATCTATATCTTTACCAAATGACTAGAGAACACAATTAAAAAGAAGATACTAAAGGATGTTAAACATATAGGATAAATTCTACAAAAGATACTCAAGATCTTTCCAGACAAAATTACAAAATATATTAAAATATTACACAAGCCCCATTGAAAATAATAATAAATATATTAAATTTCCAAATTGATATATAAATTAAATTGACATTAAATTAAACTCTTAACATGATGACGTATGTTAAAAAGACAGGGACATAGGTGCCAACTGAAAGAGTTTGCAGTGAGCAAAGATGGTACACTGTGAGCAACAAAAGAAAGTACTGTTGGATTAAGACTGAAAGCATAAAATCATTATTCATGAATTAATAATGATATGAATAACTGAATAAATAAACAAGTTAAGGAGAAAGGATAAATTTTCCATGTAGAATTTTAAATAATTTATGTTGATACTATGTCCTCAAGAAAGTGGAGTACAACTTTCCACCTCTTAAGTGTGGGCTTGTGCATTGTGGCTTCTTTCCAAAGAGTATAATTTGGAAAATGGAAGGAAAGAGTAACTTTACAGTGGAGAAACCTGACAAACTCTTACCTCAGACGTGTGATCAAGATAAACATCAACAGTGATAAATTATATTGATCAAAGGCAACCTTGATATAATGTGATGAAATGATACTACACATTCTAATCATGACAAACATCAGACAAGGGTCAATAAAGAGACATTCTACAAACACCTGATCTCTACTTAAGAAAATTCTCAAGGTCATCATAAACAAGAAAAATCTGAGAAATCATCACAGCCACGAGGAGACTAAGGGAACATGGCTACTAAATACATTAGGATATCCTGAATGGGAACCTGGAACTAGAAACTGATGTTAGGTTAAAAACTAAGGATATCTGAATAAGGAATGGGATTTATCCCATAATATAATATAACGTAAGTAAATATAATATATTTATATTGATTCATTAATTATAACAAATATACTATAATGTAAGACATTTATAAGGAAAATTGTGGGTATATCGAAATTCTTGGTATATCTTTGCAATTTTTCTCTAAATCTAGACTTGTTCTAAAAATGAAATTAACTTTAATTTTTTTTTTACAAAGTATTATTAGTAAAATAAGTAAAATGTGGGCAGAGCATGAAGAGTTATGAATATACTACATAGGATAATGACTAATTCAATCCTGTGTGCTTGATACTATGTATATATATATATTGATATTCTACTGATATTACATACATAAACATATATATATCTATATATATTATACACACACACTCAGGTAGATATAAGCACAAAAATATAAGTGAGGTAACTTCTAAACTCACAAATTAGCATTTATTGCAGGGATAAAATTATATGAAACAAAACATGAATCAGTTCAGCTTTCATAGGGTTATGCTATGGTAACAACCCTGACATTCTTCCAATTTAGAACAACAAAATTTATTTCTCACTAAAATTTTATATTGGCTATTGTTTAGCAGCAGGGATGTTACATGTATTTTCACTTTAGTACCCAGACTGTAGGTTCCCATTCTTTTAGGAAACACACAAACCTCACAGTGGAGTGAGATAAATTATCAGACAATGTGAAGGTTCTTAAAGTTTCTACTTAGATGTAATATACATCACTTCTACTTATATTCCACTTAGATACTACTACCAAAGTAAATCATAAGGTGAAGCTGATATAAAAATGCAGGAGAAAATTTTATTATTTTATTGTCATGCCTTATGTACACATAATATAAAAAATGCATGCATAATAAAATTGCATGCACAGCATGTATTTATGTTATGCATATTATTTTATATGTATTGAGTCTTATATAATAAAGTAATAAAAGAAAATAACAATTATCAATGAATTTTGAATTTTAAAAATGTAAAGAAAAGTCAGGCGAAGTGCACTTCCAGAAAGATATAATGATTAAAACGAGATAGTATGAGTTACAAAGAGAAGTTACCAATAGAATAGAACAGCAAAGTATGACAACATAAATATGTAAGAACATTCTATCTGAAAATTCATAACAAAAGTTTATGGACAAAGAATGTGGAAGAAACAAATGATGCATACTCATATCTGTTTGTTCTTCTGGTAGATATACATTACTTGGTAAGGTAAATGTTTTGGTAATCCACTGGTAAACTGGAAGACAGACCACATGTCTTCCAAGCCCACCAATCAAGACAAAGTGTTTGGAAAATGGAATATTAAAATGTGTTAGTTATTATTGGCTATGTTAAACAATGTGTTGCAAGAAAAACACAAGCTTAGAATAACACGTTTTACAGCAAAAATCAAAGAAAACTGTGTCCTGAAATCCAAGATTTTTAGGGTTGGGAAAGACGATTGATTAGGCATCCACGAAAAAAATATAAATTTGTAAAAAAAACTTTGAATGAAAATGATCCAATAAATATTTTCAGGTGAATAAGCTTACTCAGGGTAAAAATAAGTTTAAGTGTGTAGCTTTCTCATTCAACTCCAAGGTTCTCAAGGAAGTTGCCTTACTTTAAGGGGAGAGATTGAGTGAAAGAGAGAGAGAGCTGCAATCAAAAAAGGAGAAAAATGAAAAGCAGCATTTAGAAGTATGCTCATCAAAGAGCTTTCAGTGTGTTTACTGTCACATAAAACTGACTGCAAATAAATTGCAAACATTCTAGGTTTTGAAGATACTGCATTCCTCAATAAACCAAAATTTTGGACTAAAAAGTCCTTGAATATTCAAAGTCTGGACCTTTAAACTTCCCATAGCTGGAGACAGGTTTAAAGGTCACATATCCCTAAAAAAAAGAGAATAATGTTTATTTTATTTTTATTTATTTTTTTATTTTATTTTATTTTATTTTATTTTATTTTTTTTTTTTTAAATTTTATTTTGTCGATATACATTGTGGCTGATTATTGCTCCCCGTCACCAAAACCTCCCTCCCTTCTCCCTCCCCCCCTCCCCCCCAACAATGTCCTTTCTGTTTGCTTGTCATATCAACTTCAAATAATTGTGGTTGTTATATCTTCTTCCCCCCACCCCCCCGGTTTGTGTGCGTGTGTGTGTGTGTGTGTCTGTGTGTGTGTGTGTGTGAATTTATATATTAATTTTTAGCTCCCACCAATAAGTGAGAACATGTGGTATTTCTCTTTCTGTGCCTGACTTGTTTCACTTAATATAATTCTCTCAAGGTCCATCCATGTTGTTGCAAATGGCAGTATTTCATTCGTTTTTATAGCTGAGTAGTATTCCATTGTGTAGATGTACCACATTTTCCGTATCCACTCATCCGATGATGGGCATTTGGGCTGGTTCCAACTCTTGGCTATTGTAAAGAGGGCTGCGATGAACATTGGGAAACAGGTATACCTTCGACTTGATTTCCATTCTTCTGGGTATATTCCCAACAGTGGGATAGCTGGGTCGTATGGTAGATCTATCTGCAATTGTTTGAGGAACCTCCATACCATTTTCCATAGAGGCTGCACCATTTTGCAGTCCCACCAACAATGGATGAGAGTTCCTTTTTCTCCGCAGCCTCGCCAGCATTTATCGTTCATAGTCTTTTGGATTTTAGCCATCCTAACTGGGGTTAGATGGTATCTCAATGTGGTTTTGATTTGCATTTCCCGGATGCTGAGTGATGTTGAGCATTTTTTCATATGTCTGTTGGCCATTTGTATATCTTCCTTAGAGAAATGCCTACTTAGCTCTTTTGCCCATTTTTTAATTGGGTTGCTTGTTTTCTTCTTGTAAAGTTGTTTGAGTTCCTTATATATTCTGGATATTAATCCTTTGTCAGATGTATATTTTGCAAATATTTTCTCCCACTCTGTTGGTTGTCTTTTAACTCTTTTAATTGTTTCTTTTGCTGTGCAGAAGCTTTTTAGTTTGATATAATCCCATTTGTTTATTTTTCCTTTGGTTGCCCATGCTTTTGGGGTCGTATTCATGAAGTCTGTACCCAGTCCTATTTCCTGAAGTGTTTCTCCTATGTTTTCTTTAAGAAGTTTTATTGTTTCAGGGTGTATATTTAAATCCTTAATCCATTTTGAGTTGATTTTAGTATACGGCGAGAGGTATGGATCAAGTTTCATTCTCCTGCATATGGATATCCAGTTGTCCCAGCACCATTTGCTGAAGAGGCAGTCCCTTCGCCACTGAATAGGCTTGATGCCTTTGTCAAAGATCAGCTGACAGTAAGTGTGTGGGTTGATTTCTGGATTCTCTATTCTATTCCATTGGTCAGTGTGTCTGTTTTTATGCCAGTACCATACTGTTTTGGTTATTATAGCTTTGTAGTATAGCTTAAAGTCAGGTAGTGTTATGCCTCCAGCTTTATTTTTTTTTGCTCAGCATTGCTTTGGCTATGCGTGGTCTTTTATTGTTCCATATAAATGTCTGGATAGTTTTTTCCATTTCTGAGAAAAATGTCTTTGGAATTTTGATGGGGATTGCATTGAATTTGTATATCACTTTGGGTAGTATGGACATTTTCACTATGTTGATTCTTCCAATCCAAGAGCATGGGATATCTTTCCATCTTCTTGTATCCTCTCTAATTTCTCTCAGCAGTGTTTTGTAGTTCTCATTATAGAGATTTTTCACCTCCTTGGTTAACTCAATTCCTAAGTATTTTATTTTTTTGGTGGCTATTGTAAATGGGCAGGCTTTCTTGATTTCTCTTTCTGCATGTTCACTATTGGAGAAAAGAAATGCTACTGATTTTTGTGTGTTGATTTTGTATCCTGCTACTGTGCTGAAATCATTTATCAATTCCAACAGTCTTTTTGTAGAGGTTTTAGGCTGTTCGATATATAGGATCATGTCATCTGCAAACAGGGACAGTTTGACTTCATCTTTTCCAATCTGGATGCCCTTTATTTCCTTCTCTTCTCTGATTGCTCTGGCTAGTACTTCCAACACTATGTTGAATAGGAGTGGTGAGAGTGGGCATCCTTGTCTAGTTCCTGTTCTTAAAGGAAAAGCTTTCAGCTTTTCCCCATTCAGGATGATATTGGCTGTGGGTTTGGCATATATGGCTTTAATTATGTTGAGATACTTTCCCTCTATACCTAACTTATAGAGGGTCTTTGTCATGAATGAGTGCTGAACTTTATCAAATGCTTTTTCAGCATCTAAAGAGATGATCATATGGTCCTTGTGTTTGAGTTTATTAATATGGTGTATCACATTTATTGATTTGCGTATGTTGAACCAACCTTGCATCCCTGGGATGAATCCCACTTGATCGTGATGAATAATTTTTCGTATGTGTTGCTGTATTCTGTTTGCTAGTAATTTAGTGAGGATTTTTGCATCTATATTCATCAGGGATATTGGCCTGTAGTTTTCTTTTTTGGTTATATCTTTACCTGGTTTTGGTATCAGGATGATGTTTCCTTCATAGAATGAATTTGGGAGATTTGCGTCCGTTTCAATCTTTTGGAATAGTTTGTAAAGAATCGGTGTCAATTCCTCTTTGAATGTTTGGTAAAATTCTGCTGTGAATCCATCTGGTCCTGGGCTTTTCTTTGTTGGGAGCCTTCTGATAACAGCTTCAATCTCCTTTATTGTTATTGGTCTGTTCAAATTTTCTACGTCTTCACGGTTCAGTTTTGGGAGCTTGTGTGTGTCCAGAAATTTATCCATTTCCTCCAGATTTTCAAATTTGTTGGCGTATAGTTGTTTATAGTAGTCTCGAATGATTCCTTGTATTTCAGATGAATCAGTTGTAATATCGCCTTTTTCATTTCTAATTTTGGTTATTTGAGTCTTCTCTCTTCTTTTTTTTGTTAGCCATGCTAATGGTTTGTCAATTTTATTTATCTTTTCAAAAAACCAACTTTTTGATTCGTTGATCTTTTGAATTGTTTTTTGGTTTTCAATTTCATTCAGTTCTGCTCTGATCTTAATGATTTCTTTCCGTCTGCTAACTTTAGGTTTGGATTGTTCTTGTTTTTCTAGTTCTTTAAGGTGAAGTGTTAGGTTGTTCACTTGCCATCTTTCTATTCTTCTGAAGTGAGCGTTTAATGCAATAAATTTTCCCCTCAATACTGCTTTTGCAGTATCCCACAGGTTTTGGTATGATGTATCATTGTTTTCATTAGTTTCAATAAATTTTTTGATTTCCTGCTTGATTTCTTCTTGGACCCATATGTCATTAAGTAGAATGCTGTTTAACTTCCATGTGTTTGTATAGTTTCCAGAGGTTCGTTTGTTATTAATTTCTAGTTTTAATCCATTGTGGTCTGAGAAGATACATGGGATAATTCCAATTTTTTTGAATTTATTGAGACTTGATTTGTGACCTAATATGTGATCTATCCTGGAGAATGATCCATGTGCTGATGAGAAGAATGAATATTCTGAGGTTGTTGGGTGGAATGTTCTGTAGATATCTGCCAATTCCAATTGGTCTAGAGTCTTGTTTAGATCTTGTGTTTCTCTACTGATTCTTTGCCTAGATGATCTGTCTAATATTGACAGTGGGGTGTTCAGGTCCCCTGCTATTATGGTATTAGTGTCTATTTCCTTCTTTAGGTCTAATAGAGTTTGTTTTATAAATCTGGCTGCTCCAACATTGGGTGCATACATATTTATGATTGTTATGTCTTCTTGATGGATCAGTCCTTTTATCATTAAGTAGTGTCCCTCATTGTCTCTTTTTATGGTTTTTAGTTTAAAGTCTATTTTGTCAGATATAAGAATAGCTACTCCAGCTCGTTTTTCTTTTCTGTTTGCATGGTAAATCTTTTTCCATCCTTTCACTCTTAGTCTGTGTGAATCTTTATGGGTGAGGTGGGTCTCTTGTAGACAGCATATAGTTGGGTCCTGCTTTTTGATCCAGTCAGCCAGTCTGTGTCTTTTAATTGGGGAATTTAAGCCTTTTACATTAAGAGTTGTTATTGAAAGGTGTTGAATTATTCCTAGCATTTTATTGGTTGTTTGGTTGTCTTAAGTGTCTTTTGTTCCTTGCTTTCTGATTTACTGTTTGTTTTCTGTGTTTGTTGGTTCCTTAGGTTGTAGATAGTGTTTTTGTTAGCTTGTTTTCTCTTCATGAATGCCATTTTTATTATACTAGCGGGTTTAGATTTTTCTTAGGTTTTTATGGCAGTGGTAGTTATTTTTCAGGAACCAAACCCAGTACTCCCTTGAGGATTTCTTGTAAGGGTGGTCTTGTGGTAGTGAACTCCCGCAGTTTTTGTTTGTCTGAGAAATATACTATTTGCCCCTCATTTCGGAAGGATAGCCTTGCAGGGTAGAGTATTCTTGGCTGGCAATCTTTGTCTTTTAGTATTTTGAAAATATCATCCCATTCCTTTCTAGCTTTTAGGGTTTGTGATGAAAAGTCTGATGTTAACCTGATTGGGGCTCCCTTATAGGTGATTTGACGCTTCTCTCTTGCAGCTTTTAAGATTCTCTCTTTGTCTCTGAGTTTTGCCAATTTGACTATGACATGTCTTGGAGAAGGCCTTTTTGGGTTGAATACGTTTGGAGATCGTTGAGCTTCCTGGATCTGAAGATCTGTGATTTTTCCTATACCTGGGAAGTTTTCTGCCACTATTTTGTTGAATATGTTTTCAATGGAATCTCCATTTTCCTCCCCTTCTGGAATACCCATGACTCGGATATTTGATCGCTTATGGTTGTCTGATATCTCTCTCAGATTTTCTTCAATGTCCTTGATTCTTTTTTCTTTCTTTTTGTCTGCTTGTGTTATTTCAAACAGCCCATCTTCAAGTTCAGAGGTTCTCTCTTCAACTTCGACAAGCCTGCTGGTTAAACTCTCTGTTGTGTTTTTTATTTCGTTGAATAACTTCTTCAGTTCAGCAAGTTCTGCTACATTTTTTTTCAGGACATTGATTTCCTTGTACATTTCCTCTTTCAGATCCTGTATACTTTTCCTCATTTCATCATGATGTCTAGCTGAGTTTTCTTGTATCTCATTCAGTTTCTTTAGAATTATCACTCGAAATTCCTTGTCAGTCATTTCAAGGGCTTCTTGTTCTATAGGATCTAGAGTTTGAGATTTATTAACTTTTGGTGGTGTACTTTCTTGATTTTTTGTATTTCTGGTATCTTTTTTTTGGTGTTTATTCATTGTGGCCGGTGGTTTCACAGTTCACCAGTTTGAGACTAATGACTAACTAGGATGTTGCTGTGGTTGCCAATTTGGTATGGCTCCCTCTGTGACTGCTCAGTTGGCCTCTAGTGCCTTGTGTGTGTGGTTGCCTCGGGTCTTGGGCTTCTCCGGGGAGCCACCTTTCTGGTCAGCTTGGATTCTGCTGGGCTGGTGGGTCACGTACCACAGGGTGTGTGATCTCTGTTGAGCTTTCACTTCCTGTGCTGGACTTCTCCCTGTTCCGTGTGCTCTGGCCCAGGCTGTTAGATCGTGCAGTAGCGACCCCACCGGGTGTGTGGTTTTTTTTTTTTTTTTTTTTCGTTTTTTCGTGACCGGCACTCAGCCAGTGAGTGCACTGGTCATCCTTATATAGGATCCGAACCCGCGGCGGGAGCGTCGCCGCGCTCCCAGCGCAGCACTCTACCGAGTGCGCCACGGGCTCGGCCCGGGTGTGTGGTTTTTGTCGAGTCTCCGCCTCCCTGGCCACACATCTCCCCACTCTGTGCGCACTGTGCTGGACTGGGGCGTGTCTTCTGCACCCCTCGTCTAACAGCTGGGCCTTCAAGACCCTGCTCGGTACCGCCTCGCCCAGGAAGTCTACCAGGTTTCTGCTGGGCACAGACGACCGGTCTCTCTGGGTGCCTTTGTGGCACTATGTAGATCTTTCTCGGGTCTTGTTCACCTTTGTATCCCCCCAGTATAAACCGAGTCTAGCGCCCACCTGCAGCCTGGTCTCCGGCAGGTTCAAGCAGACCTGGGAACTCTCCTACCACACTATTCCCAACCAGAAATTCGTTAGGCTTTTTTCCAAACTGGTGGCAGCACAGATGGTATCTGCCTCCCAGTAACAGGGAGTTTACCTGGGGCCGGAGTCCAGGGTATGGTGGAGTGACAGTCGGCCCGCCCGTACTTCCTTGCCCTCCCGAAACTGGCCTGGGACGCCCTCCGCCACCAGCCCCGCCAGAGAACCGCAGAGGGAGTGGGAGCCAAGGCCGGTCCGCAGGCTCCAGAAAGCCTGGCGCCAGGCCAGCAAGTGGGAGGGCTCAGTGATGGCCGAGCAGGGCGGAGCTGCCCGTACCTGGGAAAATGGAGGCAGCACCGGCGGTGAGTGGGCTGGTGGTGCAGGGGTGCCGCGTGGGCATCCACCCCCCGAACAGAGCTGTGCCAGGGATCACTCACAGTGCTGTGCCAGGTCGGGTGCTCGCTCTCTGTCTCTGGTTTGCCGCCTTTCCCAGTTCTCGGCCGCTGCCGCCTTGGGCTGTTCAGTCGCGGCGCGGCTCGGGCGCTCCCAGGAATCTTCTTTAATGCCGGCCTGAAACCTCGAATCCTGAATAGGGCAGCTGGCCGCCTTCAGTGCGGCCCCGGCCTCCGGGATCCTGGCTGCATCCACAGCAGCCCTGGCGCCGTGTTCCCTTTTTCGAGACTCACTTTTGCAGCTAAGAATCAGTTCTTTTCCTGCTCCACACTTCAAAGCTGTTGTCTGTAAATGAGGCAGCCTCTCCTGCCGGGGGCAAAGTGGCGGTCACCCCCCACGACCGGTCAGCAGCAGCAGTCCTCCCTTAAGAGATGGCAAGAGGAAGGACCACAAGTTTTCCGGCTGCCTGAGTCCCAGTGGCAGCCTTTTCCACCTCAGCTACTCCGCGCCAGCCGCCGCAGCCGCCGCCATCTTGAAAAGCTCGAGAATAATGTTTAACAATAAGCTCCCTGGAGTGGGGTGCAATGGCCATGGAGAACAATGGCAGGAGAAGACAAGTTACCTTTTAGCTCATAGGTAAGAAGTCTTAAAGGACCAAATATTTTGAGAACGATACATCAAGAAGATTCCAGACTTTGAGCTGGACATAATGATGGGATAAGTCTATGGGTGTCTTCCATAAAGAAGGACTGAGTGATTTTTGTGTGGAAAGTGGGAAAGGAATAGATATTTGAGGACCAGAAAGGCAGGCACTTTGAAAGCAAGTGTTTCAAGTAGAATACTCTGCCAATACTTACTTGAATTAAACACATACTGAGATCCAGAAATCCCATTCCCACCTTCAGAGAACTCTTATTTTTTATTTTAATTTTTTAAAAAAATTTTATATTTAATTGTGGTAAATACATATATACACACACATATGTATATATATATAGGTATTGCCGTATTAACTGCTTTTTAAATGTGCAAGTCAGTTATGTTAAAGTACAGTTACACTGTTGTGCAGTGACTCTCTAGAACTCTTCATTTCAAAACTGAAACTTTATACCCACTAAAAAAATAAGTCCTCTTTCCCTCTACCACCTTGGCCCCCGAAAACTAACATTTTACTTTCTGTTTCTATGAATTTTAATACTCCAGGAACCTCCCATAAATGGACTCATGCAGTAATTGTCATTTGTGACTGGCTTATTTCATTCAGCACAATATTCTCAAGGTTCATCTGTTTTGTAGCATATGTCAGAATTTCCTTTTAAAAAAATACTCTATTGTAGGTATATACAACATATTATTTATTCATTGATGAAAAATTGGTGAGTTGTCTCACCTTTTGTTATTGTTTATGATGCTACTATGAGTATGGGTGAACAAATATCTAAATCCCTGATTTCAATTCTTTGGGTATATATCCAGGAGTAAAATTACTGGATCTTATAGTGATAGAGTTTGGAAGTTATTGTTCCCCCCAAACTCATGTGGAAATCTGATCCCCAATGTGGCAGTGTTGGGAGCTTTTTTGAGTCATGGGGGTGGATCCCTCATGAAATGATTAATGGTCTCCCTGGGTGGTGGGGGTAGTGAGTGACTTCTTTCTTTGTTATTTCTCCAGAGAGCTGATTGTTTAAAAGACCCTGGCACCTCCCCTCTCTCTCTCTCTCTCTTTCTTCCTCTTGCCATGTGATTTGCTTGTACCTGCCAGCTGCCTGCCACTTTCTGCCATGAGTAGAAGCAGCCTGAGGGCTGTGCCAGATGCAGCTGCCCCAGAACTGCGAGCCACATAAACCTCTGTTCTTTAAAAGTTGCCCAGCCTCAGGTATTCTGTTATAGCAGCAGAAAACGGACTAATACATATGGTGATTCTATGTTTAATATTTTGAGGAGCCATATTGTTTTCCATAGTGGCTACACCATTTTACATACCCACCAACACTGCACAGGGGTTCCAAATTCTCCACATCCCTCCCAACACTTATTTTCTTTTTCTTTTTTTGACTGGTAAGGGGATCGTAACCCCTGGCTCAGTGTTGTCTGCACTACGCTCAGCCAGTGAGCGCACCGGCCATCCCTATATAGGATCCAAACCCGCGGCCTTGGCGCTACCAGTGCCACACTCTCCCGAGTGAGCCACGGGGATGACCCCCCAACACTTATTTTCTTTTCTGTTTGTTTGTTTTTGTTTTTTTGACAGTTGACATCCTAATGGGTGGGAGGTGGTATCTATTTGCGGTTTTAATTTGCATTTCCCTAATGGTTAGTGATATTGAGCATCTTTATATGTACTCAGAAAAATCTTATGCACATTCATGGTGGGGAACTGTAAAATTATTAATCATAGATGGTGAGAGCAAAGTATTGCATACAATCTATGCTTCCATTATTATGAACTGAATTTGTAAATATGATAAATGCACATCATGGCATAATCACAGTAGTTAGTAGCAATGTACACACAGTAAGGTGGATTAATTTCAAAAAGAATACTGAGTAAAGTAATAAGATGCAAATTTAAGACTATAAGCAGGATGTCTTTATGAGAGTTAAAAATGCATTTATATTCTAATAAAATATTCTAAAAATAAACAAATATAAATAAAGAAATTCTATTAAACACAAGCTTTTTGCCTATTAAAGGGGAAGGAAATACAACTCATGAAATAAGTCAAATTAAAACAGTAAAGAAAAAAAATAGAAGGAAGGAAAGAGGGAATGGAAAGAGTAAGGGATAAGAAAGAAAAAAAAGTAAGAAAGGAATTACAGAAGAAAAGAAAAAAGCAGAGAAATGAATTAAGAAAAGAATGCAGAGGTAAAAAAACTTCGGAGTTTAATAAATGCATTTAAGGCATAGTGTATCACTATTGTATTGCATTTTATTTACAAAATGAGGTTTATCCCAGTATGGTGTAAAACCAATAAAATAAATGTAATAAAATTAAGTAAACTGTTTCATTTTTGAAAAAATTACAATGCAGTTCAAGAACTATTTATTAGGGCATGTTTTAAATTTATAATATTTTGTTTAAAAATTTAGAAGTATGAATAGAATATTAAGTTACAAATTTGATCATTTGTCTTCCTTGATTTGAAATCATTCATGATATGATGTACCAGTGGGTAAACATAGCTCAGCAATAACATAATTTAATAAACAACAGCAACAGTTTACACACATAATTAGGAAAAAAAACACCCATGCAGAGAAGCTATATGAATAAGTACATATGTAAGAAATCTGGGTAGTCCAAGAATAATTAAAATCTACACTCATCTTACTCTCCAGCTAAGCTATCCTCCAATTACTCATAGTGCTGGAGGCAGCAGACATGCTCTGAAGCCACAGAGAATGAATTCCTGCAGACAAACTTCTCTCACTCAGTCTTCTTCCACACCCGTATATGAGGGCTCTTCAAAAAGTTCCTGGAAAGATTCATATTATCTTTTAATTCCATTTTTCTAAAGTATTTTCAATGTGCCTTCTTACATGGCTCTACCTATTTATATGCATTTGCTTTCCTCCATTCAAGTGAACACAGACTGTTATTTTCAATTATTTCTGTCATGAAGACATTTCCAAGTGATGATCTGGTATTTAAACTTACTGGTGATCAGTTAACCTAATTAATCCACAATATTTATCTTGCAAATTTGAAGAATCCCTTTGTTTTACATGAATTCTTTTTGAAGGTGACACCATATAATAGGACTAATTCAACATTCTGAAGAATTTTGCCAAGGAATTATTTAATTCCATTGATAGCTATTTTCTTAATTAAAATTGGAGAAATACAATAGAAAGTGAGTCATCAATGTCCACAACAGTTAACGAGCAGATCTTCTCAGGTAGTAGCCATGAGAAAGGCTGTTTTTATACATCCATACGGTTGTGGTCTGAGGCCGGGGCATAAAGTATTCCTGATATACCCTAAATAGTATACCATGAGCCATGCTGAAATAGTAGTCCAGGGAAAGGACATGTATCCTCATTTTCAGTCATTTCCTTTTAGATGACTTCTCTCTCCAGACAGGAAGAAAGGTGTTATCTAATTCTTGGAGGAAATCACAATTTTAACCATATTCTATATCTATCTAAATAAGTAAATTTTTGAAGACAACAAATTCTCTATGAATTTAATCAATATAGAAAACTAATTGAGCTAATCATCTTACCTTTCTACATTACAGAGCCTGCATAAAATGGCCTTTTTCTATGTCTCTCTGCCAATACCTGTCTGTGACATCCTTTGAATTCTAAGTGACGAAAGCCATGTCCCCCACAGCTTTTGCATTTTGTGCACCAGCTGGCTTACCACCATGTAGATGCTACCAAGATTTGTTGCTTGAACCTTCCAAAGAAGAGGATCAAGCCTTACCTTGGCCCACTTGAGCCAAGGCTGTGGCAGCAGAGAGCTGTGCCAGAATGTGAGGAGCAGAGACTTGACACAGCCTTGAGCAGTGAGCTCCAAGATCCCAAGGTCACCTTAAGCCTCTCCTTTGACATATTTTCTTTCCCTAGGCCTTGGCACTTTTGGCTTGGGAATGAAGGGGTGGTATTGTTAACCATCAAAGTGTTTTCAGCATTATTTTCCCATTGTTGTGATGAATAACCTTTGGCTTCTTTCTATTCATACTAATCTTTATCAAATGGTTACTTGAACAAACCCTTGGTTTCTTCTCTGAAAATACTCTTTTATTTTCTACCACACAGTCAGGCTGAGAATCTTTCAAATCCATAAGATTTGTTTCACTTTCTATTATAATTTGTCTTTAAATATATTATTTTTTTGCATTTTACTATATGCAGTTAAAAGAAGTCATGCAGCATTCTGAATGTTTTGCAGCTTAGATATTTTTTCCACCAGATATCAGTTTATCACTCTTTAATTCTGTCTTCCACAAAACCCTTGAGCATGAACACAATTCAGCCAAGTTTTTTGCCACTCTATAACATGGATATCCTTTACTCCAGTTCCCAATATCTAGTGCTTCATTTCTGTCTGGGACCTCATCAGAATTGCTTTTATCATCCATATTTCTACAGCATTTGATCACAGCCACTGAGGTAATCTCTGAGAAGTTCCAGATGTTTTCTACAGTTTTCTTCTGAGCCCTCACCAGGATTGCCTTTAATGTCGCATTTATGTCAATATACATTTTTTCTAGCTGTCTTCTTCATATTCTTTGAGGCTGTATTCTTTATGGAATTACAAAGCTGCTGTCACATTTTCAGGTATTTGTTACACTTAAAAATACTTATACTTATTTCTTGGTACCAATTTTCATTCTTGGTTTGTTTTATGCTGCTGTAACAGAATACCACAAACTGGTTCCTTTGTAATAAACATGTGTTTATTGGCTCCCTGTTCTGGAAAGTCCAAGATTGAGGAGCTGGCTTCTGGTAATGGCCTTCTTGCTGCATCATTCTATTGTAGAAGGCAGGAGGACAAAGGAGGAAAAGAGGGGACAAACTTGCCCTTTTATTGTGGAGCTAATCTCACCAATGAGAGCTAGAGAAAATATTACCTCTTATTAAGCCTAATTGAAAGCCTTAATACACTTGATTTACACTTGTTTCTTCATTGTCTCTATTCTCATTCTTGTTTTGACTATAAAGACAATCCTTTTTAGCCACTAAAGCTGATAGATATTTTATCCCTTCATCTTGCATAGTTTCAGTGCTCTTTCATGCTCAAAAGGAAAAAAAAATACATACACCATTTCTGACCATCCAAGCAAAGGCTGCAGGATCTGTGTTGACCAATTGATGCTTGGTTAGGAAAAAAAATAAATAATTATTGTATGATTTATTCAATCCTATACATACAGTCATTTTCTAAATTGTTTTTATTCCTATGTCAAAAGAAATTTGAAGTCCCTGTCTTTCAAAGAATTTTGGTTTCTTTAAAAAATCCTCTGCTGAGTTGATTCAATATTTATATTTGCCTGACTGATACCTAACTCATCTTACTGTTAGTATGTATTAACCTAAACTATTATATTATTTTAATCATATGCATGCATATTCATCTACAAACATGCAATTTAAGTGGTACATACTTGTATCACATTTAAATATTTAAATATGTGTCAAATATATAATACATGTATTCTATGCTAGGGATTGGTGATACACGCGCTTTTACACACTGTCTATGGCTGCTTTTGTGCTACAGTGGCAGAGTTCAGTAGTGGTGACAAAACTATTTGGTTTGCAAAGCCTGAATATTTACTGTCTTTAACTTTACAGAATCAATTTGCTGACCCCTGTCCTATATTATATGGATTTGTATAATGTTCATGTATATTACTATATATACAGCACATTTTCTTTCTATCTATCTATTAAATTGAAATGGAGACAAGGCTGGAAAAATCCCTGAGTAGACTAAGCCAGTTAAGTCTTTAAATTAACCTTGACCTTACCAGAATTGCAAACATAAGTGAAACTTAACTTGGGCTATTTCCTGTAGAGGCTTGTATTAGAGAAATGCTAATCTTAAGCTCAGCTAATCAGAAGCATGCACTTCACAAAAGCCTGACTCTTGCACTTCCTCAACAGAGTCAAAAACCTCTTTTGGTTTGGTGTTTCCTGGTTTATGAACTGCTGTTTTCTCAAATAAATTCTTTAAAATTTTCATTGTGTCTCAGTTTATCTTTTAAGGTACCTATCTCTCATCTACCTATCTTTTTTTGGAATGAATTGGGAAATGAAATGCCAGATTTCTTGAGTCATGACATTATATTGACTTTACTACAGTCCTTCTTAATATAAATTATGAGCTTTGGGTTAGGTAAGCAGAAAACTCAACTACCAGTAAATGACTTGCTGATTTAAATGTAGAGAAATAAAGCTCGAGGGTCATTATATTATCTTATTTAAACCAACAAGTTTTAGAAAATTCTGTACGGTAAAATAAACACTACTAATTAGAGAAAATAATGTATCTACTATACTTAACTATTTCTGAATCACTCATTCATGTGCTCTTCCAGTTATTTGATATGGACTTGTGTTCATAATTTCAAAAGTAACAATGATCACAAAATCTCTTTTGCTACCATGAGTCAGAAAAAGAAGAATAACTTGGGGAATATAGCCACAAGACACATGTGTTCAAACTACAAAGACAAAACTAAAACAAGAAATAGTATACAAGTCCAGCATTTTAATCTTAAAACATAGCAGTAGAAATTTCATTTTATATTGCCATATACATGGAGCAAGTTTTATTGAATCTTAGATTGTGTGGATATACATAAATGAAGAATGATTCAGAGCACACTTCTGTTTGTAACACATGAACAAATGATCAGAATAGATTTCTTTATTGTGATTTAATTGGCTTTGCTAATATTTTCAGTCTTTGCTAACTGTTTGGCTTTGGATACTTTCTAAGAAAATTAGACCGCATTAAATGAATGTTGAAAGTGGCTTTGTAATCGTGCTATGATAAGTCTAAATATCACCTCAGGTACATTTTCAGGGATGAAATTTTATTCCAAATCTGATATAGCTTCTGCAACAATCTGTGGCATTTCACTGGACTCCACTGCCAAATCAGCCTGGCCAGGGGCCTTCTGGATCAACTATGTGCAACCAGCAATTACCAGCAGGTCACTGTGACATCCCCCTATAGTGAATTACAGCAGATTGGATGTTTCTATGCAGCAGACAGAGGAAAAACACAGGCAGCATCAAAATGATATTCAAATTAAAGTCAATTAACCTTACCAAAGCACTTAGTATTTAAGTCCTTAAAGATTCATGAAGAGGCTCAGATTTATCTCTTACTCAGTTAGTTTTCCTTCTCTCTCTGAATTTAGTTTACTGGGTGTTACTTTATTCAAACATATTACAGAGCAGATGTTGGCATGTTAACAGGGCTCTGAATTTTTTTTTGGGGGGGGAGCTCATTTTGTCATCTAGAACATTATTTAAATTGCTAAGGACCCCTCAAATAGTTTCAAGACCTAGATACAGGTCTTAAATGTAATTTGATGACTACTGATGGAAGCATACATAGAGTAAAAGATATGAGAGAGTGTTGGATTTCTCTGCAGAGGCACTGAAAGATTATGCATGAGATGGATGATCTTCAAAAAGATGGAGATTATTCCAAAGGGTTATAATTCCAACAGAATTAGCCAAGGCTGTGCTGAAGGTGAAAAGACTTGTGAATAGCAAGTGAACAGCAAGATTCTCCTTCACTTTATCCTAGCCAGAGCCTACTTTCTTTCTAGACCCTTTGTAATAGATTTTTTTTCCTTCTTTTGCTCTCACCCAGACCTTCCTAGGATACTTTATTCCCAGTTAGGTCTCTGTAAGAAATATAGGCTGCACAATATCCGATCTTTCCCCTTAGCTAACTGAGGAGGCTTTTTTCATATCCAGCATTGGTGATTGAAAGAATATAAGAAAGGAAGAAAGACACTCAGATGTCCTCCACATAACCTGGAGGTCAGCAATGATGAATGCACCTACACTTATAATAGCCTAATTGGCCTTCATGTGAATTATGAAATGTCTAGAATTCCAAAGGAAAAAAAAAACATAAATTCTCTTTCTATATACCTTAATAATGGTTTTATGTATTTTTGTGTATGAATCGTTAAATTTCCAATATAACATGTAGTTTGGAAGCCTTCAGCACAGATGAGAATTAATGTTGGGTGAAGAAGACTAGGTTAACTATGGGGAAAGTTTACTGTTTGGTCTTGGTTTCAAATTTCATATATGAGTAATCATGTAAACCACAGGACAGAATCAACATCTGAGTAAAAGTCAGATAATCCATTATAGAAGCATAGAGTGATTAATCCTGCTTGGCATGTGAATGTCTTCATAAGATTGCTATTTTCAGGTGAACCCTACATTGAAGAAACTGTCTAAATCAAATTTAATTGTTAACTTGTATTTCTTGCTTAGATAATTCATTCATTAATGAGAAAAATAATAATAATGGAAGCTGTAAGCATCTATATAGGTAAACTCCTTGATATATGAATATTATAGGACATCTAGGGAGCTTCTACTAAGTTGTAGAAATTGTTCTCTGTACTTTCATATACTATGTATTCTAATTTTCATAAATATCTTATAGGATAGTTATTATTAACTATTTTTCATATAAGAAGATTAAATCTGCCAGGAACAGATTAAATTGTTAAAATTTAAGAAAATATATGAATGAGATAGTTGGAATTTAAAACTTAGGGCTTTTGAACCTAAAGTCCTCGATTGTCCTATTGACTACATGTGCAAGGGTCATTGTGTCCTGTGAAAGACCCTGCATTGAAGAAGAGAAATACTTCAGAGAGAGGAATCTTGCCACCTAAACCTTGAGGGTTGGGTAGAAATTTGACTCGCAAACAAGATAATCGGGGTGGATGGAGTGGTAAAGACCAAACAACATACATCTCAAGGAAATCAAAGACATCTGATAAGATGTAAGATACAGATTTATAAAAGGCCACAAAATATGAATGGTGCTGGGAGGCAATGAATTTGGAAGTTGTAGAGAAATGATTGATCGGAAATGAAAGAACCAGTGAAGAGTCACAGAACAGAGGAGAAACAAATTTTAAGAGGAAGACGATGGTGAATAGTCAAATATTGCAAACAGACTAAGCTGAAAGAACATGGAAGAGGCTGTTATATTTGGTAAATAGAAGGCGCCTTATTATCTTTGAAAATGCAATATTGTAGTCAGAGTGACATTTTGGGAGTGAATGAGTGACAATATGATAAGAAGGTGGAGCAGTAAAGATAGAAATAGTAAAATACAAGCAAATATTAAATGATTGTTTTTCTAAACTTTCAAATGAACTGCTCTATGACTTTTATAACATTTCACTCAAAATATTTGCAAAAAGACTGAATTTTCTTAAATGATATTCCTAATGTATGAGTTTTAAATGTCACCTTACATTATTTGACCTTTAGATTTATTTGACAATATACTTTACCCACTTTTTCTTTAATATTGAGTGTTTCTTTTAATCCTAACATAATGTTACGTTTATAACATTGTTATAACTAAATGTCAAATTGTGTTAGCAATACTTTTTCTTTCCAAATCTACTTCTCCTTGCATAGGTGAAAATATCCGCAGCAATAGATGCTATGAAATGGAAGTGTAAACAGAAAAAAAAAAAAAATTGGGACTCATGATTCACTGCTTTCAAGCTGAACCTGAGGACCACTGAGCTTGAGAGAATCCAGGTTTGAAAGGAAAATTAGAATCCATATATCTGATCATTTAATTTCTTCTCATTCATTACTATGAAGGCATTTTCTGACTTCTTTCTGTATATCACATTAGACATTGGATCAGTATCTAAGTGGGTACAGTTGATTTATTTTATGTTAACCATCACTGACTAGAAATGGTATATTAAATGAGAAAAGGACACCATGCTAAGAGCAGGGTGAAAATTTTAATAGTTTAGATGTTACATTATAGATATTTAACAACAGATTCAGTGCAAACTGTAGCTTTACCTGGTTCCTAAGTAAAAAAGAAGCCATCTCTAATGTGAAAAAAAATCATTCTGACATTTCCTTGGACATTGATTTTTTTTTTTTCCAAATTATGAGCACATGGAAATGAATGCAGCCTGAAGCTGATGACAAAGGTAGCAAACATAATCTCTTTATGAGGAGGACTTAATAAACGAGAAGGTGCAGAGGAAAGGAGTAGGAGAATTTCTACAGGCAATAAATTTTAGCTGATAGTATTTCTAAACGTTAAAGTTTATAAAAGTTTATTTTCTGAGTTTTGTCTAAATGGCTGCATGCCCTAATTTTCTTTCACCTACAAAGCAGCTCAGACATAAAATACAGGGACAGTTGTGGCTTCCATAGGCCGGTCCCAGTCTGGTTCCTCTAGCTGTGAATCTCAAGACAGAACCAGAACTCACCAGTGATAAGAGGTCTATGCTCTCAAGCTCCCTACTCTAAGTGTGTGGAGATCTTTTTATAGAATTTATATTTTACCCAAATCTGTCCCACTGCATCTTCTGATAATTGGACCTAAATTACATATGTAGCAAATAAGATTAATCCATGCTCCAAACAAGACTTTGTGTTGGAAGAGACCATTCAGACCACCATAAATCATTTCTGTACCATTCAAAAATAATTTTTCCTATTTCTTTCTCATATCAAATTATTTCAAGTTCTTTCTTCATTTTATACTTTCTCCTCTACATTGTGTGTGCATGTATGTGTGTGTTTAAAGCCTTTTTAAAAGTTTGACACCATGACAGGAATAGTGGACTACTGCATGTCCTGCATGTCTTAATGAGACTGCATAGTGCCAGAGGAAAGATTAGATCTATAAGTGGAAGGCTCGAGGTCTAAGAAGAGTAAGTATACATGCTGCAGAAGTAGCAGAACCAAGTAACCTTGACATGAACTTCAGACATTAATTGCACTCATACACATGAGAGTTTAGAAATTTCTCTTGCCTTTATTTGCTTTACTAGGCTTTTCATCTTACTGGTGATTTTTTTCTACTCCAAGTGCTTGAGCCGTGCTGCTCAGATCAAGGGCAGATGTGTTGAATGTCTCTATGTTTTAATTACTAGGTATAATAGTCCAGAGCTCTTAGAGACATTGTGAGCTCTCACAATATGGAATGCCAGACCTGAGCTCTTCCCATTCTATCAACTCTACCGTCCTTTTGATGGTCTAAACTTATTTCCTATCTATGATCATATCCCCACAATCTCTATGTATTTACTTCATTCATCTCCATGGTATGATCTTGAACCAAGTAATATTCAGACATTTTTTACTACAGAATAATCAATTTACTTTTGAAATGTCAGAATATCTATTTTTTATTTTAAAACATATATTTAAAACTGTGATTGTGTTTATTACAGTATTACTCCTCTGATGTTCTTGATACTTTGCAACATGACAAAATATCTTAAATCTTTACTTTCTAAAACTTGTGATTTTTTTTCTCAAAACTATGGGTCTCTCCTTGAATAGTCATCCAACTAATTGGGTAGATTCAAACTGCACGGTAATGTATTAAAATGTAATCCAAGTGAAGATGGATATTTTCTCTTTCTTGTGATCCTTGTGTTGCCAATTCTTAATACAATATATGTCACATAGCAGACAGGCACTGAGTATTGTTCAGTCATCAATGATTAGATGCTTAAATTTTATTGCTCTGATAAACATTTTCCTTTATGACTGATTTGGAATATGGGACAATCCTATGTTTAAAGTATAACTTTATATGTAGCATAAACTGACATAATATTTAAGTAAATAATCTCATTGAAAAAATATATATACATGTACATGTATATACATATACATATATATTATTTTTCTCTTCTTTGTCAAAAACAGTGCCAGCAAACATGCATCAAAACAAGCTGGAAATCCTGCCTTTTTTCTGCTGACTTCTCATATTCTTCCATCCCAATTAGGCTGATTCTGTTGTGGGGCGAACGCGCAGAGGAATCCAAGACCGGCGTCAGTGTTGCAGTTTTATAGCTCTTTATTTTAGTGTTGCAGCTCTTTGTTCAGTGTTATAGCACCTCTTTTTGCTTGCAAGCAAGGAGAGCACTGGGGAGCAAAAACTCCTATACCAGTGTCTCCCAGAACAAAGGAAAAGACCCCCTTATATAGTCTAAATTCCCACCTTTTTCCCTCCCAGGTTCCCATTCAGGTCCTCTTATGTAAATGAAGGATACTGCTCTGCTAATTTGGATTGGCTTATTGTGGGACACAGTCCGGTCACTTCAGGAGCCTAATTTGCCTCTGGTCCTTGGGGGATGTGAGACTGCTGTTATCTCAAAGAGGGCGGGTGCAGGAAGCAGGCAGGCTAAGCTGCAGGAGCCAGAGTTTGCCACCAAGTCAGTCAAGCATAAAATCTCTAGAACAGTTTCTCCAGTGGAAGGGGTCAGGTTTAACAATCAGAAAATTCTCAGGGTTCCCCACTGCAATTCCCAGCTGGTATTCTAGCTTTAGATACTTGCCAAACAGATTACTTTGTGTGGGCACTCAAAATACTCAGGTCCCTATATTTGTTGCAGAGTGTTTGGGCTGAAGTACTAGAGCTTGTGGTTCAGAGATAGCCGGCATCTGGACCAGTTAATTTTAAATCTGGTCTTCGTGGAAATTTAGACTCAAACATCAGTGAGTGAATTAGCCAGTCTTCATTTACCTACAGAGGGATACAGAAAAATGGAAAATATGGTTTGCTAAGGGGACATTCCTCTAGCCCAAGATGGATGCACAAAACAGGGGGGATTAGCAAAAGAAAACATGGGTGCTTGGGTGTGAAAGGGACATGAAAATAAGGGAGAAAAAAAATGGTGTAGAACATTTCTCAAGACAAATGTCACAATTAAGGATTCACCTACGGTGTGTCTCTTTGGAGTCTAGACCTGCTAAAGTTTACTGCCAGTCCTGGAAACTCAATCAGAGTGAGGAGGAAAAAAGCTTATGGCCACACCATAATGATGTGGAAGAATGATTATGATTTTTATGATTCTTATGATTCACATTATGATGTGGAATAAACAAGTTGAAGAGTGAGATGGTGCAAAACCATATGAACACAGTCTGTCCTCTCTCTCATTCAGTCCATGCAGACGTGTCTCCTGCTCAATACAGTGTGCCTAGGCAGCAAACTAGCAATGTGTTTGAGTATCCTATGGTGGTTTTCCTATTTATTAGATACATACAAAGTCATGACTGTCAGGTGCCCATCATAGTAAGCTTAGAGGGACTGTAAGGATAAAATCTATCAAATATTTTGCAATGTTTGTTACAGAATATACTGCTGTGGTTTTCCTCTATTTGTTTGTTAACATTGTGCAGGAAATTCTGCATGCTTGAAAAAAAAAACGGTCTTTTCTGTTTTATTTTCATGAAAAGTATCTCATTTGTGGTAGGAATCCTCTAAGAAGGCCATGGTGATCCTACCTCTTGGTATCCTAGACATAATCCCCTCCCCTTGAGAGTGGGCTTATGTGTCAGATTCTCTATTATGCCAAATCCCATTACACATTACAAGCACTTGAAATATAAAGCACTGGCATTGCCAGATGTGAATAAAAATGCATTACAATATGGGTTTGATCTCTTCGTTCAATTCTAAACTTCTTCAGAATGAAGAGGTTGTTGTCCCTTTTTTTCAATGGTAGCCTGGATTAATTTGGACCCAACCTCCTGCTGAGTAAAGCCAAAAATAAAATAAGTAAGTGTGAATGCAATAGAGAGACAAAAAGGAAGAGTGAATTTGCTGAGCTCAAGGTCTAGAGAGAGTGATGTTGTTGTCTTTATCCAGATAGACCAAGCCCCCTGCCCAGGGCTGATAACAGTTCCAGGTCACCTTAATCCTTAGTAGAACAAAGTAAAATTGAAGAGTCATAGAGTAAATATATTTTGCTTGGCTGGGTTATACTAATTTTTAAACCCGTAAGCAATATAAGAGAGTTTCTGTTGCTCTATTCTCTCAACAACACTTAGTATGATAAGTCAGTCCTATTTAAATTCTTACCAATATAGTGTGTATTAGTATCTCATTTTTGGTCTAGTTGGAATTTATCTTATAAACAGTGATACTGAGCATGTTTTATAAATATTTGTAGGCAATTGTATCATCCTCTTTTGAAAGGTGCCATTCAGGAATTTTGCCCATTATTAAATTTGGTTTATAGCCTTTTTTTATTCATGTATAGCTATACTTTATATATTCCGTATCCAAGCCTTTGTTAGTTGTAGCAGTTCTGTGATTTGGATGAAAATTCTTAATTTTAATAACGTTTGTTTTATTTACCTTTTATCTTATCTTTTATTTTATCTTGTCTTATCTTGTTCTTAACCGCATTTTTGAAGGTATTTTAAATACCTTGTTTAAAACAAACAAAAAACTATCCATGGTCAAGATGATAGTACATCACGTTTTCTCAAGGAGAGTGATTTTTTTCTTTCCCTGGTTTTTTTTTTTTTTTTTTTCACTTTTGACTTTTATGTTTGGGTATATGATCCATATCAAATTAATTTTCATCAATGGTGTGAAGTAGGGCTTACAATTGACTTATTTATTTTTGAGGGTAGATATTTAATATATCCAGTACTATTTATTGAGAAAAAATCCATGGCCCACGGAATTGCAGTAAGTTCTCTTCTCTATTATCAATCAGGTGATTGCTTATGATTAGGTATGTTTCTTGACTATATACTCACTTCTTTTGGCTAACTTGTAAATATATATCCAATACCACATTGGCTTAATTACAATTTATATTGTAAAGTTTTGCTATTAGTTGCATATGACTTTACATTAATATATTTTTCTTAACTTGATGCTTAATGTTTGTAAAATGTCTCCACTCTTTTATACTTCTTGTCTTAAATCTCCATTGTCTAATGTTAATGTAACCATGAGAGCTTTATTTTGCTTCTATTTTGCTTGGTTTTCTTTTCAAATGCTCTGTGTTTTTAAATGTGAAAAATCTTCGAAAACTCCATGTAGTTTTTCTTTCAATCAAGGTTTGGTAACTTTTGTCCTTTCCTTGGGATGCTAAGACCAGGAGTCATTAGACCTTTCAGCCAAGTCTCTCCGGCTGCCTATTCTTGTAAATAAAGTGGTATTGGATTATAGGCATGTCATCCTTTTACGTATTTTCCATAGATGCTTTTAGATGACAGTGACAGAGTAAACTAGTTCTGACCATATGGCCCACAAGCCTAAAATATTTACTATCTGGCCTTTTACAGGGAACCATTGCTGGCCTCTGGATTAAAACATTTGCATTCAATATAATACGGGTATGGTTTGGTTTAAAATCTTCATTCTTGCTCTTCATTATCTGTGTGTCCCATCTGCTAGATGCCTCAGGCTCTATTCCCTAAATTAATCTGCAGGGACATTTCCTGGCTCACTATCTCTTAGCAATTTTGACTACATTGTCAACATTTTGCTGTTAGGAATGTAGAAGGCAGATGTAGAAGGTACCTCACTGCCATGGTTAGATAAAATGTACCAGAGACTCTTGGATGAGTCAATCCCACACAGATTTAAGGGTTTTACATTCAATGACTTTTCTGGTGTTGAACAGTGAGCAAATTTAGAACACCCTCTCCAAGATGAAAAACAAGAACCTGTGTCCTGAATGCCTTTTCACAAGAAGGTTGATGAATCATATTTTTGAAGATATTTTAGAAGCAAAATGGCTTCCACATTTGGGCAGATGGGGCTCATAGCAAAGCAAGACTTTGAGCAGGTCTGGGCAGCATGAGAACAGTTACACCTCTTGATCTTTATAACATAATGGATTCAATGGTATTTAAAGTATCACTAGATGATCAAGCTGATTCTGTAATTTCAGTGTCAGACACCAGTAGTAGAATTTCAGAGGAGGCATAGACAATTCCAGCACTATAGCTGTGCTCAGGAGCAATCCTAAAGAAGAGTGGCCAAAGGAAATTTCCCCACTGGGTGTAACTGAAATAGTCCTATTGATTATTCAATTTATCAGTTAGAAAGATGACCACAGGCATGGATCTGTACTAAATCATGATTTGGTTGCCTGGTTGGAAAATGAAAAAAATAAGCTTGGGAGATTCTTGACAAAAAGGTCATAGCAAGGGGTGTGTATAGACGCTCATAAAAATTTCTTAGTAAAATGTAACTGTTAGTGGCTGTCAACCTTTTCTTCCCCAGTTACCACTATTCCTTGTCACTAGATATGCATGCACTTAATCAAGGCTAATTTACAATCACAGCTAAATTAATATGTCAGCAACAGAGACCAGAGCTTACTCTCTATATTTTCTTATCTCTAAAAATTTCACAGGATCAAACAATTAAAAAGACTCAAGACTCCAAAGAACATTCTTATGAAAAACTTTTCATAAAAGTAAATAAATTACACAGGAGAAAGAGAATACACCTTGAGGGACCTGAGTGACTTCCAGGTACAGCTCTCCAGGGCATCATCTTATTTCATAGTATTTTCTTTGTCTTCAGAGTATAAATAACAAATATTTGTACCATGAATTTGGTTTTCATAGAGCTTTGACAAAGTTTATAGTAAGATCATTTGTACCCTTCTGGTCTTGTTGCCAAGCAAGTCTGTCCAGTAGACTGCAAGCAAACAAAAACATAAACAAACAAAAAAACTATTCCCAAACTTCACAGGGGACTTTTAGAAATTATACATCTGTAATAGTCAACTCAGGAAACCACAAAAAAATGCCACAGTCTGGATGGCTAAAACAACAGAAATTTATTTCTCATAGTTTTGGAGGCTGGAAAGCCAAAGATCAAGGTGCTGCTAGATTAGCCTTCTGATGATAGCTCTTTTCTTGGTTTGCCACCTTTCTGTTGTATCCTCATGTAGTGGAGAGAGTGATGATGTCTCTTTCTTTTCCTATAATGCACCAGCCCTATCCGATTATGGTTCCACCATTATTACTTCATTAAAACTTTATCACCTCCTCACTTGCCCTGTGTCCAAATAACAGTTTTATTGGGGATTAGGGCTTCAGTATACGAATTTTAGGAGAGCATGAACATGAATATTCAGTCCATAACACCATCATATTATAAAGTATTATTTAGTTTACTAGAACTTATCTTAAATATAAGAATCAGTAGCAATCTCTAGATATCCTCAGAGATACAGCTTTCCCTGTTCAACTGTAAAACAACTTATTCAATAACTTACAGAGCAAATCTATTGTACTAAACCAAATCCAAAAGTTTTCTTCTCTGGTGTGTAGTTTCTTCTGAATATTTACTTGTGTTCTATCTTTCTTCTGCTAGATACCCTCCCAGTAAACTCCCTGAATACCTAATTTTCATCAGTATATCATATAGTATATTGCTGAGGCAATGTGCTGGTGCTCATTAGATTCAGTAGTCTGACCATCTGCACCATCACTAAGAAACAGCTAGTTTTATAGAAAAGTAGAATGCTCCATTAAATATCCAGTACAGTATCAGCTGGAATATAATAACTTGTAATATTGGGGTGCTTCTTTGCAGTTTGTGATATACTCTATGACCCAGCATCCTATAACCGTGACTGTTTCTCCTTCACAGAAATCAAATGGGTCCAGAAATGTAGGGGTAAAACTGAAAACTTTGCAGTTCATTGTCATATCAAATGACTGAATCACAAATTTTCAAAATGTTATCCCCATGATTTTAGAGCTTACTAGTATAGAAGTCTGATTATTCAGAATAGAATCTCTCCACCAGGAAATAAAACAAAGATTCCGCTAAGCTGAGATTTTATTTGTGTACCTGATCATGTTGAAATATTAATCCCACCCATCAGCAAGAAAAAAAGAGGATATCTTGTTAAATGGCATAACTTACTTTAGTCACTTTAAAATACATAATTGGTTTATTGTGTAGCTTACATTTAGAAGAATATGTGGGTCTGATTTTAAGCTATATTGAAAAATATGAAAATTAAGTAGTTATTACTTGATATTACTAACATTTAGATAAATTATTCATATTATAGCATAATTCTTCATTTTTCATATTTTGATATGTAGAATTATACTTTTGGGATTTTGTTAGGTTAACATTGATAATCTGAAAACTATATCATATTTATGTTTCTTCAGGTAGTATGTAAATTTATTATAAAATTATTTTTCATCATGTTTAACTCTTTTAAATATTATCTATTTCATGTGATCAGATTATAATTGTTAACTATATAACCATCATGTGCTAGGCAGAAGATTGGCCCCAAATATGTTCGTGCTCTAATTCTCGAAAACTGTAAATGCTGACTTATGTGGCACGTGGGACTCTCCAGATATGTCTAAGTAAACTCTCTTGGGATGGGGAGATTGGTGTGGATTCAGTGCTGGTCCTAGGTTATTGCAATGGTACTTAGAAGAGGGGCCCATGAAGAGTCAGAGTCAGAGGAAAAGGTGATATGATGATGGCTGAAGCAGAGATTAGAATGATGCTCTTTGAAGTTGGAATCAAGTGCCCCAAACCAAAGAATACAGAGGCTACTAGAAGCTAAAAGAGCTCAAAGACAGACTCTTTCATCAGAGCTTCCAGAAGGAAACAGTCCTGCTGACATTCTGGTTTTAGCTCAGAGGTTTTGGACCTCTGACATCCATAACTGTAAGGGAATAAATTTTTTATTATTATATATAAGGCACTAAAATTATGAGAGTGTGTTATAGCAGCAAAAGGAGACAATCATAAGCACATTCTACTTAGCTTATTGATTAACAATAAATCTGGAAGAGATATTTTATAAGTAACAAAGTGAATGCTTATTTTTAAGTCATTTTATAATTTCTGAATGTACGGATTTTGTACATTAAAGTTATATATTCCAAATTACCAAGAAATTCCACTTTAATGAATGAACTATCTTAAGGCTAAAGAGGTCACTTTTCTTACTTGCTTTTGCATGTATACATGTTTCTAAGCTATCCTGTTTGTAGAAATATGATTCAGAAAGTTATGTAGCTGAAACCTCTTGGTAATATGGCAGGCCTGGAAAATTAGAAAATATACCAGAAATGACCTGGTGGGCCAACACACATAGGGCCATAGATGTTGAAGAGCTGGGAAGCACAAAGAAGATATACATATCTCCTAAGAATGTTAAGTGGAGTTTCTAGAAGGACTTCCATGTCTTCACAGTGAAAAGCAGTGTTAGCTGCAACAGTGATGTCCTTTTTAGGACTTAAAGGAAAAGGCGCTGGCCTATCGCCATGACTCTACCATTGTGCAGAAAATTAACTTATCTTTTTGTATTCATAACACATATCTTTTTGCAGTGCTATTCATAATCCCATTTTTATAATAGAATACCATAGAAATCCCCCAAGGAGATCATTTATATAATTATATTTTGAAAGAAACAATAAATTAGCGCATACAATTCTTTATTTCTTGTGTTCACTGGAGTAGCACTTTTAATAATTTATAGAACTATTCCTTTGCATTTACAACTTGGCTGTTTGGCCTAAGAGGCCTGGCTATTGTCCTGTCTAGGCTTTCAACATGTCTTCCGCACTAAGCTTAATTATTTCTAGCTTTGGATTTAAAGTGAAAGACATGTGACTCTTTCTTTCACTTGAACACTTCAAGGCCATCATAGGGTTATGAATTGGCCTAATGTCAATATTGTTATACCTCAGGGAACAGGGAGACCCAAGGAGAGAGAGAGAAATGGGAGGACAGCCAATTGGTGGAGCAGTCAGAATAAACATAACAGTTATCAATTAAGTCACTCTCTTATGTAGGCACAGTTTGTGATGACCCAGAACAATTACAACAGTAACATCAAAAATGATTGATAACAGACCACCATAACAGATATAATAATGATGAAAAACTTTAAAATATTGCAAGAATTACCAAAATGTGACACAGAGAAACAAAGTGGCATGCTGTTGAAAAAATGGAGGTCTATAGACTTGCTGGACAAAGAGTTGCTACAAAACTTCATTTGTACAAAACACAATATCTACAAAGCACAATAAGGTGAAGTGCAATTAAGTGAGGACTCCTGTATATATGTATATATGTGTATAATTTCCTTCCTTCTGAGCATGAACACAGAAATGTTGGTCTAAATGTACCCTTTTTTATGTGAAATGCAGTTTTTGGAAGCTAAGCTAAATGCTTGTAGAAGAAAAGAGCTTTGCTCTTTTAACATGCAAAATACTTTTTTATATCTTGGGAATATAAGAACTGTGAAATGCTAAATGTATTTTATGGGACTTCACATGTTTTCATTACACAAATATTTTTATGGCAACTACATGCCGTTCAATTATACATTGTTTTACTTATTCATTAATCTCTAGATACTTGTAGAATCAAGTGAATTTCAATATCATGGAAACATCGTATCACATTTTTTTAAGTGTCAAGATCAGATAGACAGATATTGCATGTTTTCTCAGCTAAAACAGGTACTAAAATGAGGCATGAGAAGCCATAAGGAGAGCTTTATCAACTACAACAGGCGGTTGACTAAATCCAGCTGGAAGCCAAATGAAAAATATTAGCAAGGCCAAGGGTTGCATTATTTATTTTTTTATCACAGTCAGCAAGAGGACCCTCTGAAGGCTGAGATGATTTAGCAGCAGATACCAATATATAGGCAGAAAATTAACATTTAGAGATGCATGTTGCAACCCCATACTCAGAAATCCAAGCAGGATGCACTTGAGGGCTATGAGTTCTATTTGTAGACAGCAGAAACCCAGCTTCAATGTAGTTTTAATTTTTAATTCCCTCATGATTAGTGATGTTGAGGATTTTTTCATGTACCTGTTGGCCATTTGTATGTCTTCCTTTTAAAAATGTCTATTCAGCTCCTTTGCCCATTTTTTAGTTGGGTTATTTGTTTTTTTACTGTGTAATTGCTTGAGTTCCTTGTATATTATGGATATTAATCCCTTGTCACCCCAGTTAGACTGGCTATAATAAAAAAGTTGGTGAATAACAAATGCTGGCAACAGTGTGAATACTCCTGCACTGTCAGTGGGACTGTAAATTAGTGCAACCACTATGGAAAACAGTATGGATTTTTCTCGAACAATTACAGTTAGCTCTTTCAAATGATCCAGCAAAACCACTTCTGGGTATATACCCAGAGAAATGGAAATCATCATGTGGAAGGGATACCTGCATTCCCATGTTCATCGCAGCTCTGTTCACAATAGCCAAGACATGGAACCAACCTAAATGTCCATTGATGGATGATTGGATAAGGAAACTGTGGTGTATATACACCATGGAATACTACTCTGCTATAAAAAAGAATGAAATTCTCCCATTTGCAACAACATGGATGAGCCTGGAGAAACTTATGTTGAGTGAAATAAGCAAAGCACAGAGGGATAAATACTGCATGTACTCACTCATATGTGGGAGCTAAGAGAGAAAGAAGGAAGGAAAGAAAGACCACAGTGGTGTGTTGGACTTGCAGAGGGAAAGAGCATACCTTAGGATACAAAGTGGAGGGGGGGCAGAGGAGGAGGGGTAGGCAGGTTGGGGATAACTGGGTGGGAGACATGAGGTGCAAACACAATTTGTGGTAAGGGGCATGCTGCCAGTATGTATCTGGACTTCACATCTTGGGCACAGGGGTGACAATCAACTCTGTATCTCATGAATATTCATAACCAATAAAAAGAAGAGAAAAGAAACCCAGATCCAGACTGCCACTGAAGGTCAATATTCCAGCATCTAAGTGCTAAACAGCATGATATTCAAAGCTAGAAAGGGATTAAGGACAAGGCAGGCTTTCAAAACAGAGTCAAGGAAGCAGTGGGCACTTTAAATCCTGTTTCTTAAAGTAAGGTTCATAGAAGTTTGGGGCTCAGAGACTTAGTGCATAAAAGTGACCTCAGTGGTCACAATCAGATCAAAATATTAAGATCTGGTTTAGACTGAACGTAATTTATTATCTCAGTGCTTAGAACTCAGACATCACTTCCTCCATCAGTTTCAGAGGGGAGGTTAACGATAAACTTTTATTAAATACTTCGTTTTCAAGTCCTGACTGCTTAGTCTTTTTAAAAACTGAATATCTTTAAAAACAACTCATAAAACAAATAGAGAAATTTTAAAAACAGTATGAGTTATTTTTTTGGACAAATTTAATAAAACATTACAATTTCAGGGTATTTGTAAGATCTCTATACCAAGAAATGTTTAAACCCACTCTAGATGCCTCCATATGGGTCATTAATACTGATTATTTTCCACCCCTAGTCTCTACTCAGCTGGCATAAAGCTCTTATTTTGTGCTTTCCTGCCAAGTTACACATGAATATCGCACTCTTGTGTACATTCTCAGTGATTATCATTAGTTAATATCACACATGCCTTTTTGCAGATGTTTAATAAATAAGTTGTTGTTGGAGTTTAACTTTTTACATACCTCTAAATTTGTTGTCACAAAAACAATTACAAATATATTGACTCCAGTAATATTCAAAATGACTTTCCTGAGATGGTAATTCACAACATTAATTTTTAATTACAGATACACAGATTTATAGCCTTGAATTACTTTACTATTTTTAAGTTGTGTGGGTTCAATTCTTATTTTAAATGCTTCTCATATTTTGAAGTTGTCATTTTATAATGTGAACTTTAAATGCTTCCAACTTCAAAGGATAGAAGACCTATTATTTATAATAATACAAATTTTATTATTATGAGAGCATTTTAGAAAAAAAATTACTCATCTTTTGGATAAACTCATATTTGCTTTCTACTGTTTTTGCTACATTACGAAATAGTCATTACCGAAGAATTAACGTATAACAATTGCTTTTCTATTACCCACTTTATGAAAGAAAAATGTATAATACTTATTTTTGGTTCCCCAGGCAAAGAACATTAAACTTAAAATAAGGATATTTACAGAGATTAAATGCAGTTAAAGAGACTGAAATCAACCAGGTTAGAAAATTGTGAGGCAAAAGGACAATTTATTAAACTGCATTTGCAGTTTGTAAATTGAACTCAAATATTTCTGTAGTTATAGTATCAGGTGAAGCATGGATAGTCTTAATTTTTGTTCTTTATTATTTTTATTATATTTTTAATATTCTTCTAAATGTTTCTGCCCCAAAGGTCTATGAAATGTGCTGGTGCTCTTTAAGGTCCTGAATATCATAGATCCTACAATAGGCTCCCAAAGACCAGGGAATACATGGTTTGTAAAAATAATCTGGAGATGATAAAAGTCACAGTGCAAAAGATAGATTCTAATATAGCTTTTCATATTAAAACACACTCCCACATATACACTCATGCATATGCCAAAAAGAATACTTCTTGAAATTATAATAAAGCACCTAAATATATAAAGCATATATTAATAGATCTGAAGGGCAAGATAGACTAAAACAGAATAATAGTGAAGGGCTTCAATACCTTACTATTAACAACAAACATATCATCATGAAAGAAAATCAATAAGAAAGCATTGGGTGTGAGCTCTACCCTTTAGATCAAATGTACCTAATAGACGTACAATACATTTCATCCAAAAGACACAAAATATATGTTCTTCTCAAGCACACAGGAAACGTTCTTCAAAATAGATCATATTTTAGGCCACAAAACATGTTTTAACATACAGAAGAAAATTTGAATCATGTCAGGTATCTCTTCTGACAATGGTATGAAACTCGCAATCAGTAATAGGAAAAAAATATGTGGAAATTAAACAACATGCTTCTGAACAATCAATGTGTCAAAGAAGAAATTGAGAGAAATTAAAAAATATCTTGAGTCAAATTAAAATGGAAAACAACATACCAAAATGTATGGGATGCAGTAAAACTAGTTCTAAAAGGAAAGTTTATAGCAATAAACATCAACATCAAAAAAGAAAGATTTCACATAACAATGTTACACTTCATAGAACTAGAAAAAGAAGAACAAACTTAACCAACATTTAGTAGAAGAAAAAAATAATAATAAAGATGAGAGCAGAAATAAAACAGAGACTAGAAAAATAATGCAAAATATCAACAAAACTAAGCGTTGTTTTTATGATTATGAGCAATTACATGCCAACCAATAAAATAACCTAAATAAATAGATAAATTCCTAGAAACATGTAACTCATCAGGACTGAATCATGAAGAATCTGAATAGATTTACAAAGGACACCAAATAACAAAGTAATAAGACCAGTGATAAAAACAAAGGTCTCCTATTAAAGAAAAGCCACAAAATTGGCAGCTTCACTGATGAATTCTACCAAACATTCCAAAAAACCCACAAATATTTCTTAAACTCTTCCAAAAAATCTAAGAAGAGGAAATACTTCTGCTATGGGTTGAACTGTGCAACCCAAAGTTTCATGTGTTAATATCAATGCTGAAAGTGGGAAATCACATTATGGTTATTGAAAGGTGGGGCCTTTAAGAGTTGAATAGATGGTAAGGACCATACTCTAGTGAATAGATTGATCCATTCATGGAAAAATAAATTGATGGTTTAATGGGTGGTAATGAGCATGGTTCTGACGGCTTTATAAGGAGAGCCAGTGAACAGATTACCTTTCTCTTGCCCAAGCCACTTGACGTGTGACACCCTGGATTGCTGTGGAGAGTCACCACCCAACAACAAGGCCTTTACCAGATATGTTCCCTGGACTTCGGACATCCCAGTCTCCAAAACTGTAAGGAATACATTTTATTTCTTATAAATTACCCAGTTTCAGGTATTCTCATTTTACAAAGTCTGGTATAAAACTTCCAAATTCATTTTACAAGGCCAGTATTACTCTAATACCAAAGGCAGTCAACAACACTACAAAAAAGAAAAGTGCAAGAGAATGTCCCTGATGAACATAGATGCAACAGTCCTCAACAACTATTTACTAACAATGAACTATCAGAAAATCAACAAAACAATTTAACTTGTGATGCTACAAAAAATAAGATAATACTTAGGAACAATCTTAACAAAGGAGATGAAAGATTTGTACACTGAAAACCATAAAACATTATTGGAAAAAACTGAAGAAAACACAAATGAATGAAAATGTATTCCATGATCATGGACTGAAAGAATTAACATTATTAAAATGTCCATAGTACCCAAAATGATTTATAGTTTCAATGAAATTTTTATGAAAATTTCAATGTCTTTTTTCACAGAAATATTTTTAAAATGCTAAAATTTACATGAAAGCACAAAAGACCTTGAATAGCTCACGTAATCTTGAGCAAAACAAAACAAACAAACAAACAAAAATATAGAGGCATCACACTAACCACTGCCTCATTTTAAAATATATTACAAAGCTATAGTAATCAATACAGCCTGGTACTGTGACAAAAACAAACAAATAGTCCATGGAACAGAATAGAGAACTCAAAAATAAACTCACACATTTATAGCTAATTGATTTTCAACAAAGATGTGTTCTTGGGAACACAGAAATAAATAGTGTTGAGAACTGGATATCCATATACAGAAGAATCAAATTGGACCTTTATCTGACACCATATATAAAACTTAACCCAAAATGGATTAAAAATGTAAAAAAAAAAAAAGATATGAAATGATAAAACTACTAAAAAATAGGAAAAATGTTCCACAGCATTGGACTGGGAAATAATATTTTGAATTTGACCCCAAAAACTCAGGCAACAAGAGAAAAAAAATAGACAAATGAGATGGTATCAAATTAAAAAGTGTCTTCACAGCAGAAGAAATAGTCAACAGAGTGAACAGAAAAGATATGAATTAGGAAAAAAATAATTGCAAACCATATATATCTGGTAAGGGCTTAATATGCAAATGTATAAGAAACTCAATTCATTAGGATAAAAAAAATAAAAAATGGAAAAATGCAAATTAAAACTACAATGAGATGTTACCTTACACATGTTAGAATAGCTGTTATTGAAATGATAACAAATGTTAGTGAAGATGTGGAAAATAGGGAATCCTTGTATACTGTTGGTGAGAAGGTAAATCAGTACAGTCATTATGAAAAACTGTATGGAGTTTCCTCAAAAACAAAAGAAAAGAAAATACCATATGATCCAGCAATCCCACTTCTGTATACATAACCAAAGGAAATAATATCAGTATGCTGAAGAAATTTCTGCACTCCAGTGTTCACTGCAGCATTATTACAATCGTCAAGATATGGGATACACCTAAGAGTACATCAGTGAATAAATGGATAAAGAAAATATGGTATATATATATACACACAATGCAATGCTTCTTAAGCCTTAAGAAAGAAGGAAATTCTACATTTGCAATAACATGAATGAACTTTGAGCGTATTATGCTAAGTGAAATAAGCCAGACACATGGTCTCACTTAAATGTGGACTTTAAAGAAGTCTAACTTATAGAAGTACAGAATAGAATGGGGGTTACCAGAGATTTGGAAGGAGGTGCGGAATGGGGAAATGTTGGTAAAATGGTACAAAGATTTAGTTAGACAGGAGAAGTGAATTTTTGAGTTCCATTGGACATCATGGTGATTATAATTAATAATAACTCATTGTATATTTCAAAATATCTAAGAAAGTAAATTACAAATGTTCCCATTCCAGAAAAAAAAGTGATAATATGTGAGGTGATGAATATAACATAGATTTGGGATCCCTATAGAGTCTTACAGTTTTATTCTGGTTTACTCTAAGTATGTACATCAAGACATTAAGTAACCTCCCTCAAAATGAATTTTCATATTGTAAGATAATATATCACATGAAAGATTGTCATTATGATTTAATGATATGGTACGAGTAAAAGTCATAGCAAGTGCTTGTCACATATTACGGATCTAATACTTATTATTGTGCAGATGGTGTTATTTTTAATTGATACTCATAAATCAATCATAAGTAAAGCAAAGTGCTGCTTCTCCTGAAATGTGCACTAATTAAATCTTACAGTTATTCTAGTTAACAAAAAGACTCTTTGGTACAATACCAAATTCTTGACTTCCAGGAAATATAAAGATGATGTTTTCTTAATTTTTATTATTAAATGACTTCAAAAAACAATTTTAAGAGGTGCAGTGACTCAATAAAACTCATAAATACATTTCAAATCTGGTTATCTTAAGACTCATCTAGGGAACTTATTCAAAATCTAGATTTCTAGACTTCAAACCCTCTGAAATTCCAATTCATTAGGTCTGAGACAGTACACAAAAATTAGGAAGTTAAGAAGTGTTTCTGAATTCTGAGGCTGTTGATTTACTGAACACATTTTGGGCAACATCATCCTTGAGATGAGAATCAAGCCATTTCCTTAATGAGTTGTTAATCCATTGGAATTAGTTTGGAAATTAAGTCTCAAATGTTGCCACAACTTTTTCTACTCTACAGTAAAACAATATATAAGTCTAAAACAAACAAATAACACCTGAGGCATTTTATTGCATTTCACAAATTCAAATGTTATTTTTTTTTTTCTAAAACAGGGATAATGTCATCTTGGATTTGGTTGATCAAACTTAGTATCTATTGTTGTATTCAGAGAAATTCACATGATAATTTACCTGTTTAATAGTGTTTATAATGCTCTTACCTCTTATTCAATTCATGTTTACTACTTATGTATGTAGTTTAGTAAGCACATCTCATACTTTTTTCTTACAAATTAATAATTCACACATCAAAGTGACTGAAGCCTATTTTAATTAATTTTCATGACTTTGAGATAAAGATCAATCATATTTATGTTTTTTTCACATTTAGTCTGAAGACAGGATTGCTAAAAAATTAAGGTTAGAAATCAGGAAAGGTGAAGTGCAAGGAAGTTTCAATTGTATCTTATCGGAGTTACATCTGGAAAAGCCACCTCAGTGGGAGATCGGTTGTCCATACTGGTCTGGTCAGTGCCCAGGACTCCCCCATGTATTTGTGTAGTATTCTAACTTATTAAACTAAAGAGGAACAACATATAACTAACCTTTGGCAATTTTAATCTTTTGCAATTCAAAACTTTATCAAGAATATTTCTCTTGAATAAATATTTTTTTAACTTACTTTGTAGTGTGAGATTTAAATGAAATAACACTAAAGTACTTTAAAATCTATTGAGTCTTTCAGCAATATTCACATAGTTAAAGCCAAGTTTTATGTTCAAAAAAGAAATAGCATATTTTTAATTATAAAAGCACTATATATACTAGTAATAAAATATTAGGCAAAGTACATTAATATAAATAAAAGAACAAAAGAATATGTGAAATATTGCTAACCATAAGTAACCAACGTTTACTACTGGAAACATCCTTTCCAATTGCTCTCATGGGGTTTACAAAAAAAAATATTAGAGTTTACATTTTGTAACCAATTTTTAAAAACAATCAAACATTACTAATATTCAGAGCATAGATTGGCACTGTCACACTAAGCTACATATATGTTATCACATATTTTAAATGTTAAGGAAAATGTCTAAGGAAAAAATAAAAGAGCTACAACTAGAAAAAGATCCTCTCCCTCATATGCATTCTAAAATAAATTGCTTTCAGTATCCTGCAATTCATTGCCATTTTTGTGCTATAAAATAAGTTATTGTCATTTCATTAAAGACATTTAAATAGTAGAGTATTTTGAATACAATGCATAACATGGATAATTAGCTTAAAATTAATCTGTACCACAGACAGATTTACTAGTTGTCCAATGGTGAAAAAACACCTCAATTTGGAAAGTTGGTTAGCTGTAAACACACTCTTATCTTAACATTCAAAACACAGTCATTAGCCACATAACACTGTTTTGGTCAACAAAAGACTACATATAGGACTGCAAGCATATAAAATCATAATACAGCTGAAAAATTCTTACTGCCTAGAGATAACGTAGGTGTCTTAACATCACGGGGCAATGAATTACTCACGTGTTTATAATAATGCTGGTGTAAAGAAAACTACTGTGTCACCAGTTATATAATAGTATAGCACGTACAATTATGTACAGTACATAATATTTGGTATTAATAAACGACTATGTTACTGGTTTATATTTTTATTTTATTAGAGGTCTTCAAAAGTTTATGGAAAGATTAGTATTATCTTTTAATTCTATTTCTCCATGAACTTTTTGAGGTACTGTTGTACTATATATCGTTATTTTAGAGTGTACTTTTACTTATTAAGAAGTAAAACAGTACACCATGCGATGCCAGCAGCAGCTTCATATATCTGGTGTTTACTGCCTGTTTTGATGGCCTCCTTTTCTCTTGTGCTTGACTTAATCTCATGTTGTTTTGCTCATCATGGCCCCTGAGCATACAAAATCCACTGCGAATGTTGCCAATAATAACCCACATCAACTGATTGACCTGGAAACAAAATTAAAAGTGATTAAAAACTATGAAGGTGGAAGATAACGATAGTTACTGCTTGCCAGTTAAGCATGTCCCATTCCATCACAGCTACAGTTTTGGAGAACAAGAACAAAGTGATGGAAGCTGTTAAAAGATCTGCTTCACTGAAGGCAATGAGACTAACAAAAATTCATGAAGGGCTTATATCTTATATGGAGAAACTTCCAATAGCCTAAATTGAAGACCAGAAACAGAAGCCTATCTCTCTCAGCACCATGATGATCACAGCCAAAGCGAAAAGTTTGTGACTTAAAATGAAAGGCTGGATCCTACCATGATGTTTAACTACCATGTTAAATTTACTGCTGGCTCTGCATGGTTTCAACAATTCAAGAATTGTTATAACTACACAAGGTGAAAGAGAGCGGTGAGTCTACAAGTGCTGATGTGAAGGCAGCTGAAGAATTTTTGAAAATTCTAGACAAGCTAATTGTAGAAGAAAATTACCTGATAGAGCAAATTTTTAATATGGATAAACCTCTCTGTTTTGGAAATGGAACCTGAAAACCTTTAATTCATATGGATGCCAAGTCAAGGCCAGGTTTCAAAGCTTTGAAGAACAGAAAATTGATCTTGGTTTGGAGTAATATTACGGGTCACAAATTGAAACCCTCTGTGATCTGGCACAGCGAGAACCCCAGGGCCTTCAGACATATCAATAAATAAACACTGGAAGTATACTGCAGAAGCAGTAAGAAGCAATAAGATGACCCAGCTCCACTTCCAAGATGCCCTTCTGAATTGCTATGCCAGCAAAATGAAGTGCAATTTGGAGAAAAACATACCTTTCAAAATGTTGCTTCTTGTTAACTGTGCTCCCACACATCCTTCTTCTACTGGAAATTTTTATCTCAATGTCAAAGTGCTGTCTCTCCTTCAAAACAACACCTCTTCGTCTGTTTTCAAGATGGCGGTGGCTGCAGCGGCTGGCTCAGAGTAGCTGAGGTGGAAAAGGTGGCCACTGGGCCTCAGGCAGCCGGGAAACTTGTGGACCTTCCTCTTGCCATCTCTTAAGGGAGGACCACTGCTGCTGGCTGGTCGTGGGGGGTGACCGCCACTTTGCCCCCGGCAGCAGAGGCTGCCTCATTTACAGGCAACAGCTTTGAAGTGTGGAGCAGGAAAAGAACTGTTTCTTAGCTGCAAAAGCGAGTCTCGAAACAGGGAACACGGCGCCAGGGCTGCTATGGATGCAGCCAGGATCCCGGAAGCCGGGGCTGCGCTGAAGGAGGCCGGCTGCCCTATTCAGGATTCGAGGTTTCAGGCCGGCATTAAAGAAGATTCCTGGGAGCACCTGAGCCGCGCTGCGACTGAACAGCCCAAGGTGGCAGCGACCGAGAACAGGGAAGACGACAAACCAGAGACAGAGAATGAACACCTGACCTGGCACAACCCTGTGAATGACCCCGGGCTCAGATCTGTTCGGGGGGGATCACGCCCACCTGAGTAGCGCCTGCACCACCAGGCCACTCACCACCCCGGGGCTGCCTCCATTTTCCCAGCTGCTCGCAGCCCCGCCCGGCTCGGCCATCACTGAGCCCTCCCACTTGCTTGGCCTGGTGCGGGGCTTTCCGGAGCCTGCGGACCGGCCTCTCCTCCCACTCCGTCCACGCGGTTCTCTGGCGGGGCTGGTGGCGGGGGGAGTCTCCAGCCAGTGTCGGGAGGGCAAGGAAGTACGGGCGGGCCAACTGTCACTCCACCACACCCTGGACTCCGGCCCCCAGTAAACTTCCTGTTACTGGGAGGCAGATACCATCTCTGCACCCACCAGTTCGGAAAAAAGCCTAACCAATTTCTGGTTGGGAATAGTGTGGTAGGAGAGTTCCCAGGTCCACTTGAACCTGCCGGAAAGCAGGCTGCAGGTGGGCGCTAGATTTGGTCTATGCTGGGGGGATACAAAGGTGAACAAGCACCGAGAGAGATCTACACAGTGCTACAAAGGCACCCAGAGAGACCGGTCGTCTGTGCCTAGCAGAAACCTGGTAGACTTCCTGGGCGAGGTGGTGCCGAGCAGGGTCTTGAAGGCCCAGCTGATAGACGAGGGTTGCAGAAGACACGCTCCAGCCCAGCACAGTGCGAACAGAGGGGGGAGACTTGCGACCTGGGAGGCGGAGACTTGACAGAAAACACACACCCGGTGGGGGCGCCACTGCACGATCCAACAGCCTGGGCCTGAGCACAGGGAACAGGGAGAAGTCCTGCACAAGAAGTGAAAGCTCAACAGAGATCACACACCCTGTGGTACGTGATCCACCAGCCCAGCAGAGTCCAAGCTGACCAGAAAGGTGCCTCCCCAGAGAAGCCCAAGACCTGAGGCAACCACACACACAAGGCACTAGAGGCCAACTGAGCAGTCACGGCGGGAGCCATACGAAATTGGCAACCACAGCAACATCCTAGTTAATCATCAGTCTCAAACCAGTGGTCTGTGAAACCCCCTGCCACAATGAATAAACACCAAAAAAAAGATACCAGAAATACAAAAAATCAAGAAAGTACACCACCAAAAGTTAATAAATCTCAAATTCTAGATGCTATAGAACAAGAAGCCCTTGAAATGACTGACAAGGAATTTCGAGTGATTATTCTAAGGAAACTGAATGAGATACAAGAAAACTCAACTAGACATCATGATGAAACGAGGAAAAGTATACAGGATCTGAAAGAGGAAATGTACAAGGAAATCAATGTCCTGAAAAAAAATGTAGCAGAACTTGCTGAACTGAAGAAGTTATTCAGCGAAATAAAAAACACAACGGAGAGTTTAACCAGCAGGCTTGTCGAAGTTGAAGAGAGAACATCTGAACTTGAAGACGGGCTGTTTGAAATAACACAAGCAGACAAGAAGAAAGAAAAAAGAATCAAGGACATTGAAGAAAATCTGAGAGAGATATCAGACAACCTCAAGCGCTCAAATATCCGAGTCATGGGTATTCCAGAAGGGGAGGAAAATGGAGATTCCATTGAAAACATATTCAACAAAATAGTGGCAGAAAACTTCCCAGGTATAGGAAAAATCACAGATCTTCAGATCCAGGAAGCTCAACGATCTCCAAATGTATTCAACCCAAAAAGACCTTCTCCAAGACATGTCATAGTCAAATTGGCAAAACTCAGAGACAAAGAGAGAATCTTAAAAGCTGCAAGAGAGAAGCATCAAATCACCTATAAGGGACCCCCAATCAGGCTAACATCAGACTTCTCATCACAAACCCTAAAAGCTAGAAAGGAATGGGATGATATTTTAAAAATACTAAAAGACAAAGATTGCCAGCCAAGAATACTCTACCCTGCAAGGCTAGCCTTCCAAAATGAAGGGCAAATAGTATATTTCTCAGACAAACAAAACTGCAGGAGTTCACTACCACACGACCACCCTTACAAGAAATTCTCAAGGGAATATTGGGTTTGGATCCTGAAAAATAACTACCACTGCCATAAAAACCAAAGAAAAATCAATACCCACTAGTATAATAAAAATGGCATCCATGAAGACAAAACAAACAAACAAAAACACTATCTACAACCTAAGGAACCAAAAAACAGAAAACAAACAGTAAATCAGAAAGCAAGGAACAAAAGACACCTAAGACAACCAAACAACCAATAAAATGCTAGGAATAAATCAACACCTTTCAATAACAACTATTAATGTTAAAGGCTTAAATTCCCCAATTAAAAGACACAGACTGGCTGACTGGATCAAAAAGCAGGACCCAACTATATGCTGCCTACAAGAGACCCACCTCACCCATAAAGATTCACACAGACTAAGAGTGAAAGGATGGAAAAAGATTTACCATGCAAACAGAAAAGAAAAACGAGCAGGAGTAGCTATTTTTATATCTGACAAAATAGACTTTAAACTAAAAACCATAAAAAGAGACAATGAGGGACACTACTTAATGATAAAAGGACTGATCCATCAAGAAGACATAACAATCATAAATATGTACGCACCCAATGTTGGAGCAGCCAGATTTATAAAACAAAGTCTATTAGACCTAAAGAAGGAAATAGACACCAATACCATAATAGCAGGGGACCTGAACACCCCACTGTCAATATTAGACAGATCATCTAGGCAAAGAATCAGTAGAGAAACACAAGATCTAAACAAGACTCTAGACCAATTGGAATTGGCAGATATCTACAGAACATTCCACCCAACAACCTCAGAATATTCATTTTTCTCATCAGCACATGGATCATTCTCCAGGATAGATCACATATTAGGTCACAAATCAAGTCTCAATAAATTCAAAAAAATTGGAATTATCCCATGTATCTTCTCAGACCACAATGGATTAAAACTAGAAATTAATAACAAACAAAACTCTGGAAACTATACAAACACATGGAAATTAAACAGCATTCTACTTAATGACATATGGGTCCAAGAAGAAATCAAGCAGGAAATGAAAACATTTATTGAAACTAATGAAAACAATGATACATCATACCAAAACCTGTGGGATACTGCAACAGCAGTATTGAGGGGGAAATTTATTGCATTAAAGGCTCACTTCAGAAGAATGGAAAGATGGCAAGTGAACAACCTAACACTTCACCTTAAAGAACTAGAAAAACAAGAACAATCCAAACCTAAAGTTAGCAGACGGAAAGAAATCATTAATATCAGAGCAGAACTGAATGAAATTGAAAACCAAAAAACAATTCAAAAGATCAATGAATCAAAAAGTTGGTTTTTTGAAAAGATAAATAAAATTGACAAACCATTATCATGGCTAACAAAAAAAAGAAGAGAGAAGACTCAAATAACCAAAATTAGAAATGAAAAAGGCGATATTACAACTGATTCATCTGAAATACAAGGAATCATTCGAGACTACTATAAACAACTATACGCCAACAAATTTGAAAATCTGGAGGAAATGGATAAATTTCTGGACACACACAAGCTCCCAAAACTGAACCGTGAAGACGTAGAAAATTTGAACAGACCAATAACAATAAAGGAGATTGAAGCTGTTATCAGAAGGCTCCCAACAAAGAAAAGCCCAGGACCAGATGGATTCACAGCAGAATTTTACCAAACATTCAAAGAGGAATTGACACCAATTCTTTACAAACTATTCCAAAAGATTGAAACGGATGCAAATCTCCCAAACTCATTCTATGAAGCAAACATCATCCTGATACCAAAACAAGGTAAAGATATAACCAAAAAAGAAAACTACAGGCCAATATCCTTGATGAATATAGATGCAAAAATCCTCACTAAAATACTAGCAAACAGAATACAGCAACACATACATAAAATTATTCATCACGATCAAGTGGGATTCATCCCAGGGATGCAAGGTTGGTTCAACATACGCAAATCAATAAATGTGATACACCATATTAATAAACTCAAACACATGGACTATATGATCATCTCTATAGATGCTGAAAAAGCATTTGATAAAGTTCAGCACTCATTCATGACAAAGACCCTCTATAATTACAGGGAAACTATCTCAACATAATTAAAGCCATATATGCCAAACCAACTGCCAATATCATCCTGAATGGGGAAAAGCTGAAAGCTTTTACTTTAAGAACAGGAATAGACAAGTATGCCCACTCTCACCACTCCTATTCAACATATTGTTGGAAGTACTAGCCAGAGCAATCAGAGAAGAGAAGGAAATAAAGGGCATCCAGATTGGAAAAGATGAAGTCAAACTGTCCCTGTTTGCAGATGACATGATCCTATATATCGAACAGCCTAAAACCTCTACAAAAAAACTGTTGGAATTGATAAATGATTTCAGCACAGTAGCAGGATACAAAATCAACACACAAAAATCAGTAGCATTTCTTTTCTCCAATAGTGAACATGCAGAAGGAGAAATCAAGAAAGCCTGCCCATTTACAATAGCCACCAAAACAATAAAATACTTAGGAATTGAGTTAACCAAGGAGGTGAAAAATCTCTATAATGATAACTACAAACCACTGCTGAGAGACATTAGAGAGGATACAAGAAGATGGAAAGATATCCCATGCTCTTGGATTGGAAGAATGAAAATAGTGAAAATGTCCATACTACCCAAAGTGATATACAAATTCAATGCAATCCCCATCAAAATTCCAAAGACATTTTTCTCAGAAATGGAAAAAACTATCCAGACATTTATATGGAACAATAAAACACCACGCATAGCCAAAGCAATGCTGAGCAAAAAAAATAAAGCTGGAGGCATAACACTACCTGACTTTAAGCTATACTACAAAGCTATAATAACCAAAACAGTATGGTACTGGCATAAAAACAGACACACTGACCAATGGAATAGAATAGAGAATCCAGAAATCAACCCACACACTTACTTCCATCTGATCTTTGACAAAGGTACCAAGCCTATTCACTGGGGAAGGGACTGCCTCTTCTGCAAATGGTGCTATGATAACTGGATATCCATATGCAGGAGAATGAAACTAGATCCATACCTCTCACCGTATACTAAAATCAACTCAAAATGGATTAAGGATTTAAATATACACCCTGAAACAATAAAACTTCTTAAAGAAAACATAGGAGAAACACTTCAGGAAACAGGACTGGGCACAGACTTCATGAATACGACCCCAAAAGCACGGGCAACCAAAGGAAAAATAAACAAATGGGATTATATCAAACTGAAAAGCTTCTGCACAGCAAAAGAAACAATTAACAGAGTTAAAAGACAACCAACAGAGTGGGAGAAAATATTTACAAAATATACATCTGACAAAGGATTAATATCCAGAATATATAAGGAACTCAAACAACTTTACAAGAAGAAAACAAGCAACCCAATTAAAAAATGGGCAAAAGAACTAAGTAGGCATTTCTCTAAGGAAGATATCCAAATGGCCAACAGACATATGAAAAAATGCTCATCATCACTCAGCATCTGGGAAATGCAAATCAAAACCACATTGAGATACCATCTAACCCCAGTTAGGATGGCTAAAATCCAAAAGACCCTGAACGATAAATGCTGGCGAGGTTGCGGAGAAAAAGGAACTCTCATACGTTGTTGGTGGGACTGCAAAATGGTGCAGCCTCTATGGAAAATGGTATGGAGGTTCCTCAAACAATTGCAGATAGATCTACCATAGTACCCAGCTATCCCACTCTTGGGAATATACCCAGAGGAATGGAAATCATCAAGTCGAAGGTATACCTGTTCCCCAATGTTCATCGCAGCACTCTTTACAATAGCCAAGAGTTGGAACCAGCCCAAATGCCCATCATCAGATGAGTGGATACAGAAAATGTGGTACATCTACACAATGGAATACTACTCAGATATAAAAAATAATGAAATACTGCCATTTGCAACAACACGGATGGACCTTGAGAGAATTATATTAAGTGAAACAAGTCAGGCACAGAAAGAGAAATACCACATGTTCTCACTTATTGGTGGGAGCTAAAAATTAATATATAAATTCACACACACACAGACATACACACACACACACACACACACACACAAACCGGGGGGGGGGGGAGAAGATATAACAACCACAACTACTTGAAGTTGATACGACAAGCAAACATAAAGGACATTGTTGGGGGGGAGGGGGGGAGGGAGAAGGGAGGGAGGTTTTGGTGATGGGGAGCAATAATCAGCCACAATGTATATCGACAAAATAAAACTTAAAAAAAAAAAAACACCTCTTCGATATAACCAATAGATCAATGAGTTATAGCAGATTTTATGGCTTGTGACCTGAGGAATACCTTTTCCCAAGCTATTGCTGAAGCTGAAGAAGACATTGATACAATTCTGGAAAAATTATAACATCTATGATTGCATCAAACACGTCACTTGGGCTAGGGGTGATGTCACTGAGTGTATGATTTGCATATCTAGAAGAAGACTCTCATAAGGTTTGTCCATGCTATCAAAGGATTTGCCGATGAAGAGAAGGTTGCAAAACTTAACGAGTCTGTGGTTGAAATGATAAAATACTTTGAGTGTGGATGAGGATGACATTGAGGTACTCCTAGTGATGGTTCCTGTGGAACTGACTAATGAGGAGTTGGAACTGGCACAGGAATGGATAGCTGAACAAGTGCAAGAGAGAAAAAAAAAACTGCAAAAGCAGAAAAAAAAATTTCACGGTGAAGGATTTAGCAGAAGCTTTAGCAGACCTCAACAAGCTTCTTAAAAAGTTTGTACACATTGACCTTTGCACCAAAATGTTTTCATTAATGGAGAGGAATGCTCATTGTGTATTATGTGCTCACAAGCAAATCTATAATGAAAAAAAGGAACAAACCAAGCAAACCACCATAGATATATTTTTTAAAAGAGTGACATCTCTTTCAAAAGAGCCTCAGGCATGTTCTTTGGAAGTTACTCCAAAAGAAGGCATTATTATCACAGAAGAAGACAGCTCCATGCGTATTATTGCCCCTGAAGACCTTGCAGTGGGGCAAGATGTGGATGTAGAAGACAGTGATATTGATGATTCTGACCCTGTGTAGGCATAGCCTAATGTGCGTGTGTTTGTCTTAGATTTTAACAAAAACATATAAAATGAGTAACAACAAGAAACAACAAATTTAAAATAGAAAAAAGCTTATTGAACAACTATGTAAAGAAAATATTTTGTGCCTGACATATTTGTGTTTTAAGCTGTGTTATTAGAAAAGAGTCAAAAATTTAAGTAAAAAGTTTCAGTAAACAAAGTTTTGTTTATCAAAGAAATATTTAAAGAAAAATAAACTTAGAGTAGCCTAAGTGTACAGTGTTTATAAAGTCCACAGTAGTCCCAGGCCTTTATATTCACTTACCACTTATTGACTCACCGGGAGTAACTGTCAGTCCTTCAAGTTCCATTCATGTCAAGTCCCCCATACATATGTATTATTTTTATCTTTTATACAGCGTTTTTTTTTTTACTGTAATTCTTTTATATTTAGATACACAAATACTCACTGTTGTGTTGCAACTGCCAATAATATTCACTACAATAACATGACGTGCAGGTTTGTGGCCTAGGAGCAATAGGCTATGTCAAATAGCCTATGTGTGCAGTAGACTATCCCACCTACATTGGTGTAAGTACACTCTATCATGCTTGCACAAGGACAAAATTGCCCAATAACACATTTCTCAGAAGGTATTTTGTTGCTAATTGATGCATGAACGTATTAGAAAATAGCACTTTCTAATCTGATAGATAAAATTTATTAAATAAGAGTTTACGAAAGATTTTTTCCCCCAAAGTGTCTAACGGACATCAGTGAAATGGAAAATTAAAGCTTAGATTTAAAAACTTTATGCATAGCAGGTGGTTGGAAGTGAAAACTGAATGAGACCATTTCAGAAAGCACCACAAAGGAGGCTTTTGTTTCATTTATATTTAGGTTTCCTTGAAAGGTATTTTTTAATCATAATTTAAAAATTTTTTTAAATATACCAGAATAAGAGCCACTTCTTCAAATAATCATTTCATCAGACTTTAAACTAAGAATTTTAAAAATGAATGTGAATATTTAATCACAACTTATTTAATTTTATTTATGAATATTATAACATTTAAAATAGTTTATCTTTGTCTCATTATTTAAAAACTTTGATATTTGTGTCTCTTTTTTATATTGTTAAATTAGTAGTGGGAAATAACATGTACAAGTAAATAAACATATATTAGTGGTTTAACTCAATATTTTTAAATTGATAGTGCCATTCGATCCAAATCATTTGAAGATTAAAAAAATGTACTCTGATGATCCATTGTTCAACCATTAATTAACTTCTTATATATTTCTGGATGCCTGCAAATACATAATGAAATACTTGATTGTATTGCAATAGAGGGCTGTTTTTGCAGAGAAGATCTAAAAAATATTAGATATGTATTCTCTGCTAAGATCTTTAGGTTCTATTTTTTTTCATATAGATTCTTAAAGACATCCAGTTCTTTCAAGCAAATAAGAATTGTATATTTAAGATGCATTACATTAAGACTAAATAAGTACTTTAAAGCCTAACTACATTAAGAATTCTAAGTTACTTTGTTGTTACCATAAAAAATATGAGTAGAAAATAACGTTTTTTCCAAGTTAATATTCTTTAAAAGACAAAATCATGATGATGGCAGCAAAACAAAGACTAATGCAGATGGCGGTGGTTGTTATTTACGTAAGGTTTTCAGTATGTTATGAGCACACTAAAGCTACCAAGAAGGGATCACCTGTAAATGAAGCATCCAAAGCCTTTCTAAATTGCTAGGGATTTCAGATCCATCTGGCCTATTGTGTAAGTAATAATTTTGCTATTTTATTTTCTTTTTGGATTTAATAGTTGGATTTGATTTCTTTCAGAAATGTATAAGTTTCAAGTGGTAGTAAAACTTTTCCCTAAATATTTAATTTGTGTTTCTAAATTGAGGACTTATGAGTTAATAAAATAACTTAGCACATACAGATTAACCCATGACATTTTTAGGTGGACAAGAACTTTGGGATTATGAAAAAAATATATGGAAATATTGACTTACTCTACTTGTCCTATTTTCCAAACTATGTTTCTGCCTTTTTTAGTGCAGTTTATAAAGACCCATAGTCTTGCACACTTATTCAGACAAAATCTCAAACATATGAAAAAAAATCCTGACAATATATTGGATCTCTCTGCTCAGTAGAAAGTGATGTCTGAAACTAGTAAGCTGTGTTAACCAGTTTAGTTTCCAGCATCTGCCTAAATAGGGGGTATCACAACTGTAAAATGAGCTCAGTCTCACCTACTTTATAAGTTAGTTATTTTATTTACATTTTTCATAATAGTACAGCATTGTTCCATCCTGAGAATACAACCTGCTTGCCACACAGATTATTTTTTTAAATATATATTTACATATATTTGATAATATGTTTTACATATATTTAATAAGAAGGGTTATTCTATACACTTTACAATGTTACTGTAAATTTTAGGTGTTAGCATTAGCTCTCAAAAGTGATTTTGGAAGGGTTACAACTTCTTGTATGTTTGATATCTGTCTAGATAGCATAAATATTTTCATTTCTTAAATATTTGAATCAATATGGCTATAAAAAGATCTGTAATTAAAGACTTGGGAGTATGAGTTGAGGGATAAAGTGAGCTTTCTTTGATTTTGTTCTATTCACAATAGTTTCTTTCATATTTTATCTTTCTTAAGGTTGATTTGTTTATTTACCTTTTCAGTCAATGCTTGATATTTTGTATTTTAAAACATATGTCGGGCCGACCCCATGGCTCACTCGGGTGAGTGCGGCGCTGGGAGCACAGCAGCGCTGGGAGTGCCCGAGGCCGCGGGTTCAGATCCTATATAGGGATGGCCAGTGTGCTCACTGGCTGAGCGCGCTGCAGGCGACACCAAGCCTAGGGTCGCGATCCCCTTACTGGTCACAAAAAAAAAAAAAAAAAAAAATATGTCATTAACTTTGTCAAAATTATCTTCATAGATGTGTAAAGACTTATTCTTGTGACATTAAATGACATCAAAAGAAAATAAATACCTTACCTTATACATTGAAGGTATTTTTAATTTTTAAATTACTAAAGCAACATAACATACATTTGTATTTTTTAAATATTTGTTTTAAAAAACTCAATGTTTTCTTCAAATTTTTCCTAGTCCAATATTCTCACCAGAGATAGCTATTATTATAGCATTGTTTTGTTTCTTTCCAGCATTTTTCTACAGTTACTCATATATGTAACTTAAGATATGTTATTGTTTACTGATAGTAGGTTTTTGATGTATTCATTATTTTAACACAATAAATATCTTTTGTATTTATAGTACATCTGTGCAATTTTAATATCAACAAATATTGATATTATACTCCATCCTATTTCATTGTTGTCCAAAAGATAATGAAATCATGATAGTGAGAATCCTCAATTTATCCATTCCCTTTGGTTAATGACCTTTATAATTCTTCAATAAACCTCCTCCTTGTGCCCATACTTGACTCATTCTCTAATATAAAAGGAGTGGAATTTCGGGGTTATGGATATAAATTAGTCTGTTTCTGATGCTTTTAACAGAATACCTAAAACTGGGTAATTTATAAGAAATAAAATTTATTTCTTACAGTTTTGTAGGCTGGGAAGTCCAAAGTCTAGGGAAACATCTGGTGAGGACATTTTTGGGGATGGTGACTCTCTGTAGAGATGCAGGGTATCACATGGAGAATGGCTGAGCAAGAAAGAACTAACCTCCTCACTTGCTCTCCTTTTAAAGGCATCAGAACTAAGCCCATGACCACCCTTTAAACCATCGATGACTCAATCCATTCACTTGGGTTCAGTACTCACAATCTAATCACCTCTTAAAGGCCCCACCTTTCAGTTATCATAAAAAGATTTCCAAACCTCTTAACACTGTCACAGTGGGGATTAAGTTTCTAAACTTTTGGGGAACACATTCAATTCACAGCAGTATATGTGCAGCTGACATGTAATAGATCCTCTCAAACTGCTCCAAGTTGCTGTTTCAGTTTACAAACTCATCAACTATATAAGAATCCTAGTCTGTATTTGATTTTGTCATTCTCTTTTATGTTTTTCAATTTAACCATTCAAAATGAGATATTACTATTATTATTATTTACATTTCCTAGTTACTAGTTACATTGGGTATTATTCTGTCGGGTCCACGGCCGGCCGACCCGAACAGCCCTAGCCTTGTTCCTTTCCATGGGCAAGCAAATGGCCTGGATTACTCTTTCCCTCCTGTCCCCTTTGGAAGGACAGCGGGGAAGAGAGCCATGAAGAGAGGCGAGCACACCGCAGGCCCCAACCAGCCCAGTTTAAAGGACACTCAGACGCAGCGGGGGTTCTGTCGAGCAGTTCCGTTTATTATCACACAAGCACTTGCTTTTATAGGCAGATGGGGAGGGGAGGTTTTAACATAATCCTATCAGCTTAAAGGTCAAGGGCATGCATCCCGTCTCAATGCCTAGCTATTGCAACCACGCAGTGTTCACAAGCACAGAAGCACGTATTTGGCCAATAAGGGCTAAGGCAAGGTTCTGCGGACACTCCCACCCTACTACCTCCCAGCGCCGCCTTAGACTGCCACATTAATACGCCCTTGTGGGCCCATAATGGCACTGCTTGTAATGTCACTTAAGGTGGCGTTAGTTTTTAAGGCCCGACATTATTTTAAATGAATAATGCTTTATTTTTCTGGGAAAATAATATTCATATATTTTGTCTAATTTGGTGGGGTTTCTCTTTTTCCACTCTAGAAATTCATTATAACTTTTAAATATTAAATAACTTGAACACATCATAAGCTTTTCTGTCTCTTGCACTTGTCTTACCCTATGTATATGGAGTCTATATGTAGAAAAAAATGCTAAAATTCCAATGAGGTCAAACTTATCATTAATGGCTTGTGTTTTTGAGTATTTCTTAAGACTCCTATTCATCAAGAAAAATCAAATTTAATTTTACTTTTCCTAAAGCTATTATAGTTTTTATAATTTTGTCTTGTTTTGTTTTTATATTTTTGTTTTTATTATTTTGGAATTAATTTGCATGAATTTGTGAGACAAGGAGCTAATCTGGCTTTTTCCAAATAAAAAATCACACTTTCCAAATACCATTTATTAAATAGTTAACACTTCCCATAACTAATTTAAATGTCATCTTCATTAAATAAATTTCTATATGTAAAGATGCAGCTCTTTCTAGTCTTTAGACCGTTTATTCATTATCCTTTATCTACTTTTTACTCCTGTCTGACATACTATCATTGTGACTACCATAGCTGTGAAAGATATTTGGATATCATAGGAATATACCCCAGAATTTTCTCTTCTTCACATTTTGTTAGTGATTTTTTTACATTTCTAATTCTGTATCTTTTTTTAGAAAAATATTTTTAGTTTAAAAAGAAAAAGTCTAGTCAGGTTTTGTTTGGGGTCTTGTGGAATTCTTAAACAGAGTGGATGAGAACTGATGTCTTTGCACTATCATATATTCCAAAATAAAATCAAGCTCTATCTCCTATTTAATTCAATATTAATTTTATATCTTTCTTTCACATAATTGTTTAAATTATGTTTGTTTAATTGTTTAAAATAATTGTTTTAAATAAAGTGAAATTGTTTAATATAAAGTGAACCCAGAGGTCCCCATTTATTTGGAATCATATCACATTGAGCAATTAAAAATCTTTTTTTGTTGCATATGGTTTTAACAGAGGTTAAATAATCTGGTCAAAGAATATAGAACAGGGCATGTACAAAATGAGCTCACAATAATTGTTAGCTATTATGATGTCCTACCCAGCATTTTTTCCCATACCCTCCTAGATGCATTTTAGTTGTTTTATAAATCTTTTTTTCTAATTGTTCTTGTTATAATTTACCTCATAGAGTAATACTGATACATAAGAAAACTCTTGCATTGTTAAATAAATCATATATTTATCTTACTAAACTCTCTATTACTACTTTCAGTTTATCATTGTATTCTTTAACTTTTCAGCTGGATAATAATTTTATCTGAAAGTAATGAGAATTTGTCACTTCTTATCCAACTTGTTTCTCTAATATATCTTTTCTTCTTTAATCCTTGTGGGTTAGTTCACAGCTTCAGAATGATAATAACATAATTTCTGTTTTGCTTCTTCTTGACTTTAAACAGAAATATTTATCATGTTTTACTCCTAATTTGATGTTTAAAGTGAAATATTTGCTAATATATTTTTTCTAGCTTAAAGATGAAAACTATTATATCATGATTTTAAAATTTTAACTGTGCATTACATTTTAGTAAATGTTCATTTTTTATCCACTGAGATTAACATGTGGCACATTTAAGGCTTTTAATCTATTAATGTAGAGAATTATTAACTTTTTTAATGTACGCGTATAGTTGCAATACTGAGAGGTTCTAAATGACAGATCTCATTCTCTTTCCTAGATCCATTAATTGCCATTCAGGGGAGTATTGTTCTGCAAAGGAAGAAAGAAAAGGTCAGAAATACAGATTGGTGGTTTCTGAAGTTACTATGTCTTAACTGTTGGTCCACCATTCATTAGCATTATGTCATTGTTATTATTAAATGAGATTATGAATACACACTCATATGCACATACATGTGCATGTATGTATATATACTATACTGAGAGGGAATGTCTATTATATGCACATATACATGTGAATTATTTGATCACAGTGTCTGATACGGTATAGTTATTCAATAAATATTGATTATTACTTTTGAAACATCTGATAATTATTAATCAATTACATAATCACATAAATCATGTATACTTATAAATTTTAATAAATGATTATAAAGAAAGGTACTGAGTGGTAAAATATTTTATGAGATAACAGGGGCATGACATGGTCTTTGAAGTTACAAGATGGCCCCTTGAGAAAGTGAGTTTTAAAAGATAAGTGGATTTAACTAAATCAGTAGAATTGGCAAGAAGTTACAAACAAGCAATGTAAATAAGAGCAAAAAGCTTGAGGCTGGAGAAAACCACTCATCATAATTATATCTGATACTAAGATTTTGACAGCAGTAGCTAGAGTACTGCTAGTTCATATTACGTATATGTATACTAGACCACTGCTACTTAAAGTGTGGTTCTCACTGAGATTAGGAGAATGTACCAGCATGTAAATCAACTGTCTCTTTAAGTACACTGCTTATTTCTGATTATGTTATTTTTTTCATAGTAAGACTTTCCAATGAAAGAAGCAATGGATGATTTACATTTTGCTGCAAGCTGCTTACTCATCCCAGACCTATATTATGAATATCACTTACATCTTCAGTGAAGGTAGGGATCTTGTTTGCTTGGTACATGATTATAAACATGAAGATTAGTGGAATTTATAGAATAAATTAGTCACACAATTAATATTGAACATTGCCTTTGGCAGGGTTGTATAACACAAACACCTGCCAAACTATTTAGGTTATTCTAATAACTATTAAATTAGGATATTGCTGTAGATTGAGTTCCCCCCAACTCCCACCAACTCAGTGAAGCCTAATCCCCACTGTAGCTGTCGAGGGTGGGAAATCCTATTACTGTAGTGAAAATATGGGGCCTTGAAGAGGTGATTAGATTGTGAGGACTGTACCCTCATAAATGGATTGATCCATTCTTGGAATAATCAGAGCAGTTCTGGGGTCTTTAAAAGGAGAACACATGAGGAACTCTCTCTCTCTCTTCTCCACCATCTGCCATGTGAGACCCCTGCGTCACCGTCATCACCACCACCAAGGCCTTCACCAGATGTGTTTCCTGGACTTGGGACTTCACAGCCTCCGAGACAGTAAGAAACAAATTTTGTTTTCTTTATAAATTACTCAGTTCCAGGTATTTTGTTATAAGCAACAGAAACAAACTAATATTGATACTATTTTAAACAAACTCTTATCGGCTATATTTATGAGAAATAGCACAAATAAAATCATTCAGTTAGAGAAACCTGAGGTATAAAAAAAGCCCCCAAAATTGTTAAATGGTGACAGAGGAGGTTTAATTCAAAATAATTACTCTAATTCATAATTTATTTTCAGAAATTCAGAGAATGTAATTTGAGAGCATGCACTCATTGAAGTAAAAACAGTACACACTCATTAATACACACACATGACAGTACCTCAAAAAGATAATGGACAAATAGAGGTGAAAGACAATATGAGTCTTTCCATGAACATTTTAAAGGATATACAGGAGGGTACTTCAAAACTTTTGTGGACAAATAGAATGAAAAGATAATATAATCTCAAACTTCAGAATACATCAGATCAACTTGAGGGCTTATAAACACAGATTACAGGGCCCCACTACCAGAGTTTCTTATTAACTCGGTCTTTGGTGGGATCTTTATAATTTCTAAGAAGTTCCCAGGTGATGCTCATACTTTTGGTTGAGAACCATTGCCTTAGGTGAAAATTAACTTTACAATTTTTACTCCCTGTCCCTTAATGGTCATTTTCTTCAAAATAAGATAGATTGCCTTATTTAAGGTAAAATTACAAACTAACTCAAGTAGTGTAATATTTGCAAATGAAAAGTGGGAATTTACACTTAAAAAAACTGAGGATCTACTCAGTATTCTTTTTAACTTGGTGCCTTCTCCATGTTTTTTTTTTTTTTCACCTTTTGTTTTTAGTGATGTAAATTCTTTTCTGTTACTGTAATCATTAATTTATAGTTATTATTGTGACATCTGAAAACATACCTATCACTGATTATTATTTTAAAATTAGGCAAATATCAAATATGACAATTATCTGAAGGTCAATAAATTTTATCTATTGTTTTAATGGAAATAAAAAAATTCAGAATTATTGCAAATATTGAGTATTTGAGGTTGATGTAGAAAAACAGCATTTTCAAAAATGTACTACTTGGCATTTTAATTTAGACTTTTAATATAATATATTTCTGATATTCTTTTACAGAATAAATTAAAGTGGAATATTAACATTTTTATAAATACTTTGGGAACACTTGAGAAATAGGTGCATGGTTACAGTATATTTTACTTCAAAGTTCTAGAAGAATGCAAGGAAGTATGTCTACTTTTTTAAAAGATTGGTTTTGAACTAGAAGTACTACAAGGAATATGGGGTAGGCAAAATATTGATACTCCCCCACCTCTCCAAAAGTAAGAAAAAATAATCTCTATTCTAATTACTAAAACTTGTGAATATATTATGTTACAGGGCAAAATTAGGTTGTGAGTATGAGTTACAACAAAGGGAATTTAGGTTTTGGATGAAATTAATGTTATGCCTTGCATGTAAAGTTTCAGAGCAAAGGTTCAGCGAGTAGTTTCACTTGGTCATGCTTTTTCAGAACACAGGGCACCTTTTGAGAATTTTAGCACATGCCCTTGTCCATTTTGGGTAGAAAATTGTATAATTTATTCTCAAAAACGTTGAAAACACTTCAGATTCTTATAAGATTATTTTTATGTGGACATCAGTGTTATCATTACGTAATACAGCTTTTATTGAAACATTTGTATTTTGAGGATACCAGAAAATGATCTTATGTTTATTTTATTATAGCCCATATTAATTGTTTATTTCATAAATATTTTTAGAGGTTTTTTTGCTATGCCAACACTGTGCTATATATTGAGAATACAGGGATGAATAACTATGACCCTGCATCTTTAAGGTTCTGCCAGTCTAATGAGAGACAGACATATGTAAACCAGTGGTCGCAGATTTGTGCAAATGTCTTACTAGCTTTATTAAATGCTCTTTCATTATCCTTGGGATTAAATCTACTGCTTAAAATTATTAACAAAATGTGAAATAAAAGAAGTGGGGAAAGGTTATGTATATTCCATCTCCCAAAAGAATTAATGAGTATTGCAAAATTAAAGTTGAATCATAAATTAGTAAACAATATAAATATATTATTCTCAGAAAACGTAATGAGACTTTTCTGCTGCTTTATTAGTTGAAATATTTGAAAATATAAATTTAGTTGTATTTACCTTAATAAACTTTATTATTTCTCTGTCTCTACCTATACAAATACTTTCCTTACAATTTATTTTGTTACATTAAGCATATCATTTTATTATAACTATACAGACACCCAATTATTGAATCAAAAAAAATGAGAATAGGAAAGTGTTTATGAAAATGTTAACAGATGATTTTATTTATTAAAAAAAAAATCTAAAAGAATGATTAGGACAATTTTTAGATCCACAGCTTTCCTCATTTGTGAATAACATTGATTTGATTTTGAAATAAAAGGAAAATTATTTTTTAAAGTTATTCAGTCTGCATTGTGGTTATTTTCAGTGTTCTGTTTGTTGTAATTTTATTTCATCATAGTGAATTAATTAATTCATATTCTGCAAGAGAACTTTGTATTGTGACCACGTGTTCATTTACTGTTACACTATTCTAAAATACAGCATGATGATTTTTGTCTGTTTCTCAAAAACATAAAAACAATGTTCAGTATATTGGACAGTCTGTGTACACTTACTCTACTACTCACTTTTCTATGTTAATATTGCACAAATTGACAGTGTTGTCATGCAGATAAGGTTTTCTCTGTAATGTATACTGTGTCATGCTAGTCTGTAAATATATTTTATGTAAATAACATTATATTTGCAAGTGCAGTGATCACCAATTAATCGTGTGTGACTCTTTACTTATCTTGCAGACAAAACTTGCCAATATAGAAAACGCAATTACAAAAGAGTAGATTGGAGTGATTTTAACTAACCCAACTATTCCCAATGGTGAATTTACATAAAATATTCCCATATAAGCAACTTGGTGAGTATTTTCATGTAAATAATATATATATAGTCACAGAACATTTTTTCTTTCTTTTTCATATACCAAAAAATATAAGTATGTCATGTTAAAATTTTGATGCTTGTATCTTTTCATTTTTATTGAAAACTGATGGATTCTACACACACACACACACACACACACACACACACACACACACACACACACACACACAAATTGTATCTAAATTTATGAAGATTGATCAAGGATTTACAATAAATTGAGAAGCATTTTATTCAACAAAATTATAAAAATTTGGTAAGAAAGGTGGGAGACTATGGCATTAGAGCTACAGACTGTACCCATGTTCCCACCACTGTGCTTTGTGTAAGAGCTGCCTCTGTGGGCTCAGTAGCCAAGTAGCAGTTTGCATTTCCTCCAGCAATGTGGATGGAAGAGTTATTTTGTGGGGTTTCAGCAGCTGGTGGACACCAGCAAACATTTTTTGCAGCTCTATGTTGTGAAAAGATTTTATTGAGTGGCTGGAGTCAACCAGGTTGTACCTATTTCCTCTCCCCTCTTAACTCCCAACTACGCAGGGAAGGTTCCAGTGGTGGAGAGAAACTGTTCTCCTTTCTCATACAGCTCTGTTTTGAGGGAGAAGTGCTCTGCTGGGCTTGGCAGATGAATAGCAGCTTGCATCAACCCCAGCCTCCTACGGAATAAGATTTATTCTGAGTAGATTGGTCAGGCACATGATTTTATCATCCTTGGCTTTGGGCTGCAAAATATTCATATAGGAAAGTGGCAGTAGCTGGATCACAAAACCAGTTCCTACTTCATTCTCTCCAAATATACACAGATACAACTCTTGCTCCCTGGGGAAGAACTGGTTAAGGCAGCTGATGAAGAATAAATTCCTCTTCCTCCCCTAGATCTTACTCCAGGGCTCAGGCTTTTGCTCAAGTAGAGCGTTCTAGCAAACCTCAAATTCTGGTGACACCAGACTCTTGCCAAAAGGTTTGACTTCATTGAGTGAGACTATAGACCAATTTATACCCTAGAATGCTGCTGAAAAACAATAGAACAACCAGCCAAATTCAGTGGGGAGATAAGAAGAGGCAGAACCCAGCTAACTGATGGTTATTCCTGGTGGTCAGAAAGACTGTGTGAAAGCCCAAACCTGTGCTCTCGGTGAAGTACACATGAGAGGATATACACTGTAAAGAGATCAATAACTAAATGAGCACAGAAGCAAATGACACGAATAACAAGCTCTTGAGACTTGGGGAATGAGGAACCCAGTGTTTAGGATTGTTACACTAAACTATCTAAAACATCCAGTTTACAACAAAAATATATGAGTCCTGAAAAAATAGTTAAGTGTGACCCCTACACAAGAAAAAAAGCTGGCAAGAGAAAATGTCTGTGAGGCAGTCTAAATGCTTGAATTAACATTTAAAAAGTAGCTATTATAGCTATTACAGTAGCTATGATACATATATTTAAAGATTTAAATGAAATTATGATTAAAGAAATAAATTATAAAGACAATGTTTCATAAAATAGAAAATAGCAATGAAAATAAAGAAATTATTAAAAAGAACTAAGTGGAAATGCTGGAGTTGAAAAGTATAAGGACTAAAATGAAAAATGTGCTAGAAGGATTCAAAAGTAGATTTGAGCTAGTAAAACAAAGAATCAGTAGAATTGAAGACAAATTGAGAGATTGTGCACTCAGAGAGAGAGAGAAAACAACAGAGAAAAAAATGAAGAAAAAATGAATGGAACTGAAAAGAAATGTAGGGAAGGCTAAGTATGTCAACTTACATGTTGTGGAATTACCACAAGGAGAAGAGATCAAGAAATATACACACATACACACAAAGAAATAATGGCTGGAAGATTACTACATTTGAAGTAAATCATTAACCTGCATGTTCTAAGAAGAGTTATGAACTTCAAAAAATATAAATTCAAAGTATCAACATCCAGATATACTTCCAAAACTTTGAAAATAAAGGCAAAGAGAAAATCTTTAAAGTAGTATTAAAAAAGTGAGTCTTCATGTACAAGGAAATTCCAACAATACTAACATCTGATTTTTCTTTGTAAGTCACTGAGGACATAAGGCAGTAGAATGAGATATTCAAAGTGCTAACAGAAAAAGAACAATAATAACAAAACCAAACCAAACAAAACATAAAAACCCTATTAGCTGAAAGTTGTATTTTCAACAAAATAATCCTTAAAAAGTGAGGTGAAATAAATACATTTCCTAATAGATAAGAACTAAGAAAACGTGTTGCCGTCAAATATACCATATAGGAAATTTCAGATTGAAAGCAAGCAACACTAGATATAAATTCAAATTTTCATGAAAAAAAGAAAGAGCACCAGTAACGGTGAGTGTTCAACAAGTTTATGACAAATAGAATTAAAAGATAATATGAATCCTTTTATGAAGTTTTTGATAGAGAGAAACTTCCATATTTCTTTTTTTTCTTTTTTAAACTGAATCAGAAATTGTGTGTCTAATAATATGTATATAATTGCATCATTAGGCCAATACCATATAGAAATGTGATATGTTTGATAAGAGCGCAAAAGAAGCATGTAGAAAGGAGGGTGAATTGTAATAAAAAATAACACGAGAGGGTAATCCTAATTCACAGGAAGAAATGAAGACAATCAGAAATTGTGAATAAAAAGGTTAAAATAAAAAATTCTGTAAATATATATTTGCTCTCAATTCTTTGCTGGGTTTTTTAAAAGATATAAAATTATATAAAGTAATAAAAGATTACATGTTGGGATTGTAACATATAGAAATATGTATATTACCAATAGCACACAAAAAGCTGATAGAGCTATATGGGGATAAAGTTTCTCATTCACTGCAATAAAATTTTTATAATATCAAGGAGATTTTAATAAACTCAGATGTTTATTGTAAATGCTAGAGAAAATACTAAGAAAATAACTCAAAAATACAGTTAAAATCATTAAAGGAATTAAGAAATTAGTACAAAATGCTAATTTCTTTACTTATTTAAGAATATACATGTAGATTAACTGCATGAACTTGACAGTCCAAAAATAAACCTTTACATTTATGGTCATTTTGCTATAAGGTTGCCCAGAGAATTCAACAGGGAATGAAAAAATACTTTTCAACTAATTATGCAGGAACAACAGGATATACATATGCAAAATAAAGGAGTTGGATCCCTTTTTTTACACTGTACACGTGAAGTAGATCAAAATGGAGCATATATGCAGATATAACAGCTAAAACTATACAACTCTTAGAAAAAAGTATATGAGTAAATCTTCATGACCTTGGGTTAAAGTCTTCTTATATATGACATCGAAAACACAGCAACAAAAGAAAAATTTTTAAAACTTAGGTTTTATTAACTTTAAAACTTTCATGCTATTAAAAAAAGGAAGCAAAGAAAAAAAGAAAGTGAAAAGACAACCTATGTAATGGCTAAAAATGTTTGTCATATTTTGAAAATAAGTCATATACCCAATAAGAGAGATCTGCATAATATATAAAGAATACTTACAACTTAATACAGTAACAATACATAATGAAATTAAAAAATGGGTAAAGAATCTAAACAAAAATTTCTCCAAAGATATACAAATGGCCATTAAACACATGTAAAGATGCTAACCATCATTATGGAAATACATATCAAAACTACAATGCGATATCATTCTGATACATCAGAATGTCTACAATAAAAAAAAAAAAACCATAAAATGTTCTGTCAAGGTTGTGAAGAAATTAGGACTGTCATACATTTTTTGTGAGAGTGTAAAATTATGCAGACACTTTGGAAAACAGTTTGGCAATTCCTTAAGAGCTAAACTCAGGTTTGTATGACACAGCAATTCCAATCCTAGATATGTTCCCATGATAAATGAAAACATGCATCCTTATAAAAACGTGTACCCAATGTCCATAACAGCATTATTCATAATAGCCAAAACTTATGAACCAAACCCAAATGTACATCAACTGATTAGCAAATTAATAAAATGTGTTATATTCATTAAATTGACCATTATTTTGCAATAAAATCAATGAAGTACTGGTATATACTATATATGTAAACATAATGAAAATATTATGCTGAATGAAAGATGCCCATTACAAAAATCAGTATAGTGTATGATTCCATCCATATTAAATGTCCAGAATTGGCAAATCTACAGAGACAGAAAATAGACTAATAATTACCTAGGACTAGTAATGGAATACAGGATAGGTACCTGTAGCTTTGGAGGGTTATGGAAATGTTGTAAAATTAGATTGTGGTGATGGTTGCACATTTCTGTGCACATACTGAAAACTATTGAATTATATATTAAATGAGCTAATTTTGCGGTATGTAATTTGTAGCTCAATAAATTATTTTTAAAAGTTACAAAGAAAAAAAATATACATCGAGGTTTACCAAAAAAGTGATAAACTCATAGATGATATGTTCAACCACAGACCCATGGTTTGAAAAAGGGAAATTGTCAAATTGTGCATAAAACCACAGTAAAACATGAAGTCAATGAAGTCATGAGGTATCAGAGAACGTAGTTGTATGAAAAATGCTTAGCAAATTGCAGATTCTGGTACTCTCCACCAGAGGGACTAGAACTCGAGATGAATTGAAGTCCAGCTTGACAGACACCCAAGTTTTTCCACCCATTAACTTGTTGGACATTCACATAACTCTGACATAAGTGTAACTAATGCCCATTTACTGGTGAAGAGAGTGGAATTTAAAAACACTTCCAACATCGTCCCAATAGATTTAAAACTGCTCTTTTCACTCCATCAAAAAAAGCATTTGTGTTTCCTGTATATCATTCGTTTAAAACCACTTTAGTGTCTGGTACAGATAATAAAACTGCTCCAAATATATCTGGGCTTCTGAACACAATTTGAATGACCACACACATTCCGGGAAGTATATAAATACAAGGGCAAAGAAAGTCTATTTCTAACATGTCCTGTACCCATGTCGCCTCATTTTTATAATGTTTCAACAAGTAAGCCATACTGAAACATGAGATCTACCATTCTTAATCAATTTCTTCATTTCTTCTTTTAAGCAGAATAGAATGAACTGGAGATATCCCATTACTGTATCAACAATGTAAATATTAATTTTCAGTCCAATTGTTGTTATATTCATTGTTGTCTTATACGGCACAGTTACATGAAGTGTAAAATGTTGAGGCATAAATTAGGAAAGAGAAAGCTTTTGACTTGCATGCATCCAAATTAAAGACACAATGAGGCACTGTGATTTTAGGGAAACATATATTGAGAATAACTTGATGTAAATATTACATGTAGAAAGTCTTAAAACTTTTCAGAAAAAGTATACATTTATTATATGATAGAATATTTGTGTTAGCAAAAAGGACAAAAATTTTTCACAGTTTTACAAAGAACGTGAAGCATGTATAGATTAGCTAACCTGCCCAAGGACACATAAATTTAGTAAATGAGAGAGTCAGGAATTGAAATCTGCTGACATCTACAAAAGACTTTATCCCACCTCGCTAAAGTACCTCTACTTTCACACTTATACACACACTTAAAATAGCATATAATGAAATCAAAACACATACTTTAAGATATGTAACAAGCCATATCTAATTAAACAAATCAAATTAGCTTAAATTGTATTTTCTTAATATAATGAGTTTTGATGTAGTTTATGGCTCAAGTAAACTTTAAATGAATTTAGCATTACTTACAGAAGGAACAGACTGAATATAATAAATCATCTAAGTATAAAGTTGCATAAAGCATTTTGGGGTAAAAATAATTATTTTTAATTTGAATAGCCATGCTATATTAGGATCATTGAAAGAATACTAGAAAGGCAATATTAAATATTAATGAACAGCCAAAATACTACTTGGGCACTAAATCAGCATATGAATTAGGTCAAGTAGATTTTTCCTCATTTTGGGATTTTGTTATCTAATTTGGAAAGAAATGTTACACAATAAATTCACTGCTTTTACTATTAAGATAATTTCCTGTTAAATATATTCTATTATGTCAACCTCACAGCTTTACAAATGATGATTTGTGGTTTTTAGCTATAGTCTTTTATATCAACCAGATTGGCCAAAGAATTGATTTACATGCTAAAATTGACAAGAGTAGATTTGGAGTAAAATTCATTCATATAGTATTTTTGAATTATTTTATTTTTTACTAACTATTATTTATTACTTTTATTTGAAATAGTAGTTTACTTTTGTCTGATTTACTATTTGAATTATTGGAATTTTGGGCTCTAATTAAGTAAGGCAAAGAGAGTTGAAATCTCTAGTGGAGAAGGTTTTATCACTCTAAATCTTAAAGCTGGATTTGTTTAACCTTTCAAAAAATGAGTAATTGTACCACAAAAAGCACTTTAAAGCAGAGAATACAGCTAGTATAGAATCCTGACATCATTTCCTAACAAAATCAGAGAAAAGAGAAAAAAATAGGACATTATTACATATGTATAAAATTGCAAATAAATGAATAAATAAATGGGAAAAGCTCACTTCTAAGACTTTGTAATAAACAACTAAGCCTCATTTGGGTTTATAGCAGAATTAATGCTGCCAAACCAGACCACATCAAACTGAACAAAACAAAACCTCAAAGTGTATATTTTAAAGTAATCCAGCATTGAGAGTACTGCCAAGCACCCAAATATGCAAATTTGAATCATTTCTCTGAAAAGACCTTCAAACTACAAGTTAATGCTTATGAGCTCATAGTCAAAACAAAACATAATGTGCACATGCACATGTGTGAACACAAAACACATCATGAGTTAGAGTCGGAGAAACATGAGCCAACTAAATCAGACCCAAAAGTATGTCACCTTGTAGAATTACTAAAAAAATACAAAATATTTTTTATATTTAAAGAAATAGAAGGCAGGATTTCAAATATTAATATAAATAATTGATATTACAAAAGAACTAATTAGATGTAAAAAACAGTATTTTAAACATGAAAATAAATTAAAAATTTATGAAATAAATAATTTAAATAATAGAAAAGGTACAGCAGGAGAGACAATTAATATATGGAAAGAAAGTTAAAGACATTCAACACGTAAAAAAGATGATATTAAATGTTAAAGAGACCTTAAGAGACATGGAGTAAAAATTGAGAAATTAAAATTGAGCTCCATAGGAAAAGAGAAGAGAATTGGGAATCGGTTGAGAAGCTCCTAAACTGAACTAATAATACAAATAATCATTTTTGGGAGTCTGAAATTTACAATTAAAGTAAATAAGAATAAATACATACCTAAACTGCAGAACTACACTGTGGTAGACAGCCTAATGGCTCTTTCCAAAATATCCAAATCCTAATCCCTGGAACCTGTGAATAGATTACTTTATGTGGCAAAAGGACTTTGGTAATGTGAGTCAAGGACCTTGAAGTGGACACATTATTCTGAATTATTCAGTGGTGTCCAGTCTAATCACATAAATTCTTAAAATCCAAACACCTTTCCTGGCTGTAGTCAGAGAGATTCTATGTGAAGACTGCATTTGCTGTTGCTACCTCTGAAGATGGAGGAAGATGTCTACAGGCCGAGCAGTGTAGACAACCTCAAGAAGCTGAAAAAATAGAGGAAATACATTCTCCCCAAGAGTCACTAGAAAGAAGTGCAGCTCTGCTGACCTTGATTTTGCGCACTGAGACTCTTTTTGGACACTACACAACTGTACGATAATATACTTGAGTTTTAAGCCACTCACTAAGATTGTGACAATTTGTTTCACCAGTAAGAAAAATCCATTAGCCATACAAAAAGTTATTTCCTAAAACATTCAGAAAAAAAAAAAGACAGTTTTCAATAAGGAAAAATGGTTAGATTGACATTTGACTTCTCAAAAACATCAATGAAATTCAGAAGTATATAAAATAATATATTCAAAGGTCTGAAAGAAAATACCTATCAACCTAAAATTGTGAATCCAGTGAAAGCACCGTTCAAGAATGGGAGCAAAGTAGAAATATTTTCAGGTAAACCAAACGGAAGCAATTTTACCGCTCCAGATATTTTCACGGAAGTAAAGTCTACGTACGCGGTTGTTCTCAAAGTGTGGTCCTTGAACCAAAAGCATTGGCATTTTCTGTAAGCTTCTTAGAGGTAAAACATAAAATAAATAATTTTTTTAAAAATTGATTATTAAAATAGATACAGGAAATATGTGATAAAATTAAAGCATCCTTTCATGTTAATTTTTAGCAAACTAGCAATAGAAATGAACTCTATAGCTAGTCAAAAATATTCCTCAGGAAACTACAGCATATCTGTATTTAGTGCTAAAGTTTTCCAATTTCCATTTAAGATGAGGACGTAGATACATAGACCTACTATCCTCACATAAAACACTGAACTAGAAGACTTAGCCAGCACAACAAGGTAACATAAAAGCCTATAAATGTACGAAATGAAAACTAAAACAAAACTGGAATATGTTGGTAGATGACATGTTTATATTTATAATCACTGCACAATAGAAATTGGTTCTTACCTCAGTGAATTTTTCCAAATTAATTCTCACTTTTTAGCAAGTGGTTACCCTGTATTCCAAGAACAACTCGCAGAAAGTATCCCCGTACTCTTTATACCTGTGACATGAAGAGATATCTAGAAGAAATTAATTTTCCCCAGCTACCCTAAATATTCCCTTTATAGTATGACTGTCTGACACTGTATATTCTAATTGTCCCAATGTTTATAATAAACAATTTTTGCCATTATAATTAAATAACAGGACATGAAAAATTTATAAGAATATTAATTTACTCTTAAGTTAGTGTTGTTAGGCAACAACAGTGTGAATGCAGAGCTGGGAATCAGACTGTCAACCCCCACTGACTAAGCAAAGCAAGACCTGGATCCTGTGAGTGGTGAGTGTAAATATTCAGTTGGATTGTTTCCTGGTAAAAAAAATACCGCATGGAGTGTTAAGGAATCATTTTTGTCCTTTAAAATTGTGTGTGTCAAGTAATTGGAGCTACACCATTATATAAACAAAAGCAACTATTTCATCATGAACATTTTTCTTCAAGATTGAAAAATACATTGTGTTAATTTTCTTGTGTAAATTCTTACAATTTAATGAAAAACATAATTGTATAATTGTGCTTCATAAAAGTTTTATAAATATTTAATATGGGGTATATATCATGCAGAACTATACATACACTTGAGTGTACAAAATAATATTTGCAGGTATATATCGCCTGTATTAAACTCATAAACATACAGGGTCATGGTCTGTTGTAGTGAAAGGTTAAGGATTTGGGGTATTACTAAAATATCAAGAAAATCAAAGGCTTAAGTTGCAAATGCCATTGTGGAAATAAAAATTACAGAAATCCCTTTCACTTTGCAATTCACCAGCTTGGAACCCAGAAATGAAATCTAATATATTATTTTGTTTTCTCACTGTGGGGAATTTTTAATTGACATAAAGATTTTTATAATTTTATGAAGACATTAAATTTAGCTGTATTGTATATACAGCTGTTGCAGTTATAATGTGATTGGATTTGCTTTGTTGGCTGTGGTTAGTTTCAGGAATGTCAAGTTAATCTGCTGATACAATATATATGTGGTAATAGGAATCTATGGATTCATTTCAGTAATCTGAACAATAAATGCTGAGTCAAATTCCAAACTGGATGCAATTATTTAAAGCACTTTTTAGGGAAAGAGCATTACTTCTATAAGGATAGTAAGATAAAACTCACTCTTACAAAGTGTACCTAATGTCATTTGTTCAGTTGTCTTCTTTAAGGTAAAAAAATATATAAATATATGTATATAATATATATATATATTATATATTACTATTTCCAAGTAATATCTACTTAAATTTCATATCTTGAATTAAAAAGTCTGCTTTTATTAAATTTCTAATAATGTACAAAATTTTTATTGAAGCAAAATTATTGACAAAAAGTGATATGTTTCATCTGATAGGCTCTGTTTATTTGGAATTACACCAGTGGAAGTAGAACAGTTTCATAGAAGTATTTATTTTTTAAAAAATGTTTTATCTTGGTACCTGAAGGTGAAATATAATAAAGTTGAAAAAAACATTTCTGAATTCATCTGCTGAGTAACTAATTAACTGCTTGCAGACATCTCACATAAATAAATCCAACAGAGACATTTTCTGACATATCACTTTCAGGAGACAAAGTGCTTCTCGGGTTTATTGAACTTCATTTCAGAAATGAACAAAGTTAAAATCAATGAACACTTAGAAAATAATTTTAAAAGATGAATAAAGGAGTTGAATTTAGATTGCATTCTGTTGTTTATATTATGACCAGAGTGGATATTGCATATTTGTGTGGAGACTTTCTAAAAGAGAGAGGACCCAGTGGTAAAGACTCTAAATTGCACATATGCTAGTGGTCATTCCAAAATAATTGTTACTATTTGAGGTGTTATAACTGCATTTTTATCTTACACAAATGCAGAAAATTCAGTATGAAAAAGATTGGTGCATAGTGCTGTCACTACAGGGATGACTGTCCTTCTATAAGAACTGTTTCTCATAGCAACTTCCCTTTGTATCTCTGGCAATAGTTTTAGATAGCAAGTGACTACTCATTTTTTTAAATTTATTATTTTTTATTAGTAGTAGTATATTCATCATTACAAATTATGATTTTTCTTTATGCCTTTTACCTGACCTGTCCCTCGCCTAACCCCTCCCTCCCTCCCCCATCTCTAGTAACCTTACCTTTGTTCTCTCCTTCTAAAAGCTCAGTGAATAGTTGTCTTTCTTTCTCTCTCTCTCTCTCTCTCTCGTCTCTCTCCCTACCCAGTTATAAGTGAGAACGTTGTAATTCTTTTTCACTTAACATAATTGTCTCCAGACTTACCCATGTTGCTACAAATGGCAGAATTTCATTCTTTTTCATGGCTAAGTAGTGTATATATATTCCATGGTGTATATATACCACATTTTCTGTTTCCAGTCATCTGTCCACAGACACTTAGGTTGACTCCATATTTTGGATATGGTAAATTGAGCTGCAATGATTGTGAGAGTGCAGGTATCCCTTCGACATGATGACTTCCATTGCTTTGGATATATGCCCAGTTGTGGGATTGCTGGATCATATGGTAGCTCTATCTGTACTTGTTTGAGAAACCTCCCTAGTGTTTTCCATAATGACTGTGCTAATTTACAGTCCCACCAACAGTGTAGAAGAGTTTCCCTTTCCCCACATTCTTGCCAGAATTTATTAGTGTTGGTCTTTTTAATAATGGACATTCTAACTGGGGTGAGATGATAACTCAGTGTTGTTTTGATTTGCATTTCTCTGATTAATAGTGATGCTGAGCATTTTTTCATGTACTTGTTGACCATTTGTATGTCTTCCTTTGAAAAGTGTCTATCTCCTTGTCCATTTTTTAAATGGATTATTATTTTTTTTTACTGTATAGTTGTTTGAGTTCTTTGTATATTCTGGCTATTAATCCCTTGTTGGGTGTATAGTGTGCAAATATTTTCTTCCATTCCGTAGGTAGTTTTTCCTTTCTGTTGATTGTTTCCTTTGCTGTGCAGAAGCTTTTTAATTTGATATAATCCCATTTATTTATGTTCTTTCTTGTTGCTTGTGCTTTTGGGGTCTTATTCATAAAGTCTTTGCCCAGTCCTATTACCTGTATTGTTTCCCCTGTATTTTCCATTACTAATTTTATGGTTTCAGGTCTTATATTTAAGACTTTAATCCATTTTGAGTTGAATTTGGTATATGGATAGAGGTATAGATCCAGTTTCATTTTTCTGCATATGGATGTCCATTTTTCCCAGCATGATTTATTGAAGAGGAAGACTTGTCCTCAATGTATGTTCTTGCTGCCATTGTCAATGATCAGTTGGCTATAAGTATGTGGATTGATTCCTGGTTTTTCTATTCTGTCCCATTGATCTGAGAGTCTGTTTTTATGCCAGTACCATGCCATTTGGGTTACAATAGTTTCGTAATATAATTTGAAGTCACATAGTGTTATGCCTCCAGCTTTATTTATTTATTTATTTATTTTTTTGCTCAGGACTGCTTTGGTGATATGGGGTCTTTTGTTGTTCCCTATGAATGGTTGGATTGCTTTTTCTATTACTGTGAAGAATGCCATTGGTATTTTGATGGAAATTGCATTGAATCTGTACATTGCTTTGGGTAGAATGGACATTTTCACAATGTTAATTCTTGCCATCCAAGAGCATGGTATTTCTTTCCATCTTTTTGTGTTCTCTTTAATTTCTTTCAGTAGTGTTTCATAGTTCTCGGTGTAGAGATCTTTCACCTCCTTGGTTAAATTGATACCTAGGTATTTTATTTTTTTGGCAACTATTGTAAATGGGCTTGTTTTCGTGATTTCATTTTCTGCTAGTTTGTTATCAGAGTATAAAAAGGCTATTGACTTTTGGGTGTTGATTTTGTATCCTGCAAAATTATTGCAATTGTTAATCAGTTGTAAGATTTTTTGGGTAGAGTCTATAGATTTTTCTTTATATGAGATCATGTCATCAGCAGACAAGGCCAATTTGACTTCACCCTCTCCAACCTGGATGCCCTTTTTTTCTTTCTCTTGCCTGATTTCTCTGGCTAGTACTTCCAATACTATGTGAAATAGGAGTGGTTAGAGAGGGCATCCTTGTCTTGTTCCTGCTTTCAGCTTTTCCCGATTCAGGATGATATTGGTGATTGGTTTGTCATAAATGGCTTTTATTGTATTGAGATAATTTCCTTCTATACCCAGTTTGCTGAGAGTCTTATTCATGTAGCGATGCTGAATTTTGTCAAATGCCTTTTCTGAAACAATTGAGATAATCAAATGGATTTTGTCCTCAGTTTTGTTGATGTGGTATATCACATACATTGACTCATGTCTGTTGAACCAACCTTGCATCCCTGGAATGAATTCCACTTGATCATGGTGTATAATTTCACGTCTGTCTTGCTGTATTCTATTAGCTACTCTTTTGTTGAGTATTTTTGCATCTAGGTTCATTAAGGATATTGGCCTGTAGTTTTCTTTCTTTGTTGTATCTTTATCTGGTTTTGATATCAGGATGATGCTGGCCTCATAGAATGAGTTTTGGGAGAATAGCTTCTGTTTCAACTTTTGGAAAAGTTTAAAGAGAAGTGGTATTAATTCTTCTTTAAAAGTTTGAGTGAATTCAGCTGTAAAGCCAACCAGTCCTGTGATTTTCTTCATTGGAAAATTTCTGATTACTGCTTCGATCTCATAGTTTATTATTGGTCTGTTTAGGTTTTCTGCTTCTTCTTGGTTCAGTCTTTGTAGTTTGTATGTGTCCAGAAGTTTATCCATTTCCTCCAGGTTTTCATATTTGTTAGTATACAATTATTTATAACAATCTCTAATGATTCTTTGTATTTCTGTGCTATCAGTTATAATGTCTCCCTTTTCACTTCTGATTTTTGTTATTTGGGTATTCTCACTTTTGTTTGTTTGTTTGTTTGCTAACCTAGCTAATGGTTTGTCCATATTATTTACCTTCTCCAAAACCAACCTTTTGTTTCATTGATCTTTTGTATTGTTCTTTGGGTCTCTATTTCACTTAGTTCTGCCCTGACCTTGATTATTACTTTCGGGATTTCATTGTTGTTATTTTTCTAGTTCTTTAGGCATAGTGTTAGGCCATTTATGTGAAATCTTTCCTTTCTTTTGATGTAAGCATTTATTGCAATAAACTTCCCTCTTAGTACTGTTTTTGCAGTATCCCATGGGTTTTGGTATGATATATCTTTATTCTTGTTAGTTTCAAGAAATTTTTTAATTCCATGTTTAATTTCTTCCTGGACCATAGGTCATTCGGGAGTCTGTTCTTCAGTTTCCATACACTTGAATAGTTTCCAGAATTTTGCTTGTTATTGATTTCCAGTTTTAATCCATTGTGGTCTGAAAAGATACTTGGGATAGTATCACTTTTTAAAAATTTGCTAAGACTTGACTTGTGTCCTAGTATGTGATTTATTCTGGAGAATGCTCCATGTGCTGATGAAAACAATGTATATTCTCTAGTTGTTGAATGAAATGTTCTGTAGATGTGTGCCAGGTCCAGTTGGTCTAAAGTGTAGTTTAAATCCTGTTTTTCTTTGTTGATCTGTTGCCTGAAAAATCTGTCTAATACTGAGAGAGGAGTGATCAGGTCATCCACTATTATGTTTGGGTCTGTCTCTTTTTTTAGGTCTAAGAGTGTTTTCTTTATAAATCTCAGTGCTCTCCTGTTGGGTGCATACGTATTTATGATTGTTATGTCCCCCAACTTGATAGATCCCTTTATTATTATACAATGTTCTTCTTTGTCTCATTTTATGGTTTTTGGTTTGAAGTCTATTTTATCCAATATAGGAATAGCTACCCCTGCATGTTTTTGGTTTCCAGTTGCATGGTGTATCTTTTCCCATCCCTTTACTTTTAGTCTATTTGTCTTTATAGGTGAGGTGGGTCTCTTGAAGACAGCATATAGTTGGTCCTAGCTTCTTAATCCAATCAGTCAGCCTGTGTCTTTTGAATAGGGTGTTTAATCCATTTACATTTAAGGTTATTGATGAGTATTGCTTTACTCCTATCATTATATTGCTTTTTGCTTAGATATTTTAAACATCATTTGTCCCTTTCTTCCCCTTTTATTTTTCTTCTTTAATGGTAGTTGGATTTTTGAGATGACATGATTTAGATTCTTTCTCCTTCTCATTTGCATTTCAGTTTTAATGGCAGGTTTTGCGCTTTCTTGTGAATCTATGATATTATCATTTTTCAGATTCCAGATGCAGGACTCCATTGAGTGTTTCTTGAAGGGCTGGTCATGTGGTAGTGAACTCCCATAAATTTTGTTTGTCAAGGAAATACACTATTTCTCCCTCATTTCTGAAGGATATTCATGCTGGGTATAGGATTCTTGACTGGCAATTATTTTCTTTTAGTCTTTTAAACATATAATCCTGTTTTCTTCTGGCCTGTAAGTTTCGGTTGAGAAGTCTGCCGTTAGTCTGATGGGGGTTCCCTTATAGGTGACTTGACACTTTTCTCTTGCTGCTTTTAGAGTTCTCTCTTTGTCTTTGAGTTTTGTCAGTTTGACTGTCACATTACATGGAGAGGATCTTTTTGGACTGAATCTATTTGGGAATCTTTGGGCATTCTGGATCTGAAGGTCTGCATCCCTCCCTATAGCTGGGAGGTTTTCTGTTACTTCCTTGAATAGGTTTTCAATGCCTTTTCCTTTTCCCTCCCCTTCTGAAATACCCATGATTCAGATGTTTGTGCAGTTGAGGTTGCCTGCTAGCTCTCTTAAGTTTTCTTAATTATTTTAAAATCTTTTTTCTTTTTTTTTTTTTTTTTGTCTGCCTGGGTTATTTCAAAAAGATCATCTTTGAGATCTGAAATTCTGTCTTCTGCTTGCTTTAGCCTGCTGCTCAGGCTTTCTGCTCTGTTTTATATTTCGTTGGGTGAATCCTTCATTTGCACTCTTTTTTAAGTCTGTTACATTCTCTTTTAAGGTATTAATCTGTTTGTAAATTTCCACCTTCATATCTTGAATATTTTTTCCTGTTTCATTGTGTTCTTTAATTGATTCTTCTCTTATCTCTTTGAGTTTTCTTAAGATCAGTACTTAGAATTCCTTCTCAGATATCTCAAGGGTTTCTTGCTGTATGGGATCTGGTATTTAAGAATTACTATAGTTCTTTGATGGTGTCATATGTTCTTGTTTATTTGCAGTTTTAGTGCTTTCTTGTTGATGTTTGGTCATCTGGGAGAACACTTGTTTCTTCTATTACCCTGTAGTGTGGTATGAGGAGAAAGGCTTCCTCCTCTATTTGTAGGCTCTGCTGATGACTCTTATTATACCAGTGCAGTTAAATGTGTAGTGAGCTGTTTCAGCTCCTGTTCAGTTGGTGTGTGGGTCCCTCTGGAGCCTAGGTGGGAGCCTGCACTCATCTGGGCACCAGCTTGGTAGGTGTGTAACCCCTCTAGGGCTCAGGCAGGCCTGGGCGGGCCTGAAGCTGTGTCTGGGATCAGCTGTGTGGGAGCCTGCATTCACCTAGGTGTGGGCTCCGTCAGTGTTTGTCCCCTCTGGGGCTCAGGCTGGAGTCTGCACTCTCCTGGATACTGACTCAGTTGGCATTCATCCTCTCTGGGGCTCAGCAGGAACCTGCACTCAACTGGGTGCTGGCTTGATCAGTGTTTGTCCCCTTCAGGGCTCAGGTGGGAGTCTAAACTACTCATTTTTATAGAGAGAATTATCCAGGGAAGCAGAATACCAAAACAGGCAAAAGTTTTAAAGACATATCAATGTATTCAAAAATAGATAAATATTAATGAATTTATACAGATCTCTTTTCTTCTTTTATTTAACCAATGAAAGCAGGGCATTAACTAAGTGTTCTGGGAGAAAGAATTTCCTGGAAGAAATAAAATTGTGCTTTAGGAATTGTTGGTGTCCTTTGTTGAATGCCCTGAAAAAAGAACTGTCATTGTTGGGCAAGAGGAATATGTATCTATGTGTACACATATTCCTTTTCCCTATCAGTAGGTACAATGCAAGCAAAAGGATTCTTACATGAGGATTGGTGGAACAAAAAAATTGAATTGATTATAATAAATATGATACTTATTTTAACAGACAAGCATTTTCATACTTAGTCAAAATAGTGGAGACATATTTTACATTTGCTTTACAGATTGAGAATGTGCAGTGCCAGTCTGAGATGGAATTAATCAGTTACTGAAATAAAAGTACTAAAATTTGCAGCTCAATGACTGTCACTTTATAATTCACTACTTATTTTTTCATTAGTAGCTAACAAAGCATTTTACTAGGGAAGAATTGATGAAGAGACATAGAACATCTTCATATTATTCTTATGTTAATGAGCTTATGCGGCTCTACTAGAATATATTAAATATCTTGATAATATTGGCATTTCTATACTGTTTTTTCCATTTCTGCTATTATATTTTAACATCATGTGTTACAAAGTGAAAACAGACTTGATACTAGAAATTAGTTTGAAATAAAGACCTGGTCTTTATAACAATTTGTTAGTGATACTCTTAAAAAGGAATTGACTTTAATTGAACTCAACTTGGCCTGTATTCAAGGATGGGATGCCATAACTCCCTTCATAATGTATAGAAGAAGGTCTCCAAAAATGTGAGAACATTAGAGTGGATTAATCAGGGAATAACTTTACACTCATTCCTCCCCTGACTACAAAAGGGTCCAAAGGGTATATCTGTTAAAAAAAACACTGATACCTATGTTATAATAAGGAAGGCTCATGGTGACTATCTGTGAGGAAAGTGGAGTTGGTTTGGTCAGTCCCCCTCGCCTCATATCTGGCTGGGTATGATTCAGCACATCCTTTGTAAACAAGTTACGTGGGAGTAGAGTTAGTTTGCATGCATGCCCATGTATCCCTTGGCTCATTGCCACTATTGTTGTGTACCTTTGGTATGGAAGGCAGCAGCTCTGAACTGCTAGTCTGCAGAGCTCATGTCTAAGAATAAAGCATGTCCACATTGCCAGTGGCTACTTGGTTTTTCTTTTGCTTACCTGACTCAGAACCTGCACAGGACAGGGTAGAGGGGTCTGTGATCCAGCCTGACACTGTCCTAAGAGTATAATAGTGAGGAATGCTACCTGAGCACCTAATTATTAGTGTAGATGATGGGATCCTGGAGTTGCAGAGGCCATTGAACCAATGGAGACAAGTAGGGCCCAATGCCCATAATGGGCGGCAGAGCAAAGTGGAACCCAGGATATTTGACATATCAAAGTCTGTGGCATTGGGTCTTTTTTTATAGAATGCTAGGAATAAAGTAGATGGCAGACCATCTAAAGTATTAATGGGTTTAGTAGGGTTTCTAAACACTCTCTTCTACTCCATAGCCTATTTTTCCACAAATTTTACACTGTCTTAGTGTATCTTTATAATAAGTCATAATATTTAGTACTTTTACTTTGTTATTATTCTTCAATGTTTTCTTGGCTATCATTTAGCCCACAAATGCCTTTACTCCAAAACAAACAGACAAATAAACAAACTTCTATGATTTTGGAAAGGGGAAATTACATTAAATCAATATATAGATTTGGGGAGCAATGAAATCTCTCTTTGTTTAAGTATTCCCACTCAATAATATGGCATATCCCCTCATAAGATAAATTTTTCTCAGTATTTTTTTTTTGCATTTTTATTTAAATATGCCCTGTTCCTATTTTGTAAAATATATTCTTAACATATCTGAATTACATTTTAAGGTCTCTACAGTTAACTCCATCTCCACTCAGGGTTTTGCACCTACAGTTAATGAAAGTTTCGGTGAAATAGAATTGCTTATTTCTTCACGATGATGGTCTAGTGAAAAACTAACCATAATCACATATCTACTCATATATTATTTCTGATTTTAATAGACAATAGAGTATGATGTCAATATCTACAATGGGTCATTCACATTTGCAATGGCACGGTACAACAGACACATCTGAAGAGTAAAATATCCATAGTCAGACACTGTCTGTTGTTTGGAATTATAGTATCTGTTAGCAATGGTTTCTTGAAGTTTTTGTTTGTTTGTTTGTTTTTTGCTTTGTTTTGTTTTTTTAATGTCTACTTATAATGTTTAGTATTCTCTGCTTCAAACAGCTTTGCTTGATGGCCTTTCTTTACATTCCTTGTAATTTTCTCTTATGCAGTACTTGGAGCAGGAGCAAACTACTCCCCAAAGCTGCTATAAAATCCTTGGTGCACTATCCTCAGATAATACTCATGAATGTGAAACCTTCAGTACTATTTGTACAGCTGTAGCCCTCATAAACTCTTCAATCATTTAGAAATGGGTTTGAAGGCAAACAAATAAAAACAAAAAATGAAACAGAAAACCCAGGTAAGACTAGCTTAAGTAAATAGGTATTTGTTTCTTCAAATACAAAGAAATCAAGAGGTAGCAGCCCAGGACATAGGCAATGGTTCAACAATGCCATCACCATTTATATTTTATCATTATACACAGCAGATTGACCTGTAATTTCACGGTTGAAAAATTTCCACTGAAGCACCCTACTTCATTTTCTGTTTCAAAGCAGGAAAAAGTAATAAGCATCATCATTTACTCCCAACACTTTTATAAGAAAGCAGAAGCTATATGATATGATTTTTCTAGTGGTCATCTCTTAAGTAAGATTTCCTCTGTGTGGTAGTACTCGGTATCACATTTCTACAAATTGTCTTTTTGCTGTGTTTTTAGTCCTGAAGAGGGTTAAAGATCAATTAGCAGTCATTTGGTAAGGGATATTTTGATACTTCCCTCATATGCATTTCCTCCCAAGGTGGAGGAGAACCCATTACCATCCACCTTTTCCTTCTAGCAGAATTTATACTTGGATGGAAGACTTGATATTAAGTACAAATAGCTTTTTTTTTTTTAATGTTTTCTTAATCTGCTTTAGGAAATAGTATCTTGTAAGAGTACAGTGTGCTATATAGTGTCTAATATCTTTATAATATTTTACTCATTTAATCCTTGCATAAATCACATGACCTTATTATGCAGATGGTAGCTCTTAAGCCCCATAGAGCTTGAGTGACTTGCCTAAGGTCATTCAAGTAGTACTTGGCAGGACTGGAGTTCAAGCACAGGCCTGACTGCAGAGTCCATAATCATAAATACATTTAATTAAGTACATTTAATTACACTATACCTACAGTACATATGGCAGTGGTTCTATACTTCCTCAAATGATGTTGCAGAGAATTTCCCAGATCTCATCCTTCCTCGTTGAACCTAAGGAAATAAAACTGTTAAAACAAACTTATGTCATACATGAATTTTGTGCAATTACAATGGAAAATTTAAAGTTATCATATGAAACCAATTTTTCTTTTTTGTCCTTTTTCGTGACCAGTAAGGGGATCACAACCCTTGGCTTGGTGTCCTCCACACTGCGCTCAGCCAGTGAGCGCACCGGCCATCCCTATATAGGATCCGAACCCGTGGCGGGAGCGCTACTGCGCCCCCAGCGCCGCGCTCTCCCGAGTGAGCCACGGGGTTGGCCCTGAAAACCAAATTTTAAACATCTTTTTCTGTATATTTTTACTGAAATTAATGTGATACAAACACCCAATTTTCCTTGTATGGTAGTGTTAATTAAACAAATGTTTCAAATTCCAACAGCAGTAGTTTTGAGAGTGAAAGTGTTTGATATTACTAAACCAAGACAGTGGGCATAAAACAGAATTATTCTCCAGTAAACCAGGACTTTTCATTACCCTAATTTTGAAGTCCTCAATATATTCAGTAGAATTATCTTATTTCCTTTCAACACAATGAAATTTCTAATTTAAATGATTCATCCAGGTTTTGCTGAAGCATGAAGCACATTTAGAAATACACCTTTTTCCTTCATGTAGATAAATAACTGTCACTGTGTTCAACTAATATCCATAATTGTGAGCTTGTTTCTGATTGTCTTGTCAGATTCCCTACTGCTATAATTGTATTTATTATTCAATCTTTGGGACAAGAGTACAAGCAAACCCATGGAACAGCCTACTATGAGAGGAGATAATGATCTCCAGCTTTGAAAATCATGGTTTTAAGATCCCCTTAATGTTTGTTTTCTGAAATGCCTCAGCCTTGTCCTGAAGTGTATATTACAGTGGGAAACTATTAGCATGACGCTGTGGATGCAGGTGCTATTTCTTGGGAGAGTGAATATCTGAATAGTAATTGAGTAAGATAATGTAGGTTACTTAAATAGATGTGTTTATGTTTTTCTTAGCAATGTGATCCCCCAACCCAGGCAGGTAGTCTTTTGCACTCTGCCAATCCTGAGAGAAGATGGATTTTGTGATACATTAAGCTCATCTCTGATCACATAGCTTCCCTACTCAAAAATACTCAGTCGATTCCAGCCATCTACAAATAAAACTTAACTTGTTCTCCAGGCTTTCAAACCTTTTACATCAGTTTCTATTTAATCCTCTTTCATAAATTTTAAGGCGTACATTTTCTTACCCACATTTTGACATATGAACCTGGGAAGCATTTCACAATCACCATGCATTCAGCACTGAGTATTTCTTTGTAGTTTAGTTTCTGTTGTCATGTTTCCAAGTTTACTGATTTTTCTTTTGCTTTGCCTAATCTACTGTTAAGATTATTTAATGCCATTTTTACTTGAGAATTGTTGTTTTTTTATTTAGGAAGTTCCACTTGCTTCTTTTTCAAATCTACCTCTATATTTTTCTTTAAACTCTTGATCATTTCTTTAATAGCTATTTTAATGTTCTTGTATTCTAATTATACCATCTCTGACATTTGTTTTTTTCTATTGAATTGTTTTCCTCCTTATTATAGATACCATTGTTCTGATTCTTTTCATTTACAGTATTTTTTTTTATATGATGATGGGTAGTTTCTATATTTTTGAGCATCTACTTGATTTTATCTTTTTAAAAAATGATTATTTTTGTTTTAGCATGTGCTTGAACTACTTGTGAATCAGATGGATCCTTTCAAAACCTTCTTTTAAAGCTTTACTTGGCAGGTATAGAGTGACTTTTATTCTAGGACTACTTTACCCTTACTGTTAAAGCAAGATGATTGTAGAGTCTCTGCCAAATGCTCTAGGTAATAACTAAAGTCTGCCTACTCAAGCCTATTGGAACCTGAATGGTTCCCCACTCTGTGTGAGTGCTAGGGAAAGCTACACTATAGCACCTTAGTATTGGTTACTGCCTAGCCTCATGAAGTTCCTACTTGCCTGTGCAATAGCATTCTGCAAAAACTCAAGGCGCCCATGTAGTCTTGCATCTATTTATCTGCATATTTCTCTTCCCTTCGGTACCATGTTCCACAAATTCTATCCTTCTCAGTCTGTATCCCATCTCTTTTTCCTCACCAACATGCTATGATTTTTTTTTTTTTTTTTTTTTGGTTGGGGAGGGGGTTGTTTCCTTCTTGTTCTGAGTCCTGGAAAGTGTTTTCATGTTGAAAGACCGGATAATTATAGGGCTCAACTTATGTGCTTTCCTTTCCTTAGAGATCACTCTCCAACACTCTCTAAAAACAGTTGTTTCGTAGACATTTTCCAGGCTTCTTCTGTAAGATGTGAGAGCAAGAACAGTGTCAGTTACTTTGGTATGTGCAAAAGCAGGAGTCTGCAATGTGGTTTTAATGAGTAAGAGTTTCTGGCTTCAAGATAATTCCCCATCAGAATTTTGGCATTACTGTTTTCTTGTCTTCTTTTATTCAGAGTTGTTCATGTCAATCTGAGCTTGTTTTCTTTTTAAATAATTTTTTTTCTTAGCACTGCATTTTATAATTTTTAAATTATTATTTTCAGTGTTCTAACATTACTCTCCAATATCAGGCTTTAATTATTGTTATTATTACGTCTGTTCTAATCATTTGCCTTTTTTTGCTTTCTGATATGTTTCATTCCCTCTGCTATACTGCTCTGTTTCTTTCTAAATCTTTCTATACAGCAGATTTCTGATTAGATTTGGCTCTTGGGAGGTCCTACTGGGAGATCAAATAGAATGCAGGGGATAAGGAATAAGCCACTGGATTCACTTCCTAAGCACTGTTTCAGATATTGTCAGACAATAATGGCATATCCTGTTTTAATAATGGCTCCAGTTCTTGCAGGAAAGCCCCTACTTCTGTGTTTCTTGCTCTTGTTCATCACTCTGTTTATATTTTCCTCACTCTGCTATCTTGAAATCAGGTGTGGTACTAATGTTTTTTAATTATGTCAATCAAAGACACATTTATGTTTGTCTTGTCAGATCATCTGCTATGGCATAGAGCATTTAATTAGAGTATCAGAAAAATTTTATATTGACATGACAAAGTAATTGATGATTTTTAAAAGCAGTTTTTTTCTCTTAAATCTTGTCTATATTTTAAATGGAAGAAAGTTAGATACTATTTATAAAACATATTGGACAATTTTTCACTGTTCTTGAGAGATCTGATTTTTCCAAAACATTTTAAAATCAAAAGTGTAAGTTATCATGCCATCCATCAGTCCATTATTTTCTGAAGTGATCCTTCCCTTTCACTGAGTAACAATAACTCTTCCAATTTTACTAAATTTTTTTTAAGAATTCTTTTAAATTTTTGGTGTTGTGAATATTCGTGGGGTACAAAGCAAATTGTCACCATTCGTGCTTAAGATGTGATGGCCAGATCCATACGGTCAGCATGCCTATTACCACAAATTGTGATTATACCCCATGTCCCGCAGCCAATTATCCCCCCAATTATCCTTGACCCCCCTCCCCATCCCTCTTTCCCCACTCCACTTTGCGTCCTTCAGGATGTTCTCTCCTTCTGCAAATCCAAGACACTACTGTGGTCTTTCTTTCCTTCCTTCTCTCTTAGCTCACACTTATGAGTGAGTCCATGTGGTATTTATCCCTCTGTGCTTTGCTTATTTCATTCAATGTAAGTTTCTCCAAGTTCACCCATGTTGTTGCAAATGGGAAAATTTCATTCTTTTTTATGGCAGAGTACTATTCCATGGTGTATATATACATTTTCCTTATCCAATCGTCCATCAATGGACATTTACGTTGGTTCCATATTTTGGCTATTGTGAATAGAGCTGGGATGAATATGGGAGTGCAGGTATCCCTTCGACATGGTGATTTCCATTCCTCTTGGTATATACCCAGAAGTGGGATTGCTGGATCATATGGAAGATCTATCTGTAGTTGTTTGAGAAAACTTCATCCTGTTTTCCATAGTGGTTGTACTAATTTACAGTCCCACCTATAGCATAGGAATGTTCCCTTCTCTCCACACCCTTCCCAACATTTGTTATTCTCTGTGTTTTTGATTATACCAAGTCTAACTGGGATGAGGTGATATCTCAGTGTGGTTTTAATTTGCATTTTCCTGATGACTAATGATGCTGAGCATTTTTTCAGGTACTTGTTAGTCATTTGTATGTCTTCCTTTGAAAAATGTCTATTCAGTTCCTTTGTCCACTTTTTAGTTGGATTAATTTTTTTTAACCATGTAGTTGCTTGAGTTCCTTATATATTATGGATATTAATCCCTTGTCAGGTACATAATTAGCAAAAATTTTCTCCCACTCTGTAGATTGTAATTTCACTGTGTTGATTGTTTCCTTTGCTGTTCAGAAGCTTTTTAGTTTGATATAGTCCCATTTTTTTTTTCTTTTTTTGCTTATGCTTTCAGGTCACATTCATAAAGTCTGTGCCCAGACCTAGTTCCCAAACTGTTTCACCTATATTTTCCCTTAGTAATTTTGCAATTCCAGGTCTTATATTTAAATCTTTAATCCATTTTGAGTCGATTTTAGTATATGGTGAGAGGTGCATGTCTAGTTTTATTCTTCTGTATAAGGATATCCAATTTTCCCAACACCACTTGTTGAAGAAGCAGATACATTTGAAATGAAAAGTCACTAAACTCTGAATATGTGTTTCATTATTATTTTTTAAAGGAATTTATTTTTTAATCCAAACATATTGATTGTATATATTTACAGGTACAGAATTATGCTTCAATATGTGTATACAATGTGTGATTGTCAAATCAGGTTACTTAGTGTATTTATCATCACAAAACATTCATCATTTCTTTGTGATGACAACATCAGAACTCCTCTCTTCTAGCCATTTGAGAACATACAATAAATTATTGTTAATTATAGATGCTTAGAACTACTATACACCAATAGAACTTATTTAAGAAATGTGGAAAGTTGGGTTGGGGTTTGCAGACCCCTCACAATATAGTATGTGTTTGTTACTGTAGGGACCACCAGCTTTGACAACCTCATTGTCAGTGTGTTGGTGCAGGACAGTCTGCAAGTGAGCAAGGATGGCTGGCAGGTGGTGGCTGGACTCACCATTCTTTGCTGCTGCTTTCTGCTGCCAGCCTTACTGCTAGCCTTGGTTACCACCAGCTTACTCTGCAAATTGGTAGAGCAATGGTGGTACCTGAACCATTCAGCACTGAGTCATTTACTCTGGATGTTTACAGGCACAAGGATTCCGTGAAGAAGACCTTTAGAAAGCAGAACTTGCTATTAGTCAGGTGCAGGAAGCTGATTGGAGACTCTCAGAAGTGGAAAACCTTTTGAGATAGTTATAAACAAAAAGGTGATGAACAATCATCAGCTGGAATTGGCAATGCAGCTACACGGAGAGAGGCATCTCTTCTACAGTACCTGCTTCCTAGACTGTTCCAGTCAATGGACTTATCAACACTGAAATGTTATGCTCCTGGCCAGCCAGAAAAATTTTCTGCATTTTTGGATAAAGTTGTATTAAAAAAATAAAAACTAAACTCTCAACACTTTCAGAACACTCTCCAAATCCAACCTATAGATTAAATCAACTTAAGTATATAATATATATTTGTAGGATAATATAAATTAATAAACTTCCTACATCTACACAATATGCAGGAAATTTTATGGCATGAACTTTTGCATTTGGGTCTATTGGGCTGAATCACAGACCCCTCTGCCCTGTCTTGTGCAGGTCCTGAGCCAGGCAGTTGAAAGTAAAACTGAGTAGCCACCGGCAAACTGGACATACTTTATTTTTAGACGTGGGCCATGCCGACCAGCAATTCAGAGCCACTGCCTTCCATACGGAAAGAGTACACACACAAGTGGCAATGAGCCAAAAGGGTACCCGGGTGCTCATGTGCAGTAACTCTACACCCACACAACTTGTTTACAAAGGATGTGCTGAATCCTACCCAGCCAGATATGAAGCAAGGGGCCTGACCAAACCAACTTGACTTTCCTCACACTCCACCCTTTAAGGGTCCCTCACCGTACAATCTATGCATCTGTGATCTTCCATAGTGTTCCCTTAGCAAGGATGGCTGACCCTTGCATACATATAAACTCCGGTACTTATTGTATGTTTTATACACCTTGAGGCTTGTCCCCATAGCTCTATCCTTTCAACTATTAGCTGCAAAAACCCACCCATACACATGTCTGGTTAGTAGTCATCATTGGGGTGATTTTCCACAGGAATCCTGCAGCCACACTGGTAGGAAACTTGGTGCATATTCAGCAAGCTGACACATTGGCCACATGAATGTATGTATGTGTCCAGTCGACTCTGGTGCCTGCAGCCACAGTACTATGAGCAAACAAACAAACAAACAAACAAACAAAAACCAATGGTTATTGGCACCAATAGAGGGAGTTCTCGTCCCTCTGGTAGAACACATGCCAGCTTACCATACTGTAAAGAATGATTGCAGGAACAGGTGCTACAGCTCTGTGCAACAGAGCCTCCCCTGGAGAGGGCCTGCCTTTGCAGGGTCTCTCATTTAAGATCCTGACTGTCGGCCATAAACACTATGTCCACCCCTTCAGGGATGGGGGTTGGATGGATAGCCTTATTCCCTTTTTCAGAAGACCATTGCTAATTCACTCATTCCCATTGCCTGGGGATGATATGGCACAAGTAACTTCCCCTGAATGGACAACTGAGAAGCCCACTTCTGTACTTCATGTCTAGTAAAGTGGGTTACATTATCACTCTCTATGACCAGGGGCCAACTATACATGGCTGTAAGGCTATTCTACACCTCAGTAGTACTTACCTGGTCTGGGGCTTTACTAGACCATAAAACAGAAGATTGGTAGCCATATCAATGGCTCTGAAGATATACCTGTAGTTCTCTGACTTTGGCAGTGATCCCAAAAGATCCACCTGCCACCATATTAGTAGCATCCTCTTCTTAGGTTTTCTGCCTATCTGCATGCAGCACCTGGTGAACCATCAAGGGTCCGTGGCCCATCAGGGACATTATTTAACAGGTTTATGTGGCACCTGGCAAGCCATTGACCACACGGTCTTGCAGCCAGCATGCTGCATACTTCGATGTCGCCACCCAGTTACATCAGCAGCTAGGGCTCTCTCCAGCCATCTTACCTTAGCCAGTGCATCGGCTTCATCATTGGACTGGCTAAGGAGGAATGTCCTGTGACATGGAAAAGATTTACTTCCTTTCCATGTCCTAAATCCCATAACTCTTGCCACATGGCTCTTCCCCACAGGGGTCAGTGACCTACCAGCCACTGCTGATATTTCCAAGTATGTATCCAAAGGGTAAAACCTTTATATATGACCCACTCACATTGTTCTAAATGACCTAGCAGAATTGGAGCCACGTTGGTTAAATCAGCAAAAGAATCAAAGATTAGTAAGACATCATCTATATAATGAAACATGCTGGGCCTAGTCCACTTGGCTAGTCCCCAAACACTAAACCATGACAGATGGTTGGCCTATACAGGTAGCCTTGGGGCAACACTTGAAAAGTGCATCACCTTCCTTCCCAGATGAAGGTCAATTGATCTTGGCTATCAACCAAGATCAGGATAAAGAAAAAAGCATTTGCAAGATCCTGTACATTATAAGTTCTTAGCTGAGTCATCAGCTGATCTATCAAGTTGTGAACTGAAGGCACAGTCATGTGCAAAGGAGGCACTACTTTATTCTTCCCCATAATCGACAGTCATCCTGTAGGTACCATCTGTTTTTTTCACTGGCCAAATAAGGGCATTAAAAGGACTATGTGCAGGACGAATAATGCCAACCTTTTCTAGCTCCAATATAGTGGCACCTATCTCCATATGTCCTCCCGGCAAGTGATAGTATTTTACATTGACCACATGCCTTGGCTTAGGTAATACCTGTGGGTCATGTTTAGCATGTCCCCACCACACAGGCTTCACTGTCTGTGTCTGCAACATGAATTTTCCAACCATTATTTGCAGGTGTAGCCTATAAAGTACATCTACACCCAAGATGTATACAGCTACAGGAGATATATACACAGTATATACATGAGGTGACAATTGCCCAATGCCCAATGGTAATGACACAACTTTGACTGTAAGAGAATGTCCTCCATAGCCATCAACACTCACTGTGGCACCTGGAAACCCTTCTGGGCTGCCATATATTGGGCCACACTCTGCACCGGTATCCACTAATGCTAACACACACTGTACATTTGCCATCTACCCTTAGATCCCACAACTATAAGAGACAAGCAACTAGAGGTTTGCCTGTTTCTGATGCACAACAGGTCATGCAAGGAAACACACAGGTTCTCCCACCTCAGCGTCAGGGTCGTTCGTCATCATGCTCCACTTCAGGAACATTGACCTGTCACTGCACTTCATTCTTCAGCATGTCTGTCTTTTGCCATGCTGCCTCATGGAGTGTCTGGTCCATATTGTCTCACAGTACAGAAAACCACAACCAGCTCATCGGGCCAGCCATTCTCCAGGATTCCTCATCTTTCACCATGGAGCTCAATACCCTAAGACCTTCATCTATGCTCTTGGGGGACCAATCCACTTGGTCCCATGTTTCCAGTGGAGCCTAAGTTCATAGGAACACTGCCACCAGGTACCACATGCTTGAGGGCAGCCACATATCCTCCCCCTCCCGAGGGGCTCATGGCTCCCTTACCTGCCCATCCTGCCAAAACTACGCCCATTTTCAGGCTGAATCACAGACCCCTCTGCCCTGTCCTGTGCAGGTCCTGAGCCAGGTAGTTGAAAGTCAAACTGAGTAGCTGCTAGCAAAGTGGACATACTTTATTTTTAGATACAAGCTTTGCTGACCAGCAGTTCAGAGCCGCTGCCTTCCATACCGAAAGAGCACACACACAAACGGCAATGAGCCAAAAGGGTACCCAGGTGCACATGTGCACTAACTCTACTCCCACACAACTTGTTTACAAAGGATGTGCTGAATCATACCCAGCCGGATAGGAGCTGAGGGGGCCTGACCAAACCAACTCCACTTTCCTCACAAGGTCCAAATCTTAATTGCAATTAAGTAAATATTAGATTTCTCCTAATTTTCAATACGCAATGAGCATTCACACGTTTTATCATAGAATCTCAAATGAATTTGGAATCATGCAAACAATGAATTTGAAATTTGAAAACTTTGACAAGAACCAAAAATGTAGTTAGTTTTATGTCCCTTAGAATAAAAAAAGTGGAACACTAACAACTTTTAAAATATTTGCATGAGAGTCAATATCTGTAGCTTCATAATCCAAGGAACCAAATTAAAAAAACAAAAACAAACACAAAAACCAAAAAATGATGGATTGTGCTCTGTGAAATAACAATCTCAATAATTACCTAAAAAAAGGTTATCAAATCCGTTTATCTACTGTGCTTGGAAAATCTACTTTTATTCTGAATAGAGTAAAAAGGATATGCCCACTTCTTTTTCCTTTAAAATGTAAATAGGAAGTGACAAAATTATCTTGCTCAATTTCAAAACTTTACTGGTTTAATAACAAATAAAAAGGACTTATACCAGCAGAAATTGCTGTTACTTTTTAAGATTCCCGCACAGTGGTAATAACACATTTACTATAAAATAGAGATTTTCAATTTATATGCTTATAAAATTAGTTTTAAAAACAAATAATTAATGATCTAATGTGTAAAAAATTGTGGAAAGTTTTTCCTAATAATCTTGAAGCTTCAAGAAAACTAAACCAAATTAATATTTTGAATTTATTATAATCTTATTCATGGATGGTTTTAGGAAATTTATTAAAGTTTATGAAATGTTCATAAACTTGTTCATAAACCATGTGTGGGCAGCTTTTTGGGGAGGAAGTATAATAAATAAAAAAGCACAGATAGAGAAAAATCACTTAATTTTCCACCATCTGGAATAGATCATTCTTATCCTGTGATATTTCCATACAGCTTTTTCTGAAATAAAATAATAAATAAAGTTAGGACCCCTTTGACCTCTGTTCAAATTGCCATTTCTCTTGCTGAATTTCTACAACCAACCATTGTCATGAAGTTGGTGGATGTATTTCATATAAGGCACTTTCTATTCTTTCATAAACATATGTAGTACTCATGAGTGCTAGAAAATGTTTGCATTTTTAATATTTTAATAAATCACCTCAAAATAGGCATACAATTCTGTAATTTACTTTTCCTTTTAAAATTATGCCTTAATAATATAAATATGTTTATGCACCTACATTTAAATCAATCCCTTAATTTGCTGAATATTTTATGAATCATTTATTGATGTCCAGATTTGATGAGTGGTACGCTGAGGCTTGCTCCTAAAGAATCTTGAGGGTCCATTATGTGTATCTCTTCTCAACTTCACATTCAGTGACCTTACATTTGTCCACTGAAATTGATCATAGGGGACAGTGTTTATGCCATGAAATTAGCATATGCTACAAATAATGACTTCTTCCTCCAAAAGAGCTTGTTATTAAACATTTACCAGCATACTGGTTGTTTCCAATAGTACGATTATAAGGAGCCCTGAAAAAAACACCATGATACTGACATCTTCATCACAAAAACAATTCTTATTGGAGAATATACTTGAAAATAAGCTACCACATTGATAGATTACTATGTTAGTCAATAGCTTAAAGACTATTTGCAAGAAATATGGTTAAACTGCTTTAAGAAGAAGTTACAATTTGCATACCCGCTAGCAAAATTTGAAAGCTCTTGGTTTTTCTACATCTGTGCCATAATTAGAGATTGTCTTTTTGTAGTATTATTTTGACTTTTTGTTGATTTACTTTATTACACTGTTATCATTGTTTGACTTTTTGTTGATTTTTATAATTGTATGTTTGGCTAGAGCAATTTTCTTATTCATTATTTCCCTCAATGTAAATAGCTCAATTGTTTACTTTGTTTTTCTATAGTTTTTTTTTTCTTTGAATTTTTATTTTTGAGCATTCTTTATATGCTCTGTCTTTGTTTTGTGTTGCTATAACAATACCATAGACTGGGTAATTTATGTAGAAATTTATTTCTCACAGTTCTGGAGTCTGGGAAATTCAATACTAACATAACAGTATCTGGTGAGGTGGAAGGCAGAAGAGGAAGACAGGGTGAGAGTGAGGAACCAAGAGGAGCTGAACTCACGTTTATAACAAACCTACTGTTGAGATAACTAACCCACTCCCCCACTAAGCACACTAATCCCTTCACAAGGGCAGAGGCCTCACAATCTAATCACTGCTTATTAGGCCACACCTACCAACACTGTTGCATTGGAGGTTAAGTTTCCAACCCATAAGCTTTGGGGGACACATTTCAACCATAGCAGCCTATACATAGAAGTCTTTGCTTTTTTTTATATTCACCACATATAAATTCTTCTAGTGATATAATTTATTATACATTTGTTAAATTATAAAATTTAAATTATTATTGATAAAGTAAAATATTATTGATAATTATTTTCCTTGATGGTTTGTATTTTTTCTGTGTTTTATTTTAGAAAGCTTCCCCTCAAAATTTATAAGTTTTTCTTAGTTTAATGAAAGAATACACTTTATTGTGTATATTTAAGGTTTACAAAATGATGTTATGGGATACGTATTAAAAAAGTTTAAAAAGTTTCTTTTTTACCCCATACAAAACCACAAGTGACACTCCTGTCAAACTCATTTATCATTAACTCATTAATCTATGAATGGATTAATCTATTCATGATAGCAGAGTCTTTGTGATCCAATCACCTCTCAAAGGCCCCACATTTCAAATACGATAGTCTAATTTCTGACCCTCTTACCACTGTTAAAGTGGAGATCATGCTTCAGTGAGCATTGGGAAACCATAGCAGTTATCCATTTTTGTGTGTGTTTGTGACAAAAACAGTTAAAACATACTCATTTAGCATGACTCTCAAATACAGTACAATTTTATTAGCCATAGTCTTCATGTTGTACATTATACCTATAGTTGATCCCACATAGCTCCTCCCTTGTATTCTCTGACCTATATCTACTCATTTAATATAAACCCAGCCACCCCAGCCCTTGGTAACTACTATTTTGTTCTTTAACCCAGTATATTTAATTTTATATTTTTAGATTCCACATATATGTGAGATTATGCAATATTTTCCTTTCTATGTCTGGCTTATCTCATTTAGCATAATATCCTCCAAGCCCATTCCTGTTGTGGCAAATAGAAAGATCTTGTACTTTTTTAAGTTTGGATAATATTCCACTGTATATATACACCAATTTTTTTTTATTCATTCGTTCATTAATGGACATTTAGGGTTGTTTACATATCTTGGCTATTGTGAACAATGCTGCAGTAAACATGGGAGTGTAGATATCTTTAAAAGGTGCTAATTTCATTTCCTTCAGTATATGTCCAGAAGAGGAATTTCTTGGTCAGATAATAGTTCAATATTTAATTTCTTTAGAAACCTCCATACTATTTTCCATAATGGCTGTACCAATCTATATTTCCAGCAACATACAAGAGTTCTCTTTTCTCCACATTCTAGCCAATATTTATCTTTTGACTTTTTGGATAATTCGTTTTATACAGAAATGAAAAATGGTGATTCCAAATTTCATGTGGAAGTACAAAGGATCTAGAATAGCCAAATAACTTTGAAAAAAATAATAAACTCCTAAGGCCAATAGTTTCTGATTACAAGAGATTAATCAAAACAAACAGGTATGATCATCCCAAAAGACAAATGGATCAATGGAACAAAATAGAGACTTCGGAAGTATTCCCACATACATACAAACAAATAATTTTTGATAATGACACAAAGGCAATTCAGTGGTAGAAGGACAATCTTTTCAATGAGTGGTCATGAAAAAATTATATTTATATACATTTGATCCATATCTAGCACTATAACAACAAAAACCTCAAAATGATTTTAAAATCTAAATGTCATACCTATACAAATAAATCTTCGTGAAGAAGACATGACTAGTACATGTCACCTTAGGTTGTACAATAAGGTCTTGAATATGACTCTAAAGTAATAGTTTATAAATGAAATAAATGACTATTAAAATTAAAAACCACCTTTTCAAAAGACAAGATTAGATAATAAATGAGACACCCATGCTTGGCTGTCCACACCCAGCCCTGCTATCATACATACCCAGCTGCACCCTAGCCTTGCCACAAATTGCTGTTGCCAATACACAGTAATAATGGAATTTTCCACCCTGTGTCTACCCCACTGTAATTTTCTACCCTGAGGTAGATTCATTAACATATAAGGTTACCCTCTACCCTCCTGTAAAATCCAGAAGAAATGTGCCATAAAAGAAACCACCCCACTGTGTTTGGGCTTGGCCTTTGTGACACGAATCCACTGAGCTGGTGCCAGCATCAATAAACTCTGCCTCCTGATACAAGCCTCGGTGTCCTGCTTCTCCTAGTGAGTTCGCTGTAATAGGCGGCAACATAAACAGACAAGCCACAGACTTGGAGAGATATTTACAAAGTAAATATTTAATATAGAAAAATTAAAAGAAAAACACTAGGCAAAATAGACTTAGCAGGGTTTATTTGAGTTTAGAACAACCCATGAATCAAGTAGCACTCAGAACTGGGAGATTCACAGAGCTCTACCCAGCAAAGTGGACAGGCCACATATATAGACAGAAAAAGAAAGTGATATACAGAAACAGCTGGATTGGTCACAGCTAGGCATTTATCTTATTTGGACATGGAGTGATGAGGCATTTGCCTCATATAGACATGATCTTATCAGTTAGCAGCCTGTGATTGACTGAATCCCGCCTGCTGTGATTGGCTGAGACTCAGCTATCTGTTGCAAGAATATTAGTTCTAAATTAGCTTGCAGTTTGTTTGCATACTGTTAAGTTGCAATTTGCTACATCATATAGAGGCTGTTTTAAGCCAAATTTAATTTAATTGAACAAGATGTATATTCATAATAAAAACCAAAATAACAGAAAAAACTACCCTCAAAATTCAACAATAAGAAAATAAATAATCCAATTATAAATCGGGCAATGTTTGAATGACACTTCACCAAAGAAGAATATACATGTCAAATAAGTATGTGAAATGACATTTAATATTATTAGTCATTAGGTAAAAGCTAATTAAAACCACAAGTTAGCATTGAACAACTATTAGAATGGCTATAATTTAAAAGACTGGCCATATTAAGTATTGGAGGTGATATTAAAACAAACAAACAAAGAAAACTAGAATTCTTACTCACTGCTGGAGGGAATATAAAAAAGTGAAACTACTATGTAAAATAAATGGACCATTTCTCTAAGGCATAAACCTACCATATAACCTGGCGTTTCCACCCCTAGATATTTATCTCAGAAAATTATGTTAATGCCAGAACTTATACTTGAATGTTCATAGCAGCTTTATTCATATTAGGCAAAAACAGGAAACAGCCAAACATTCTTCAATGTAATTGGACAAATTGTGGTATATTCATTCATACAATGAATACTACTCAGCAATAAAAAAGGAACAAACTACTCCTACAGGCATTTATCTCAAAAATATCATGATCCATGAAAGAAGTCAGAAGCAAAAGGGTGTACTTTGTACTAATCAATTTCTGTGACATTAATGAAAAGGCAAAACTAGAGGGCCTTATCATAAATCACTGTTTCCAGAAACCAGTAGTAATGGGTGGGAGCAGAGTGGGAGTGAACTGACTGAAAAGTACATTGTGAGAGCTTTATGGTATATAAATTTATGCAGTTATAGACTGCATATATTTGTCAAAGCACATTGAACTGTACAATTTGAAAGTGTGAATATTGTTATATGTAAACTATACCTCAATTTAAAATAAATATGCCTAGGTTTTTGAACAAATGATTCTTTCTCACTCAACTGCTCTTTGTTACATTGTGGCTTCATAATTTCTTCTTTCTTTATTTTCTTATTAAAAATATACTGCCTTTTAAAATCTCCTTTCTTCAAACAAAGAATGAGTTATTTTAATAAGAAACTGTCTTAAATTTTAAGGTTATTTTCCTGTGCACCAATTTATCTGCAAACTCCATCTTCCGTTACTACATGTCAGCCATTGCACTCTGTACAATGAGATATTTCTCATTGTTTTAATTCTCTGTAAGACATACTTTATGATACTTTGCATAAACCTATAATATAAAAATAAATTGAATTGGACTTGTTATAATTTTATCAAAGAAGCATCCATTTGGAAAGAATTTTGGCTTAGAAGATAATGAGCAGATACTTAAGTCTGCATTGCCATTTTAGGAATTGTGCATAGAGATTTTTCTTTGAAAAATATGAATATAAAACATAGTGCATTGCTGTTTCACTTAGGAAGCATGATAGTTTATATCTCCCACTATAATTTGTTTGTCAAATTATCTTCTGCCTTAAGATTAATAATGATTAAATATCTAATTTCTAAATTAAAGTTTTACATAAACAATTCTCCAGCTTTTTTTCATATAAAAGGTTAACTTTAGAATGGTGTTTTAAATATATATATCAATCAGACATTAATTATATCACTTTATACTTGTGTAGTTAATGCATTTTCTCCAGAGAGTGCACTACTTTCTCCTGTGATGTGTAGTATGTCCTTCACACTATGATTCACAAGAAAAGAGAAATGTTAAGTCTGACCAATTACATATAATTTATTTCTCAAGGGGCATATTTGTGTACTGAAACTAAAGTAGTGTCATTTTACTTGGTGCTTACACATTTACAGTGAAGCCATTTGTAGAAGTGGCTTTTGGTAAATATATGCATTACACTTAGGGAACTTGAAGTTATTATTACTAAGCTTTTTTTTTTTTTTTTTGAGAAATTTGTGAATTCACATCCGGTGATGAAAAATAGCACAAACAGATTCTATTTCTCCTTCACCCAGTTAGGAGGCTTGACATTTTAAAATCAAAGTTGGTTTATGTTTTTTTTGTTTGTGTTTTTTAGTTCATTTGATCATTCATTGATCTGTAAAACTATTTCTTTCTGCTTTGTGAGGTCCTTTGGTGGTTAAACCATAGTTATACAATTAAATACTCTTATGAAGTACTGCTTGCATCTTTCAGAAAAACAGAAATTAAGTAATCTCTCAGTTCCAGGTGATTGCAAACCCAACCGAATCTAACTTAAACAATTTTGTTTTCCTTGACACACATAAAACGAAGAGTAAAATTGACTTGATTTGTCTGGTGTTGCCCATAATTCTGTCCTTTTCCATCAGCCAGGCAGTAGTGTTGGTGCTGAGTTAATTATTAGGCAGCCTCATATTTTCACATTTACTTCATACATAACTCGTGAAATATTAATAGATCACCTTCCTACAAAATGCAGTGAACTCCACAGTAGAAACTCATCTGAGTTATGTATTTTTCTAGTATATTTGTGATATAATGGTCACACTACAAAACACATGTTAGATAAAATTTGGCAATAAAATTTAATAATAACTGTTATTTCTTTATAATTGGCAATGTATTCCATGTATCTTTGAGTACTTTTACCTCATTTAATAATTATAACAATACAACCATCACCTTATAAAGCAATCAGAATATAGTTTGCAAGCAGCAGATACAGTGCTGTTCAAATGAAATCAATAATTTATTTATTATATCTTAAAGCTTTTCTGTGATTTCTTGTTCAAAAAATTTGATATCTTGAAAACCCAAAGTAAGGTAATGTCTTATATTTAATACTACATTTCAGTATATGTAATTAATTACTTGTATATAATGTTATCTGTTTTCTAGAGGTGAAAAAACTCCAAAATTTTCCCTTCCTTGCTAAATAAATGTTGAACAAATCTGTATTTTTTAAATCATTAATTTAAAGGAGCACCAAATTTTTTTGTTGTTGTTGTTGGGGTGCCCAATTTCTCTGACCAGGCACGAGATTACTGCTCAGAGACAGGCAGCTTCTAATTGGATTAGTGACCTTTTCCAGAGTTCTCAATTTCTTTGCCTTTGCTTTCTGCTGCAAACCATTATTTTTAAGGACAAGAATTTCTGCTATAAAATGGCTTTTCTATTTTCTTTTACTCCTTCCTATTCAATCTATGTTTATCAGTTTCATGTCTATCTCTGCCTTTCTCCTTCACATTTGAAACCCAGTTTATTTCTTTCTTATCTTAACTCCTTTCTTCTAGGTGTTAACTACTCTCCTGCTCTGCTAGTGCTTAAAAATCCAGATTGTTTTCATAAAGAATGCTGATAAATATATAAAATACATTTTTATCTTGCAACGTACACCTCCGATCACGTCAAAACTGTGATATCACAAATTAGACAGTTAATCTTTAATCTTCAAATGTAGTAATGTAAAATAAAATGTGACATTTAAAATTAAAAAATAGGCCACCCATAATTAAAAACCAGATGATTATTATGACGGGTAAGATCAGAAATATGGTGGAAACTGGTCCAGAAGCAGCTGTCCAGCTGGACTCCCAGGCAAACATAAGAAGACTCAACAAGTAATTAAATAATTTTATCTGTAGTAATTTTTGCTATTCTCTTGTCTGGACCTGCACTTTAGTGTAAATCCTAAATCTTGGAGAATTGAGGCTCAAAGGCCATGTCCACTGATTAGGTTAAGGCATCCCCTGTGCTCCTGACTGTGATACTGGAGGGAAATGGAGGGCCAGGCTACCTGCCATTTGGAGGATGGATCTGCAAAAATCTCAGAGACAACCACCCTCAGGCCACTGGATTAAGACCTAGTTCTGAAACGAGGACACTAAAGACTCAGACAGAGCTATCCAGATATGAAAAAATGATTGTGAAAGGAGGAAATGCAAACTCCTATTCATATCAACTCACCCCTCCATATATATGAACACATGTGAAATGAATACACAGATAATGTTAACGTATAACATTGTGTTATTGTGATTTATGTATTGTCGCTTTTTTTCAAATTTAGACATTAGATTACCATTATGCATAGTGAAGTGTTATAATGCAAAGCTGAAATTGCTGATGATTTTTGGAAATACTATACAGATATAAAGCAAATATTTGAACATTATTTTATTTTATTTTCATTTATTTTCTTGATCTAACATTTGATTAATATAAGTTTTTTTGATCTTGTTCTTGCCTTTTTGAAATAGTCTGAGCTAAGGTTTTAAATTAAATTTCTTATTACTGCTATATAAAATGCTTATTGAATAATTATAAACATATTTCAGTTCTATACCTATGAAATAGCAATATATAGAGAAATAATTCTTGAATAAATATTTCCTCACATAAAATATATATTTTCATATATACTTCATATAAGACACCTGGTGAATGATCTTATCACCTTATTTTTTAAAGATATTTCTTTGAAGTTACTTTTAGTAACAGGGGCTTTTGCTATATGACCATTATCTAGCCTCAGGGAGCCAAAACTGATCTGCAGTAGTCTGATTTTTCACTGTTTGTGGCCTCCCTGTATGTAAGTCACCCCCATTAGTTGATATCTCTGATTATGAAATGAATCTGCTTGCTTCCTTCTTCAGTTTCCAAGTACCTTCTCAATTTTTAGGGCATTATACTTTAAGCCTCTCCTCACACACTTTGTCAATTTAATAAAAAAATTTTTTTTTCCTTTATGGTCATTGGTTCCTGTTATTTTATTTTTAAGTTTACATTGCTCTTTGTAAAATGAATTATAATTGACTAATTACTTTCAGATAGTAGTTAAGATTTAATAGAAATGGCATAGCTAGAATTATATAGAGAGAGACACACATTAACACACAGGTAATTACTGATACCAATAACCTTCCACTTAGGTTGTTGTGACTTCTTAGGATCTTAGGAAAATGCAGTGGACAATGCAGGAAACTTCAAAGTAAGATCTGAAAGCCAGCAGTCTATAAAATATCTATAAATGCTGTAAACATGAGACACAGACCTAAATTCTGTTTGTTTGGCTCACATTTGCTTTATTATCACTTCAACCCCAAACAAAGGTATTACCAATAAATTGAAGACATTTCAGTGGCTGTTTCACATGTGCTCCATCAAATTATCATAAGTCTTTTTAGCCTGTACATAGCAACTATGAATTGTCTTATCTGCTTTTCTAATTGTTTTCTCTGTGTTGGAGAAGCATATAAGATGCTGATCTCTGCCAAAGGTATTGCCTGTATTGTGATGCTGCCAGAATTATTGTTTATGGCAGTATCACTGATGACTGGGCTACTAATATAATGTCTGTTCTGAGGGCACTTTCTCCAGAAGCCCTAAAAATTCTGACACAATGTTCAATTCTGCCAAATTTTCCACCAAGATACAGTTTATAAATTGTACCCTCAAACTCCCATTATAATTTTTATTGTACCACTCTTTTAAATTTTTCTTTCTAAAAATAGTTTTAAACTTTTCACCTTAAGGTTTTAATTTTTTTCTGGGACTCCGGCATCAATCCTCTGAAGGCAAAAACTAAAGGGCAAAAAGAATAATAGACACCATTTAAAAATAACCCTCTTCTACAGTGCAATTGCATTATCTTTGATCAAAATGTTACTACACATTCAGTTTTCTGTTGAAATAACTTGTCTCCAGATTGATTATTTTTCTTCATATAAATAGGGTTCAAATGAACAAACATGATATATATTTTAGTCTTGCCTACACATAGCTAGACCTTGGATATATATCTATGTGTTTGTGTGTGTGTACACACACACACACACACACACACACACACACACACACACCCCTAAATACAAATTTTACCTAAACTTATGTATATATGCACCTAATATATGTATATAAACATATATACATATATGTATATAAGCATATATACATATATACATATATGTATATATACATATATAGTTATAATACAATTAATTTTGTGAGATTTAAGAAAAATTACTTTTTAAAATTGATTTCAGAATGTGTAAATTTATTTTTGTTTATTTTCTGAAGGGGAGAGAGGACTCCTATTTCCTTTATTAGAAGGTTATCAGGCAGCTGCACACTTTTTCTTCAGCTGCAGGGAGGAAGGATTTCTGGCATAACAAGCACCACCAGTGAGGATTTGTTACATAAAAGAAATGCAAAACCCTCAAATCTGCAAAGTTCCTACTAATTCAGTGGGATTCTAAGTCAAAAGAAGAAACATTTCTTTTTTTTATGATTCAAATAAATTATCTTTAAAAATCCCATTTGGGCTGAAGAAAGCCAAAAGCGCTATCTTTTACAAACAAAACAAATTTTCTTTCTGTCAAAACTACATTTTGGAGGCATTACTGACATAAGAAGTATCTGCCATTGACAGTATTTGAATGACATGTATAAGATCCAGAGTCTCTCTGGACAATGTGACTGGACGTTAAATTTTGCCATCTCCCAGGAAAAGCATTCTGGGAACATCTTCACTCAAATGAGTGCTATACTACTTTAGTGATTTTTAAAGGACTTCCATAAAAGCCTGTGCCCCTCTAAACAATGTGACTGTACCTCAATTTTAATACTTAGGTCGGCTTGATCCCAGTCTGGGTCCACTGTGTTCTACATCACCATAATTATCAGACTAGATAATTATTAATCTTTGAAACATACACAAAGTGGGGAAAATAGAAGAATCAAAACATATATGTGAATTTATATTTATGACTTACACGCATGTGTATGCACACGGAAACACACACGTATGTCTGAAATGAGTTCACTGCCAAAAAATTAGAACATCAATTTTGTAAGAACCATTACATAGAATTTGTTGCTTTGCAGAGCATTAGTTTTGATACCTCATAAATTAAAAATAAGATAAAATAAAATAAACAACAAAAACAAAACAAACAACAAGAAAAAGAAAAAAATATTAGGCTACTGAAATCTTAGTCTCTGTCCTAAAATTTGGGTCTGCTCATTTTCTATCAGGTTGGTACTTGTGTTCTATGGTACTAAACATTTTATTATGTGTATAAAGATTAATTTTGGTTAATTATAAAAATTCATTTATTTACCAATGTTGCAAGATTATAAACATATCTAACTTATTGGTATTATATAACATACCTCTCCACTACTTACCAAACAGTAACATTAACTTCTTTTTTTACAACATCAATATGCTCCATGTGAAATTTAATTACTTTGGATAGGTAGCTAATATTGTACAAGAATAGCTGTCCTAAAGGTTCCTGGCTACAGATTACTTAACTGTATTGACTTTCTACAACTTGACCTATGATATTGCTTCTATTTCTAAAAGACTTCTCACTTGAAAGGCTGTGGCAAGGTGATTTTAGACTGGAGATCATGGGGCCAAGGTAGCTTCTCTTCAACCTGCTGATTTCTACTGATAAAGCTCATGGCATACTTAGAAATGTGATGACTAGTCAAAGTATTCATCTGAATTCTGCCTCAAACTAATGATGTCATTTTGACTCTATGTCTGTTTTGTTAAACTTCCTTTTGGCTAACAATGTACATATTGCACTAATTAAACATGTAATGATGTTGTAGTACTATCTAATCTATTTGTCTTTTGTGTTTTTTTTTTTAACAGGGTTCTTAAAGTTAAATGTATTGTTATAACTCAGAATAAAGTATTCACTTAAATTTACATATAGAGTTAACTAAATTTTTAAAATTTCATTCATTTGAATTATACAGAATTAATTTTGCTGTGTATGTGAAGATTTAAATTATTATATTTTTCTTGCATGGTCAACAGATGATTCTTTCAACAGTTAGTGCAGCACCACTACACACAAGATCCCACATACCTGTGTTATACCCCCCAGAAATGTTGTGTAACCCAAGATCTTAAATAATTTTTCATATTTATGTGATTATATTATTTAACTTTAAGCTGGTGGTAGAGATCAGGTATGTTACCTTTCTATTTCATCAGTAGAAATATAGGAAAACATGGCATTTATCATTTGGTCTCTGTATTAGTTAGGATTCTCCAGACAACACTGGAGGATATCCCTAATAGGATATACGTGTGTGTGTGTGTGTGTGTGTGTGTGTGTGTGTGTGTGTGTGTGTGTGTGTGTGTGTGTGTGTGTGTGTAGACAATACTGGAGGATATCCCTATATGTATATAAAAAACACTGGAGGATATTATGTATGTGTATATGTGTGTATGTGTGTGTGTGTATCCTATTAGGATATCCTCCACTGTTGTCTGTAGACAACACTTTATATATATAAAAATATTTATTATATAAATTGGCTTATGGAATTATGGAGGCCAAGAAATTTCATGATCTGCTGCAAGCTGGAGAGCCAAGAAAGGCAGTGATGTAATTCAGTCCAAGTCCAAAGGCCTGAAAACCAGGGGAGTCTATGGTAAATGTCCTTGTCTGATTCCAGAAGCCCAAGAACCAGGAGTACTGATGCGTGAAGACAAGAGATGGATGAAAAGGGAAAAGAAAGAATTCACTCTTCCAGCACATATTTGTCCTGTTAAGTTCCTCAGTGGATTGGATGATGCCCACCACCATTAGGGAGGTTCATCTGCTTTATTCATTTCATCAGTTCAAATGCTGACCTTTTCTGAAAACACCCTGATGAGGAAAATAGAATAGTTTAGTCAGGCCCCCTTGCCTCAGGTCCAGTTGGGGGTGATGCAGCATATTCTTTGTAAACAAGTCATGTGTGGGTGGAGTTAGTGCACATGCACACCCATGTATCTTTTTGGTTTGTTGTTACAGTGTATTCTTCAGAGTTTGTGAAGCAGTGGCTGGATGGCAGAACTCACATCTAAAAATAAAGCATGTTTACTTTGCTGGCAGCTGCTCAGTTTTTCTTTGGACTTTGCCAGAAGCAGTTGAGTTTCTCTTTGGACTGCCTAGCTCTTAGACGTGTGTGTGTGTGTGTGTGTGTGTGTGTGTGTGTGTGTGTGTGCGTGTGCGTGTGCGTGTGCGTGTGTGTGTGTGTGTGTGTGTGTGTGTGTGTGTGTGTGCTGAATAAAGCTTACTCTTCCTCCAACCAAGGCCCCAAGGAGCTTTTTCCTGTTACCTGGCTCAAAGACCTGTGTGTGAAGGTTTTGTGACCCAGTATGGATAGTGGGCTTGAGGGGTCTGTGAGCACCAGACCCAGCCCTAGCTCTACAACTCTCACAGACACATCCAGAAATTATGTTGTATGGGTTATCTGGATATCTCTTAGCTCAGTCAAACTGACACATAAAGTTAAACATAACGGTCTCTTTTATTACTAGGTAGTTGATTGCCTACGGCATGAAATAGACATAGATTTGAGTCACAAACTCTAGTTTCAGGCTATAAAATCTGTATTTTCCTATATCTAACTGAGACTGACTAGATAAACTAAAATAACGGTTTTTGTATTTCAAAGTCTGTAAAAAATTTTAGGCTTCACCCAGATTTAACTGAAATTTGGAAATCCCTAATTATTTGATGTATCCCTACCATTATTTGCATAAGAACATAGGATAAAGAAATCTACATCATTAAAACAGGAACAATTTACTTTTATCCTTCCTCAGATTGAAGCATTTTTCATTCACTTCTTCATTAATTTAATTGCATATTTTCTAAATTTTGTGTTATCAAATGAAATATCAGATGTAATGGCTAATTTAGGCACTGCTTATAATAAAAGTAAAAAAAAATTGTCTGAAGACAGAATTACTTACTTACAGTGAAGAACCTTTTATGGTAAAGTATTCAAAATGTATGAGTTGCTTTCAATTAGACTTAGATATTTGATGCTTACATATATTTATTTAGGAAGAAATATTTGTTAAAGCTTTAATAGAAATTATCCAATCTCAGAAAAAAAGGAATTAAAAATTGATAAAAAATAAGGATTTAATGACCAGGAAAAAGATATTAAGTGGGCTAATATACATGCAATCAGAGTTTGCATGGGAGAGAAAAGAAAGAATATGGCAGAAAAATATTGAAAAAAATTTTTCTTTTTTCCTAATAACTTACACATCCAAAAATCACTGACTACAGACTAGTAATTATGAAGGCACCAAATCCAAGCTAAGCAGTGGGGAAAACTTTGTCCACATTTCTTGTCAATATTAACAAGGTGGCTCTCCTTCCAACTATAAGCCAGAGCTGAGGAGACTTTGGGCTGAAACTCACAAAAAGACCTGACAAATGAAAAGGCTTTACAAACTAAACTGATGTTAAACAAGAGCTTCCTTAACAGGTTGACTTCTGCTACAATAGAAGATTTGAATTGGAAATACAGAGTCTTTAAACCAATTCTCAATATCCAGGATACAGGACAAAATTTCTCTTTAGTCAAGAACTAAAATAATCTCAATTTGAATAAGAACAGAAATCAAAGACACAGACACTGAGATGACAAATATGTTGAAATTATTGAGCAAGGATTTTAAAGTAGCTGTCATAACGATGCTCCAAAAATCACTTACAAACACTTATGAAACAAGTGAAAAAACAGAAAATCTCAACAGAAATATAAAAATTAAAGATCAAATGGTAACTTGAGAACTAAAATTAAAATAAACAAGAAGAAAACTTATTTGATGAGCTAAATAGCACAATGGAGATGACAGAGAAAAGATTCAGTGAACTTGAAGACAGAGTAATAAAAATTATCCAACACAAACAACAAGGAAAAAAGACAAAACTAAAACTAGGCCTCTATGACATATAGGACAGTAATAACAGATTTAATATCTGTTTCTTTAGAGTTCTAGAAGAGGAGAAGAAATGAATGGCAACAAAAAATGTTCGACAATATAGACTGAAAGTTTCTCTGCTTTTAGCAAGGACATAAATGCATGGATGTGAAAACGTGAGCAATCCCAAACAAGAGAAAGACACCAAGAAAACCACGCACATATACTTTATTGTCAAACTTCTGAAAAATAAAAATAAAAATAAACATGTTTGAAAGCAGCCAAAGGGAAAAAAAAAAAGAAAACATTACCTGTAGGAGAATAGCACCTCAAATAACAAGTTTCTCATAAGAAACCATGTGTTACCAAGAACCCAAAGGTTTGTTATTGCTCGCCGCTCGATAGCCAATAATTGAGAGACAAGAGTTCGTGTAAGGAAAGGTAGACTTTAATGAGGAAGCCGGCAGCCTGGGGAAACGATGGACTTATGTCTCAAAGACCATCTCTGCCTCTCCCAGGTATGTCAAAGGATTTTACAGGGATTTGTGGTGGAAAGTTAATTCATGGTGACCAAGCAGGGGCATGCAGATGTGCTTAAGTGTTTCAGATAATCATCAAGGAATTTCCCAGGTGGGAGTTGACCAGCATCATACTTCATTCTCCATGGGTTCAGTTCCTGTTATTCTCAAATAAGATCAGGTTAGTAAGATAGTAAAGAAAGGCCAGCTGGGTTAATAATTTCTTTTACTCATTTGTGTACAATGTGAGAGAGCAAGAGTCATTGTATTCCAGCAATTAGCAACAGGCTGTGTGGTTTGGTTTACGGGAGAGAATAAGTTTTTAAATTCAAAGGTTTAATAAAATGGAGTCAGTTCTATTCAGGCTATCACCATATTTCAGTACTGAAAAAAATAGGGCTGTCAATACAGAATTTTATATCAATCTACAATTTTCTTTGGGAATTGAGATAAAATAAAAAATATTCTCCTGTGAAAGAAAGCTTAAGAAAATTTGTCACAAGCATATATGCCGAAACATGGCCAAAAGGAGTTTCTTCAGTCAAAAAAGAAGTAATAAGAAAAGAAAATTTGGATCATTAGGAATGAGAAGAGAACACCAGAAAGGGCAGCTACATAAGTAAATATAATATACTATTATTCTCATATTAGGTTTCTAAAATTGTGTTTGTCAAAAGCAAAAATTGTAACACAGAGGTAGTTGCCAATGTTTGCAGAGTTGATTAGATATTAATATTGATATTTTGACATTATCTTGAATACATTCATGAGTTTTCTGGAACAGAGATCAGTGGGATTATTACAGAAATAATTACATCAGCTCACCATGCACAATTCTTCCCTCCTTGGGGGCAATGTGGTGAGAGCTAGAGATTTAGACCCCATGCATGAAGGGGATATCTTGTGCTATAACATTATCTCAATGCCAAAATCAGATAAACACATGACTAGAAGAGCACACACACACACACACACACACACACACACACACACACACACACACACACACACAAACTAAAGGCCTTATATCTCCTATGTACAAATATCTCTTGAACATAAACACAGAAAACCTCAACAAGTGAAATAAGCAAGATGGTAAACTAGAAAGCTTCAGGTTCTGGTTCCCTGAAGAAACATAATACATATTAAAAAACAAATGAACACACACACACACACACACACAAAGTAGAGTGTCTAAAATAACTGTTGAGATGCTCTGGAAAACACAGTTCCAAGTAAACGGCCAATCAAGAAAAACCTATATTCTAATGGTAGGAAATTTCCTGGCATTTTTGCTCACCCTTACATTACTTCCTTTCCAATCCTGGGCGGTCTTGGTCTTAGTCTTGGTCTGAAGAAGGTGGCGTGGTAGCCCAATTCACAATTTTCTCTCTTGAACTGAACCAGAGGAAGCAGAGCAGACCTTATTTACAATGCTGTAGCCTGTCTGGGCTGCCTAAAGAAGTGGTTTCTATATTGCCTGACTTGGGGCTCAGATGAGAAAAAGCAACATAACTGAGATCTGAGGCTGAGAAAAGAAGCCAAGAACAGAAGATGCACCTCATAATTTCATAGATAAATCGAAAGTATATTAAATAAATAATAAACTTTCAGATACTACATTACAATTGGTATTTCAATGAGAGTAATTATTCTGTCAATAATAGGACAAAACCATATGAAATCTCTATATAGTGGTTTTCTTCAAAGCAATAATAAGGCGAGGAAAAATGACAATGTTTGTAATATATGTGAGCTGAGTAAAATAGTTAATAACTATAACACAAATATAATTAATTCTTTAATATATTTAGTTTTTTACAAGAATCTTAAGGTCTAGTCATGAGTATTATCCCTAAAGTTTATAATTTTTAAAATATATATATATATATATATATTGCACTTGCAAACACAAGGAACCCACTTTAATTTCAGTGGTATATGGACAAAATCCTAGGGAAGTTTATTTTACATTCAAACATCCAATTTGTTCACTATGGAATAGTTTGGGTACTTGTTTTGTTTATACATGAAAAATGTGCTCTAACAAACCAAGGATTACAGCTTCAGACAGTCAGGAATAAGACTGCAAATTAGTCTTCAACAAGAAGTTGAATGGAAAGCAAATACCACACACAAGTATATTATCACAGTGTTTCTTTCTTGTTTTTTTTTTTTTTTTTTACAGATGTTAGCAGATGTTAGCAACAAATGTATCACTTTAGTGTATGTTAGCATCAAAAATATTTGGTGCCATAATTCTCGAAGTTTCTGTTTTTTTGTTATTTTAACTTCTCAATATACATTGTAGTTGATTTTCGTGTCCCTTTACCAGTTCCTCTTTCCCCCCTTCCTCTCCTCCTTCCACCACTACATTGTATCTCTTCACTTGTCTTAACAAGTTCAAGGAATTGTTGCGATTATTGTGTCTTCTTCCCTCCAACCCTTTGTTTGTTTATTTATTTATTTATTTTTAGCTCCCACAAATAAGTGAGAACATGTGGTATTTCTCTTTCTGTGCCTGACTTGTTTCATTTAACATAATTTTCTTTAAGTTGTTTCTAATGGTAGTATTTCATTCTTTTTATAGCAGAGTAGAATTCCATTGTGTAGATATACCACAGTTTCCTTATCCACTCATCTGATGATGGATATTTGAGCGGGTTCCAGGGAAGCACTCCAGGAAGTAGGAGTGGGTACAGACTTCATGAATATGACCCCAAAAGCACAGGTAACCAATGGAAAAATAAACAAACGGGATTATATCAAACTACAAAGCTTCTGCACAGCAAAAGAAACAACAGAGTGAAAAGACAACCAACAGAGTAGGAGAAAATATTTGCAAAATATACATCTGACAAAGGATTAATATCCAGAATATACAAGGAACTCAAAAACTTTACAGCAAAAATCAAATAACCCAATTAAAAAATGGGCAAAGTAGCTGAATAGGCATTTCTCAAAGGAAGATACACAAACGGACAACAGACACATGAAAAAATGCTCAACATCACTCAGCATTAAGAAAATGCAAATCAAAACCACTTTGAGATGCCATCTCACTCTGGTTAGGATGGCTAATATCTAAACAGTGAGAATGATAAATGTTGATTAGGTTGCAGAGTAAAAGGAACTCACATATACTTTTAGGACTGCAAAATGCTGTAGCCTTTATGGAAAATGGTATGGAGGTTCCTCAAACAATTACAGATAGATCTACCATATGACCCATCTATTCCACTGCTGGGAATATACCTGGAGGAATGGAAATCATCATGCTGAGGGAATACCTGTGCTCCCATGTTTATTGCAGCAGTATTTACTATAATTCTCTGACTTTTAATTATTAGTATGTAGTTTTGTCACTTTTACATCACTAAAATGATAGCTAAGTTATCTTAAATTCCATGAGATATTAACTACTCATATAGATTGATTCACAGTACAACAGCAAACATATTCCTGTCATTGACCCTTAGTATAATTAAAATACATTTTCCAACTTAGGGGTGTATATGTTTTAATGACTAGAAAATTGTAAAATAAATTGATGCGACATAAATCATCACAAAAATATCTTTTATACACTAGTAAAAGTTAATAAATGTACACCTGATATTATGTAAGGCATTGAAAATAATGTTTTCCTTTTTTTTATTTTTTATTTTTGCCAGAGCAGTCAATGTTAAGGATTTAGTTTGAGCTCTTCTTTGATGCATCTTGCCATGATGTTAGCAAGTTTGTAATTTAGAATTATTGTAAATATAATATGTATAATTTATATTGTAAATATAAATATGCATTTAGGTGTCCCTCACATTTCAAATTAAAAAAGGGCACATTTTTTTTTCTTAGCAATTATCTTACAATAGGCAATAAAAGTGGAGTTCTTCATAAAGATTCATAATCTCCAGCCAATCCATGTCAATTACTGTAATTTACTTAGCAAGATTTAGCTGATCTTCACAATATATACTGTAGTTTAATCAGTCACTGGAAAAAGATTAGTCAAGTGAAAATGTTTTTCTCCTCTGATCCCACAAAAACAAAGTACAAAGTTTTCCATTAGAATTGTTAAGAACATAAACAGATACTTTGAAATCTGTGAAATCTTGTTCAACTCAGATATTAACTCTGTTGCTTTGGTTCACATTTGAAATGAAGACTATAGGTGAATGCATATGTAAAGAGAATATAGTGTTTTCTCCTTTATTTGTTCTGAAATTAATTAGCAACCTAACAAAAAATGACAACATATATGTCAATAAGTGTTCTGGAAAACTTAAATAAACATCTCAGGAGGTATTCAATGAAATATGTTATATTCTATGAAGAAAAGTTATAAATGATTGATTGAAGATAAATGAATAGGTGACTGAAATATGATGTTTCTCTAACATGTTTTCAGCTTTATATGTTCATCATAATTTTACTGCTATTAAAGGTAATCTCTGTTAAGGTCAGAGTGGGGTAAAGTTTTTACAGAGGAGACTTATATTTCCAACCAGTGTAATCTCATGGGCTTTCTTATCAGCCTGACCATATGTGGGGCCAGACGAGAAGGGAGGGTGAGGACTAAAAGAAGTCAGGAGTAAAACATCAAAATAGAGGTCAGACTTTATATTCAGAAATACTTAAATAAATAAATTGGGAGAACAAGAAACTCTTCCTTACAGAAGAATTCCAACTAATAAATGTAGAAGGAATGAAGGAAAAATATAATCACTATTAGGCAATCCTCACAGGAATTGTTACAAGGCAAAATCTAGAAAGAGATGCTAAAATCAGTAGGTGAAAGTTTAAGGAGGAATAGAGTATTTACATGCTCTCAAAGTACAAAGGTTGGAATAATAACTTTACAATGAAGAAACGCAGCAGGTACTACCTTAACCAAGTGATCAAGGTTACCAGGACAAGGCATATAAAAATCAGGTACTTTTTGATGTGATACACTGAGAAGGGAATATTGCTGTGATAATCTTGCCAAAAATGAATAACCTCAAACTAATCATACACACACACACACATGCACACACACACAAAATCAGACAAATACAAAATAAGAGACATTCTAAACTTACCTGACCAATACTATACTATTTAAATGTGTCAAAGTAATGAAAGAAAGAAGACTGAGAACTATCACAAGTTGGAGAAGTCTAAAGAGACATAGCAATTAAATGTAGTCTGTGATCCTGAATTGAATTCTGAAACAGAAAATGACATTAGTAAAAATATTAATGAAATCCAAATATATCTGTGGTGAAGAGGATATTACTGTACCAGTGATCACTTCTTAGTTTTACTACTCTTACGTAAGACATTTAGATTTGGGGAAAATAGGAGAAGGCCATTCAAGGACTCTCCGGAGTATTATTACAATTCTTCTGGAAGTCTAAAATCCCTTCGAAATAAAAACGTAAAACATTTTTTAAAAGCTGCAATACATATTCTTTCTCCAAATTATTACATAAACTTTTTGGATAAGTCATTAAACTAATCTCAAGTTTACTTAGTAAACAAGAATTATTTGAAAACTCACAAAATACTAGAGATAATTAGACTTGATTCCAGGAATATTAAAACACAGGACTTTCTTTTTGGTACTGGATTAACTGTAAGTTTTAGCCTCATTCTCCCAGGCAACTTGTTTCTACCTTCCAAATCACTTTCCCATTTGAATCTAAATCCCACTACTCTAACTAACTAGAATATAGACCTATATTTTATGAGGCTGTTTGGAAATGACAGCTATGGTTGAATGGTACAGTTTACATAAAGGTCCTCTGTGACCTGAGTGCTGGGATCTATAAGACAGTTGCATAACTCTTCTGATAATTAGGAAAAGTGTGGGGCAGGGTTGTGATAGTCAAATAGAAAAAATACCATTCACTAAATGGGCTGGCCGGTTAGCCCAGTTGATAGACCGTGGGTACTGACAACACTAACGTCAAGGGCTCTGATTCCTTGTCCAGCCAACTGTCAAAAAAGAAAAAAGAAAAAAAAAAGAAAGAAAAGAAAAACTACCATTCACTAAAAATTAATCTATTGATTTATACTTACCAAGCACCTAGGATGAAAAACACATTGTATTAAATGCTGTTGGAACAACATAAGAATGTAAGAAAAACTGAATTTGGAAGTAATAACATAATGTATATGGAGAATGAATCATTTTAGAAAGAGAGACAGAGACATAGGCATAAGGAAAATCTCTCTGTGTGTCTCTCTGATTCCATCCTCTCTCTCTCTCTCTCTCTCTCTCTCTCTCTCTCTCTCACACACACACACACACACACACACACACACAAACACACACACACACACACACGCAGAGGAGATTAACTTAGTCTTTCAAGGATGTTAACAGAGCCTGTAACTCAGGAGAAGAATTGACTATGAGAAATATTTTCTTATCATTCTCAAAGAATTTGGGAAGGGCAGACATTCCCTTTGATAATAAAAATCAGATAATATTGATAACTCAAAACACTAACAAAGAAAAGTAAATAGCAAAAGAAAAGTAATAGCCAAAATACTTGTATATTTGATTAGAAAAAATTAGGGCTTAAAATAATTCCCTCCCCCAAATAATTTCATCACATAATATGAATCATATTACTCCTAATTTCTTTTCTTAACACAGAGAAATAAATAATGCTTTGGTCTGTTTATTAAACTTTTAAAAATTTGGGGAATGTGTTTAAAGTAAATTTGTGAAATCAAGAATTGTTAGAAATCTAGCTCTTTGTACCTATTAGCAGACTTTTCATAATTTAATATATTTGCTTTTCAAAGGTAGAAGTATTAAAATTAACAATTAAGGACTTAATTGTAGTCATACAGAAAAAAAGAAATGTCGCTACTTTGCTGGAGATCCACTTTGTGTGTTGCTAAATTTCTTCTACCCCTCAACAGGCTTTGTGCCTGTAGACATATGGGAAAGTTAAATGGGTGACTTGAAAACACACAATTTTATTTGTGAAAAAATGTCAGAAATGCTATGGGATAATAAATTTACAACAGAAACTTAGGCACCTTTTCTATTCAGTGAGGAAAATGTTAGGTGTATCAATTTTGTTTGGAATACACATACTTTCTTGTGCTAATGGACAATATGTATTCAACAACATTTTTAGTGTTATTTACTTTCTTACAACAGCAATACGTATTAAATTTGAATTCATAGAAAAAACATCATGTGTGGTGTTTGACAACCACAAATAAATACTACAGTTATTTCTTACTTAAAATGAAGCAAACAGACCTGTTTTAATTTCTTCTATAGGGTTTAGTTGACAAGTAAAAAGAGCCAGAGAGAGTTGTCTTTTCTTACATACAATCTATAAGGCTTCAACTATGTTTTTTGGATCTGAATTGTTTTTCAACTAACCCATCATTTTTGTGTGTCAGTTTTCATGTGCTCTGACTCACTGACTTCTCACCTTGCATTTTTGAATACTTATTAACCCTACCATGATCCCTGATTTCTTAATTTTTAAATCTAATTTATTTCTAACCCACTATTTTTCTGTATTGCCTGCCATATTGATTCTGGGATGGGTACACAAAAGGAATATGATTTTGACTATTACTCTCTAGCAAAGATTTAAAGCCTTTGCTTAACCATAATTGCTATCACATACATGAAATGACAATTTAGGAATACAGACATATAGGATCATTAATAAACTTGACCTTACCTCTTGGCAAGGGCAATGATATTCTCTTGTTCAGACAGTTAGTTTTGCCAACGTGTTTAGGAAACAAGCCTAGTAAAAATACTCCCAGATAATTTTTTTGAAGTATAGAATGTCCATGGGGATTTGCTAATTGAATTCTTACAGGCATGGTTGAGCAAGATAACTGCTGTGGTTCCATGTGCTCAGGGATTAACTGTGCTTCATTATGTCACCAAGACTGATTCCAGAAGAGGAGTGTGTGTCACAGTTGAAACATTTGGTGTCCCTGGGGGTTGATTCAATGTTGGTATAGAGATAATTGAAGTTCACAGGCAAGGCCACTATGTTCTTGTCCTACTGGATAAATTTTAGAATGATTGAGATAAAATATTCCTGCCGTTTGTTTCTCTAGTTATTTGATTCATTTTCCAAATGACCACAACCAATTAATCATAAATAATATGTAATATTTTTGGTCTGTGTTTGTAAAGCAAACCCAGTACCTAAGGACCTTATACTACTGAATGATTTTCTTGATAAAATATAGCCTATTTTTGGTTAAACCTGAACTTATAAGAGGAGTTTGACAGTTACTGGTTGACTGCCACTTGGATATAACAGGCTGGATACAATCAAAGAAAATTGTTCCAGAAAAGACAATAGAAATTAGCCAAATTACCATTTTTGCAGATCATACAACTATTTTCATGATACTCCATTTTTCCAAGTCATATAGGTCTGAGTTATGTCTATATTTTCAGTCTTCCTATAATATCCATCTATTTTTTACCCAGTTGTATGTTATATTAGAATTATATTTGTACAGTGAATCTAACAGTGTTTAGGGTTAACACATATTTACATATATGTATGTATATAATAGTTGAGGGTTTGTATGCCATATAATGAAGCTTCTTTATTGTTTCTCTATATTTAAAGTCATTTTCCCTTTTGCTATCCATCAAATAGCAATTATCTGTGCAACAAAAATGATTAAGTCACGTTTCAAAAAACCTTATTACATTTTTTATTAGGTAGGATAATGGGGTAGAAACTCTATCTATGAAGAACACTTTGTTTTTGTTGTTGTTTTTATTATTTTGAGAAACCTCAGCATTGAAGCATTCATCTCTAGGTGGGGTTGAACCACCAACCTCCCAGTTACCAGCCGAGTGCACTAACAGATTGTGCCCCTCAAAACAGGTAAAATACCTAACTGTATGACCAGAAACTACACAACTCCTAGAATATAAAGGAAGACATAGAAGAGAATTCAGAGGAAAAAAATCCTGGAAATTGGATTCAGCGATGCTTTCTGGATGTTACACCAAAAGCTCAGGCTACAAAAGCAAAAATAAATAAATGGGACTACAACAAGCTATAGTGGATTGAATTATGTCCCCTCAAAACTCATTGAAGCTTGAATTGTGCCCTCCAAGTTTTATGTATTAGAAACTTAACCCCCACTGTGAGTGTTAAGAGTGTAGGAAATCCTATTATGGTAATTAAAAGGAGGAGCCTTGAAGAGGTGATTAGATTGTAGCACCATGCAGTAGCGAATGGATTAATAATGGTTGTCAGGGGCATAGTTCTGAGGGCTTTAAAAAGAGAGTGAATGAGCGGGTTAATCTCTGCTCTCTCTGCTTCCACCATCTTGCAATGTGAGACACCTGGGTCACTGTCACCACCACCTGATGCGTTCCTTTCAACTTTGGACTTCCCAGCCTCAGAAACCATAAGCAATAAATTTTGTTTCTTTATAAGTCACCCAATTCCATGTATTTTGTTATAAGCAGTGGAAATGGACTAATACACAACCTAAAAATCCTCTGTAAAGCAAATGATCATCATAACTAAATGGCAGCCTATGGACTGGGAAATATATTCATAAACCATATATCTACTAAGTGATTAATACCCAAAATTTATAAAGAACTCATAATAATGATAGAAAAACAAATAAACTAATTTAAAAATAAATGTAATACTTGAGTAGACATCTGTCCAAAAGAGACATCAAAATGACCAACAGGTATATAAAAATGTGCTCATTTGAGAGAAATGCAAATCAAAACAACCACTAGGAGATACCACCTCACACCTGTTAAGATGGCAATTATCAAAGAGTCAAAGGATAAAAAATGGTGGCAAGGCTGTGAAGAAAAGGGAAATCTTTTGCACTTTTGATGGGAATGCAGATTGGTGCAGTCATTATAGAAAAGAGAATGGAGGTTCCTAAAAAAATTAAAAATGAAACTACTATATGACCCAGCAATTTATCTTCTGGGTATATACTCAAAGGAAATGAAATCACTAACTCATAAAGATGGCTTCATCCCCATGTTCATTGCATCATTATTTATTCACAATAGCCAATATATGGAAACAACCTAAGTGTCTGTCAGTGGACAAATGGATAAAGAAACTATAACACACACACACACACACACACACACACACACACACACACACACACACACACACACACACACACACACACACGAATATTACTTAGCCCTAAAAAACAACAAAACAACAAGAGCTTGCCATGTGCCACAATGTGGATGTGCTTGGAGACATTATGCTAAGAAAAATAAGCCGGAAAGAAAAGTATTTAATGTTTCCACTTACATGTGGAATCTTTTAAAGAATCAAATATACAGAGATAAAGAACAAAACAGTGGTTACCAAGGGTGGGGTGGGTGGGTGGGGAAGAAATGGGAGATATGGGTCAGAGGTGAACTATGTGAAATGATGGATTTATTTTTTTCATACAGTAACCACTTTGCTATCTGTATGCATCCTGTAATATCAAGTTGCATACCTTAAATATAAACAATAAAATGTATTTCTTAAACTAAATAAACAAAAGAAACTCCATTTGTGTAGAAAGTTTCTTCATTTGTTATTAAAATCAGATTATCGTTCTCCATTACATCCCAAGGTTTATTCCCAGCTGGATGGAGTAAGTAGATATGGGAGAATTTTGGAGAGCGGGATGGGGAGAAAAGTGACATTCTCTACAGCAGATGATGTTAGGGTCCTGCCTGTGTTGATCTGTCAGTCACCTTTACAGTGCACAGTGGCCTCTGGCTTCTTGCTGTAAGCACCTTCAATTACGCCTGAGGAATTTCTCAGACCACAAGAATACATTACATTCTTGGGCAGAACAAAGCTTGAGGAAAGCTGATGAATCAGAAGAGTGACCCTCAAGGTTATCACAAATGAAAATTGATAAGTATCACAAATCCCTCATTTTTCTGTTTAGTAACTAAGGCATAGTCCGCACAGACTCCCAGAAGCAATCAGCTGGATTGAGCCACAGTTGGCCACAGGGAGGACCAGTTTGTTAATGCACCTCTATTATCTTTCTTCTGCTACTTTCCACTCTTCCACCAATGCTTCCTGGAATCACTTCCTAAATAAGCTTTCTAAAGAAGTGAGTACTGCATTTTCTAATGGCAATGAAGTTCATGAACAATAAATTTATATTAATTTTTTTCTAATGAATGTCATTAAAAGAGCCTAGAATATTTAACACTTATCATGGAGCAAAATCAGATTTTGGCACTACCTCTTTTTCTTAACCTGCCTTCCCCTGCTCTCCCCCAACTCCCACCACCCCATTCCCTCAGGCATATTCTCTGTTTAGCTATGTGGATTAAACATTGTCGGTTTCTTTGCTGATTAGCTTCTATAATCAGCAAAGAGAAGAGATTATAACATAGTGCTTCAAAGAGTCCTACATTCATTTTAGGGCAAATTATTATTTTCAACTTTTCCTTTGACAGAGATTAATTTCAGGCTTAAAGGAAAAATGAAATTTTTCTTTTCATGTCTCTTTATATTAAGAGAGGTTTTATGTTATTTTGATTCTTGATGTCTTGCAAAGGAGACAAAGATTTTGATACACATTTTATATTCATACATATGTGTACATATTATATATACACATATTGTGAACAGGTATTTTTAAAAGGACCTATTAGCGACAACATAAAATTTAAAAATATACATTATGGTATATACAGCATAAACATTTAGTGTTTACTTAGTATTCATTTTGCCATCAGCAAAATGATGTTGCAGTTAAGTGCATTAACTTGTACGCCTGATTGTCTAGTTTCAGAAGCCTGACAAGCCTCTTAGTTAACGAATGATCTTAGAAAATTCTTAACCATTCTGAACTTCTATTTCCTTACGTGAAAATGAAGATAAAAATTCTAGCTAATTAATAAGTTGGGAAAATTAAATGAAATCTAAGGTGTAAAGTGTCCCCTTCTGTCTAAAAATTATTGCTGGTCCAACCATTAAATCACTGTGTTGTTCTCAGAGCTGACTGGTAGGTAGTCGAGTTAACTGCAACTTATGAAAATGAAAATACAAATGATGAAACACACCTGCTCTTCTTCCCACATACACACTGGAAAAATGTCATCTTTCCAAGGAAGATGATGAATTTTGCAAATGTAAGGAGTGATTTGTTATCTGTTAACTTAAAATAGTAAGTTTGAGTTTATTGAGATGCTTTTAGAAAGCTTCCATACTGGATGTTAAACAATAATTATTGAGCTTTTCATATGGTTTCATACAAAAAATAAATAAATCCTACTATATTGTTGGCAAAATCCTCAGTCTTCTCTACTTTTTGTTTACGCCCCTGAAAAGTATTGAATAAAACAGTGAGGTAGGTGAAAATATAGCATAAGAGTCAGTGATGAATGGAAAAGATGAATGTTAAATTTTAATGACTGACTTCTTATATGCCTGCCATACTGGGCTTAGGAATTGCTGAGAAAATCGTGGTAGATTTTGTTTCTGTGAGATCACCTTTGGGAATTATTGCTCTGAACTCTAGAATGAGTTTCTCCATTCTGTATTCACAATCCTTTGCTTGCATACAAGACGCAGAACAAGTGTGAGACAGCAACATCTTCCAATATGTATCAGCTGAAAATCATAGGGGCATGGCAATGGTGGGAAAATACTTAACTGGAAACTCTGCACATTTCTTAAATTTTCGAGGGTTAGAAATTTCCTAATTTATTTTATTTGGAGAACTAATTTACTGTCTAAACACTTCTTCAGAGTGCACAGGTTGACAGTAGATTCTAAAGGGAAATAAAAATTGGATTTGAGAGCTCTTACATATACTGAGGCCCTTTGTGGTTGCCATAGAGATAACCTCTACCTGCCTACTTTCTTCAAAACTCTAGGTAGGAAAAAAAAATCATAGGCACCACAATATTTGAAGATTGATCAGGACAAACACATTTTGCTCTTAGTCTAATAGCCTTTAAAAAAGTTACAAATGAATTATGAAGTTGTTTGGTCAGTCAACACCTTTATCATTGCTGAAATCATTGTTGTCATTTGGACAAGTGAGCGGAGTCAAAATTCTCTCTAATTACCTATGTGGCTTTCTTTCTCACTGTGTTTCCTGTTACCTTGGCTCTGTCTCTCTCTCTGTACCTCTTTGTCTTTCTCAATTATTTTTTACAGTCCTTAATTAAATTACATTTAAAATCAGAACTACGAAAATACAGATTTTAGTGAAGCCAGACACTGATAACACAAGCTTATATTTATATAAAAGCATTTTACATAAATGGTAATTTATTGGTTTTTAAAGTCTTATTTTTAATATTAGTAAAAGTGACACAATTATTCTTTTCTTATGGGATGAAATGATGGCTTTTTAAAGAACATATTTTGTGTTGATATTTTTAAAAAGAGAAATCAATCACTTATAAAAACAAAATTTGCAATATTTTTTTTCAAATGAAGGGCTTTACTCTAGACCATTTTTATTTTAGCAAACAATATATATTTTCTGAATCACATTTATACAAACTAAAATACAAAGAATTCTAATATCTGTTCGTGAATATACATTTTGAATGATTTTTGTATGCCTTGAGCTCTATAAATCAGACAACAACACAGAAAACCAACACTGCATTCGATTGGACTGCATACAAGAAAACACACAAAAGAATCATGATGGTTTACTGTTTTTGTTTTCAGGAACTTCTTTATTTTAATTTATGTCCTTTCTAAAAAAGTCTGTAATTATGTCTGGATTATTCAGTTATTATATGAGAAGGGGAAATGTACTGTTTGAAAAACTATTTGTTGATACAGAGATAATATTTTCATATTTATGCATGCTATTTGGAAACATGTTTATTTTACTTTGAAGGAAGGTATTTTTATCTCTTCATTAGAATTACAAGTAAATTTGTTTCATCATTGGCTTTATGTATCTTTCTTGTAAATCTGTGTATCAGTGAGTACCACCACTGTGCACCCTATCACTGATTTAACACACACACACACACACACACACACACACACACACACACACACACAGACGCACACACAAACACAGACAAAAGAAAAAAGCAAACAAAAGAAATCAACAAACAAACTGAAGAAGTCTTTCAACTAGTTGGTTTGTTGCTCTGATTTTATTTTCTTTAGGTGAAACATTTTTCTGATCCTAATTGAGCTGGATTCATTTTCTGAACCCGAAGACCTTGGCACACATTTATTTATTTGTTTAGGCTATTAATGCCATGATAGAAAAGTGGGAAGAATAAAAATGATCCTTGAGCATGTCTCAAAAAAGTGAGGTTTATCTGAGAAACAGATAATTATCACATAACAAAGCCTTTAAGAGCCACTAGAAAGTGTGAGTGTCTTACTACTGCTATTCATTCTTAAGTTCTGCTTTTATATTTAGAGTTCAAAAAAAAAAAAATGAACTTTATTATGTGAAAGATCCATGTCAGAGTTAATCAAATTTTCTCATGGCAGAAATGTAAAATGAAACATTACTAAATAGCAAAAGAACCAGTTTCAGCCAGTCTTTAGAAAACAACTCACATAATGGTGTGCATGCGTATGTGTGTGCATGTGCATAATGTGAATATATGTAATGTAATTTAACTGTAGTCATATTTTTATACATCTAAACACATATGTATGTTATTGTAAAAGGTGAGTATAGAAGCATCAATAACACAATTCTCAAAAATGGAGGTTGCAGCTGATATCCAATAGCCCTGTAATGAAATCTCTGCTTTTGCTTGCCAAATAGATGGGAAATAAACTGCTTTTGGATCAAAGAAATGTTGAAGAAGCCCTAGAAACAGCTCAATAGACATCTTTGTGAAATACAGTTGTGTCATTATGTATCACTCCAGTGCTGCACCAGCATCTTTCTTGCTAATCTAAAAAGCCTGTAGTGCAGTAATTTTTACAGATCTTAATAGTTTTCAGCAGCCAAGCATATCTAGCTTATGGCTTCATTATGAAACAAAATGGTAGGAACCAATTAATGATGGTCTTTCAAGTAAAAATCTTTTAAAATTACTTATTCCTAGTAATAGTGGAAATAAAAGACTGTCTTTAATCTGAGTTAGATTTTTAAAAATTAGAATCACATTAAAACTAACCAAATTACTACCATAATAATGTGATAGGCAAGCTAAGGTCTCCACAAGTTGCTTCAATGCCAGATTTTATTGGTTTTTGTCATCAATAAGTATACATTGAATAGTTATCCTGTAATTGTCATGTTGTTGGGTCCTGAAAACAAGGCTAATGGAGAACACAGGTCATTTCAGAAAATATGTGTTGGTAGAGCTAAGAACAGTTTTGTAGGACAAAAAGGAGCAAACCTTAATATATGTTTTACTCGAACTCTGGCATAAGTTGACTAAAAATAAAGTTACAAGGATTGGAAGATAGTTTAATTTTTTTTAATCTAAGAATTGACAATTTTGGAGTTACTCTAGTCACTCTTTCTTCATTCTCAGGCTGAAAATACCATATCCTGAAAAAAGGATATACTTCCATCGTAGAAATAAACGTAATCATATAGTGTGAATACATTTTTCCTTGATGTACAAATAGAACTCACTTGAGGAATTTACATTTCTAAAGAACATTTATTTTAATCAGTAATAAACAAGAGGATTTTCTTGATGATTCATAACAAGACACCACAGGGTAACAAACCTGATGCTAATATTTATTTTCCTCCCAAATAAATTCATATTAGATGAAATCTCCCCTCTTGGGACAATATTCACAAAAATTTAGCTTCACCAAGTATCCACACGTATTTCACAAATGCAACTTTCTGTCTTCCGGAGTTGTAAGGGATTCTGACTTCAGCCTTAAATGAAGCCACAATTACATTCAACAAAATCTGAATTTAGGGGTTGTGTTGTATGTGTCTGGGTTTGTGTTTAGCAGGTTTATTTTGTTTCTTTGTTTGTTTCTTTGCGGGCAATAATTTTGTGACATTCTTTGCTCTAATCAGCCATTCTATCCCTCAGAGGAATAGAGGGAAATTTCCTTAGAAGATTCCATGTTGAAGTATTCTGTGGGAAAATTGTCCTCAAGGAGTTTCATTCTTTTATTTATTTATTTATTTATTTATTTATTTTTATTCTTTGTGTCGGGCCTATTTGGGGATCTAAACCCTTGACTTTGGTGTTACAAGGCTGTGCTCTAATCAACTGAGCTAACCGGCCAGACACAGGGATTTTCATTCTCAAATAGGGTATGATCATATTATTTTAGGTGTGAGTTGACAATATAGAAAATTAATAAATAGAAGGGAAATCTCCATAAACCCTATGGTGAGTCAGATACCACAGAAATTACTTTTCTTCACGGCAGGCTCTGCGCCTAAAAGTCCAAATCTAGTGGTGGTATTTTTGGAAACCTCTGTATTTTATACAAAACCTGTCTCAACATCAGGGTAAATAATGGAAACAAGTCATTCAACTAGCAACTGTGAACTTAGATTTCTATCAAAACTAAAGGACAATTCAGTGTCAGTCTTATATTCTAGGGAAAGAGACAAGACTGACTTTCAACTAGTTATGAACGTATGTGTGAATAGTTAGATAGATAGAGAGAGAGACAGAGAGAAAGGGGGGGAGGGAGGGAGAGAAAGAAAGATGAGGTGTTAATTGATATATTGTATCCCATCGCCTATAATCTTCTTGCATTCTGTCATTAAGGCTGAGCTCTTGCCTCAGAGGGCAGGGATTGGAACAACACCACAGAAGAGAAAAAAAGGTGTGGTAAATTCTTAACATTTAATTTCAACTTAGCCAAATTCTTAGCTTTTAAATTCACTGTGTGTGTATGTATCTCTCTCTCTCTCTCTCTCTCTCTCTCTCTGAGAGTGTGTGTGTGTGTGTGTGTGTGTGTGTGTGTGTGTGTGTGTGTGTGTGTGTGTGTGTGTGTGTGTGTGTAGGAGAAGAACCATCTAGGGAGCTTCTCTGTTTATCTCCTCCCACTCCCATCTCAAAATTGAAATGATACCATCCAAACTAAAGAAAAGAAAAAAGGGCTGGAGTTTATGTGTTGCCCTGGATCCTCCTTTTACCCTTGTGGGCAGAGTCTTGAGTAAGAGACTTAAATTTATCCCCTTTGAAATATAGCATGTTCAGATGAATATCTTGTGTCATGCTCTCAGCTTCTAGTAGTGGATACAGCCAGGCCTTGAGAAAAGATTTCTTAAGGAGAAAAGATGCCAGAGTAGATTTGGCACATCGCAGGTTTAAGCATGAGAGAATAAGGCAATAGATCACTAAGAAAAAAATATTTAGTTTACTCTTTATTAATCTGTCCTCCTGTAAGAGTGCTTCTGCATCCCACTACCAGCACCCACAATTTCTTCCAGTCTAGGAAATGTGGCAGGAAAAAGATGAAATTTTCCCTGTCCTAAGAGAGGGGTGCAGACGTGTTTGAGGATGGCTGTGGATGAGAGGGAGACTGTGGAGAGGAACAGGAAGAAGTGAGAACTGAGAGGAACCAAATGCATGAAGGCTTTGTGTGACACCAGACGATCAGGATCAAAAGCTCTCAGCAACCAGGTGGGACAGAGTACAGAATATAACTGAGGTAAACACATTTACCAAAACCCCACACACAACATCATTCTTAATAGTGAAAGAATGAAATGTTTCCCCCTAATATTAGAAGCAAGACAATGATGTTCACTCTTTCCAAATCTACTCAATATTTTCCTACAAGTTTTAGTCAGGCAGTCAGGTAAGAAAATAAAATGAAGGACATCAGTCTTAGGCAGGAAGAAAGAAAATCTGTTCACAAATGACATCATCTTTTATATAGGAAACCTAGGAACTTCAAATATACAAGCCAAAAAAAAAAAAAAATAGAACTAATAAAGGAGTTTGGCAAGAAAACAGTATACAAGGGCAATTTTTAAAAATCTGTTGTCTACATTATCAATGAACAATCCAAAGTTGAACTTTTAAAAAATCAGTTTACAATATCATTAGAAAAAATGAATGCTTAGAAATAAATGTGTACCTGGAAAATGCAAAACGTCTTTGAAAAAAGTTAAAAAAAAGACCTGAATAAATGTAATGACATGCAATGTTCATGGATTGAAAAACTTAATATTGCTAAGATGGCAATGCTCCCCAAATTGATCCACAGATTCAACACAATTCCTACTAAAGTCCCAGCAGGGTTCTTTGAAGAAATCGATAAATTCATAGTAAAATGCCTATAGATATGCAAAAGACCCTGAATAGCCAAACCCATTTTGGAAAAAAAAAAAAAAAAAGTTGGAGAAATAATTCCTACTTTCAGAATTAACTTCTAAGCTACAGTAATCAAGAAAGAGTGACATTTGAATAATGAGAAACATATATATCAATGAAATATAAATTACCATCCAGAAATAAGTCTTTACATCTATGGCCAACGGTTTTCAACAAGGGTGCTGAGACAGTTTAATGGGGAAAGAAATAATTTTACAATAAATGGTTCTAAGACAACTGAATATGCACACACACAAAAATGAAATTGGATCCTAACCTCCCTCCATATGCAAAAATTAACTAAACAGGGATCACAGACCAAAATGTAAAAGCTAAAATACAAACCTTTTAGATGAAAATATTATCATATCGGCAAAAGGAAAAGCCTGAATAACAATTAAAGAACAACAACAACAACAAAACTTAAAAGGAAAACTCTGTAAATAAATTATCAAGCACTTAATATTTTTTCTCCCATTTCATTTCATATTTTGAGGAAAAGATTAAGCTGTAAAATCAGCAAAAATAGTATTTTTGTAATTGAACTCATGGGATTAATATGCTAGTACTGATCTTAAAGTAAAGTAGCATGTTTTAATTTTGATACAAAAGCAAAAACTGTAAGTCAGTCTAACTGACAAAAGTATATGAGCAAAACAAAACTAGCCCAAATTATCTTCATTCTTGTTCTTCATACTTTATGTAAGAATTCTAGTTCCCACAAGATCCCACACTCCAGGATTTTGAGGAACCCTCAAAGGGTGTCATATACCTCCACTGTAGTGTTTGCTCCTGGCCAGGGTACCTTCTCTGCCTCTTCTCTGGGATCCATGAGTGATAGACTTGTTCCAAGGCTGCTCCAGTCCCAAGCACCAGTTATTCTTTTGCAAGTAAATGGTGGTGTCACTGCTTTAACACAAAGCATGACAAACATTTCCATAGTTCAGACAGAAGAAACAGAAGGCTCTGGTTTTCGTTAGATACTTGGCTTAGTTGTGATGGGCTGCAATTTTGTGATTAGCTGATCTGGGCCCTTATAAGACTAAGTCTATGTAATGGTCTTTGGCACAGGGATGGAAAATTGGATTTTGCCCTTTGGTTGACATAGATAGAGGTGTTCCCCCCAAAAAAGTGGTGCTGATGTCTCATTTTGGGATGCAAAATAATTAAATAGCAATTTTATTATTTATTTGTGTTTCCTCTTCCCAAGGACCTACACATAGTGTGAAAAAAATATTCACAATCACTTTTCTCACTTAAGGACTACATACGTTTTTATGCCAAGGGCTCATTCTGCCTGCTTCCTTTCTCACTTAAGTTTTATTCTTGGATGTCTCTTAAAACTTCATATGCAAATAGATTTCAGCAAAGCCACCTTAGCCCACCTGACTGTTCCTGAAGACTGAGGTGCAATCCACACTTCCAATTTTACAGAACCAAATCAAATTTATTTACATCTAAAGTATGACATTATTTGACCAAATAGATATAATTCTAGTATATATTAGTATAGATAATTTATCATATGTGGTCATACAAAGAGAAGAGATGTTCAATATTTCACTATCTGATGTACTATACATTCTTTAATTTATTATTTATATTTTCCAACTAAACTTTAAGGGTCAGGATGATAGAAATTTGTGTGGTACTGTTAGGCAGTCAGCTAGATATAAACAGGTGGGGAAAGGGAAAACCACTAAGGGCCAATTTAGCACAAGATGCCCCAACTCCGTCCAGACCCACCCTCTTTCAGAGAACAAACAGAGCACATTCAATCACAATCAGACCACAGCGGCTGGAAAGGTGGAGAGACATAGGCAGAAGAGACATTTTTGAGACCTTAAGTGATCTCTGGACATACTAATGCTCATTAGATACTTACACATAAGCAATCCATAAATACATCTCATTATAACAGACTGAATTATGAGTAGGAGAATACACATTAGGAAAAAGATTGTATAACCCCAAATGCCAATCAAGGGTGTCAATCCAGCTTATAAATGCATATGCAAAATTAGTGGAATAAAACAGATATGAACTTGCACGTAAGGGCCATTCCCTGCTCAAGGGAGTGGCCCACTTCTCTCTTGAAGTGTTTCTTCTTATATTTCCTATACTCATTAAAGCTTTGCTATTGCTGTTGATTTGGGTTTCTGATTCTCCGTTGACTCCAAAAAGAACCGAGACTAATGGGACTTTCGTCCCCAGTAACAGCACTTTTGCTTGGCACATAGCAATCTGGCAGGCAAACATTAATTTATTTGCGGAACAGACAAATGATAAGATATACTCTAAAAACACCAAGTAGAATAGTTAAGTGTTTGGATTACTTATAGGTAAAAATAAAGAATTGCAGCAAAAATGGAAAAAGGAACAGTCAATATGTATTAGTTATGATTATGCTTAAATAAAAGTGATGAAAATGGCAAAATAATTTTGGTTAAATAGGATTTTTACATGATTTATTATGAAATTCAGAAAGTGTGTAGCCAGTTTTATTGTGAAAAACAGATTTCAGAGTTATCTACATTTAACACTTAGAATAGGCAAAATTGCCAAAGAGTTTTAATTTACACTAGTTTTAAAGCTTTTAGTTGAAGAAAGTATTTTATTTCACTTTATGCTGCTCAGTACACAATGCCTTGTATTTGATACATCTAACGATACACGTAAACACACTCATGTACATACAATGAATGAATAAATGTATTTTTAAAGCAAAGAAACACTGATTAATACAAAGTAACAGAGTGCATCTCAAACCCACTGCACATTAAATAAACCATAGAGAATATAAAATACCCTAATGGCCAGATCCCTTCACAAACCAATAAATCAAAAACTTCAGAGATGGGACACAGACCTAATTAGAAAATCTCTACTATCCCCGCCAATAAAAATAAAATACAATATTTGGCAAATATTTAAAACAGTTTACATGGCATGAGATGGAAATTTGCCTCAAGTAGTAAAATTAATTAATGAGCACATTGATTAGATATGATTTTATTATGCTTTTATTGTGGCTAGGTTACACAGCTTCTATTTAAATTAAATAAAACATTTCTCATCAAACATATTAGAGTATTAAATTATTGCAAGTGATAGGAGTTTTTATAGAAAATGAAAAATTTACTCTTTTAACATGATTTTCTAAACTTTAACTTTGGTAATGACCACCTAATGACATATATCACTACATAGCTTAACTTAATTTACAGGTTAGCTTTAAAATTAAAATCAAACGAATTAGGCTATTTTTAAAAATTCCTCAGTAAACAAAATAACTCCTATTAAGAGATTACTTTTTTTAAAAAAATCCACTTATTTTCCGTGGGGAACATGTATATTTCATTCTATTCTTTGTTAATTTAATTGAGGCATTTGTGATATTTTGTTCATATTTCTTGGGTTTGTTTCCAATTGTGCTTTGAGACAGAAGAAAAATGCAACCTTTCAAATGCTAAAATACAAAACTCGATTCTATTCTCGAAATAAGTAACTTAGGTTTCTAAAATTACATTCTTCTGGCAAATCGGAATCATCTCTGCAATGTAATATAATTGTCAAAAACTGTTATGATATAGTTTATGAGGTTCTTTTGCATGTTTTTTTTCTCCCGCTCACTTGAGCATCAGATACATCTGGCAACTCAGTTAAGTCAACGACGTTTATTAATCACTTCCCATTATTTCAGTTATGATGTATGAAGGCTTTCACACTTGTGAGATTTCAAAAGTATCTGAAACTGATGATTCCCATTTCCTCATTTAAACCCTATTATGAAATGCTCTCCTGAGAAAACAGCCACCTGTGTCCAGTTAGCAGCTTATGGTCACCTAGAATTCTTGATTGTACAGCTGAAATGTGTTTACCTCCTATCCTACTTCTAACATGTCCATTTCAATGCCCTTTAACTAAATTGGCATCGTGGTTTTTTTGTTGTTATTAATATATCTTTAATGTAACCAATCATTTATCAAATAAAAAAATCCACTTTCTTTACATGTTATTTCTGTCAATTTTTGTATTGGTTGAAGTCATGTATATATCACAAACAGAATGTAGATACTGAGATAGTCATAAGTGAATAAGCAAAAGTATTTGGCATCAATTACTTCATCAGATTTGTATATTTATTAGAAAACTAATTTAAATAGGTAACTGTGTAACTACAGGGAATATGTTAGGCCAAATGAATGCCATAGTATAGAAGAACGTTATTTCAGGTAATTCATATCATTTTAAACATTTCTTTCTTAACTAAAATATAAATGAACAAAAAGATCAATTAAATAATATTCTCACCTTGCCCTTATGAAATTGATAAATACACTTTCCAATCCTTTTCTCTCTACATATTCAGCTATATATCCACAGAGGAACTTCAAAAAGTTCATGGCAAGATTCGTATTATCTTTTAATTCTGTTTTTCCAAGAACTTTTTGAAGTATTCTCATATAACTAGAAGAGATTGATAAGCAAATAGACAAACTCAAGGAAATCTTACAAAAATGATAAATTTATATGTATTCAATTCTCAACATTTTAAACACATAAAAATTAAGTCCTAAGTAAATGCATAAATGGTGGCAGCGATTTTTCTTTTCCTTTCTTTCTTTCTTTTTTTTTTTTTTTGTACATGCATCTGCATTTTAGTTAGGGCTCAAAGAAGACAATGTGTCTGTTTCATGAAGTTTGAGGTAGACAGCACAGGACCATTTACAAAGTAGTTGACCCACATGTTGGCACATTGGTGTTGACTGAAAGCTGGGAGTTCAGCCAGTGAGTTTTACACAGACTCTCTTTACGCAGATGATGAAATTTCTATCTTTACCTAAATTGCTGTGGTGGTTTTGTTTGTTTGTTTGTTTCCTGGGTTTTTTGAATGACTGTTAATTTTTGGCAAGTACTTTTTCTGCATTAACTCCAGCTTAGGACATGAGCATCAGTAGATGGGGGCTCCTTAACATGGAATCTTAACTCCATAGGTAGAGACAAGTGAAATCAGGTTCCCAATATCCACAGTGGCACTGCCTCCTGTAAAAATACATTAATCACATGCCTTTACATTACATATATTTTTGAAACAAAAAATATTAGCCTTTGTAATATCAATTCTATCGTTTGTTTCTTTTGCGCTCGTAATTGTAAAAGTCTTGTATACCCTGAGGATAATATGTGCATTAACTTGTTTCCAACCCAATGCTTTTCTTCTAAAAATTTAATTCCAGTGACAATTTCTATGTAAGTTGTGAGCCAAAAATCTAACTTTCCCTCAAAAATATTTAGTTAGTACACACTACTTTTCCAATAGCTAATCATAAGAAATAATTTTTATTATACACATTTTTATATAAATGTTTTATTTTAAAAAAAAGAAAAACTAGTTTGTCTGTTACATTGATCTTCCAGTGTAACACTTTATTTTTTAAGCAGCTTGAAGGTAGAAATCTATCAAAACTGATAATGAAAAATCTCTGGCTCTCCTGCTTATTTTTCTTCAGTTTTGCTTTAATATTTCTTCCTTACTTTAATCTTTTCCTTCTTCATTAAATTTAGAATTAAGTTCCAAAAATAACTGGCATTTTGATTTATGTTATATAAATTTGATATATATTTTTCTATTTATAACATTCATTTTTATCCAGAACATGTTTTTTCTTTTTGTTCAAATCAAGATATATACTTGTGCATATATATGTGTGCCTGTGTGTGTGTGTGTGTGTGTGTGTGTGTGTGTGTATTTATATTGCTACTTTAAATAACATTTAACATAACATTCTAAGTAATATTTGTTAGTTTATTTTCATTTTTCTTTTGGAAAAAAGGAAGTAGAACTAAATCATACCTCTGCATTTAAATTTAAACACACATATTTGTTTTAAAATACTAAATATTGAAGGGTGTATGAAGTAAAATGTTTTTTTGTATTCTCTCCTCTATTACTTTTTTACATATATTCTTTAGCCCCTCTTGTTATTTCTACAAAATTTTCACTGCTCATAAGTTTTTGAATAATTCTTCAAAATATTTTTAAAATTTTTTCATTTAACGTAATTATTTTGTTACCCTGACTAGTAATTGAATCATCTTGAATAAAAGAAAACTTTATTTCATTAAATTTTATTTTAATTTTATGTATTTTATTTTATTTATTTTATTTTATTTATCTTCTCAATATACATTGTAGTTGATTTTCGTGTCCCTTGACCCGTTCTTCTTTCTCCTTCCCTGTCTCCTCTCCCCTGCCACTACCTCATATTTGTTCACTTCTCTTAACAAGTTCAAGGAATTGTTGCAATTGATGTGTCTTCCCCCCCACCCTTTATTTGTTTGTATATTTATTTATTTATTTATTTATTTTTAGCTCCCACAAATAAGTGAGAATATGTGGCATTTCTCTTTCTGCGCCTGACTTGTTTCACTTAATATAATTTTCTTTAAGTCCAACCGTGTTGTTGTGAATGGTAGTCTTTCATTCTTTTTTATAGCACAGTAGTATTCCATGGTGTAGCTATATCACAGTTTCCTTATCCACTCATTTGATGATGGACGTTTGGGCTGGTTCCAACTCTTGGCTATTGTAAATAGTGCTGCAATAAACATGGGAGTAAAGATGTCCCAGCATGATGATTTCCATTCCTCTGGGTATATTCCCAGTAGTGGAATAGCTGGGTCAAATGGTAGATTTATTAGTAATTGTTTGAGGAAACTTCGTACCATTTTCCATAAAGGCTACAACATTTTGAAGTCCCACCAGTAGTGTATGAGAGTTTCTTTTTCTCCATAACCTTGCCAACATTTATCATTCTCAATCTTTTGGATATTAGCCATCCTAACTGGAGTGAAATGGTATCTCAAAGTGGCTTTGATTTGCATTTCCTGAATGCTGAGTGATATTGAACACTTTTTCATGTGTCTGTTGGCCATACATGTATCTTCCTTTGAGAAATGCCTATTCAACTCCTTTGCCCATTTATTAATTGGGTTATTTGTTTTTATGCTGTAAAGGTGTTTGAGTTCCTTGTATATTCTGGATATTAATCCTTTGTCAGATGTATATTTTGAAAATATTTTCTCCCACTCAGTTGGTTGTCTTTTCACTCTGTTGATCATTTCTTTTGCTGTGCAGAAACTTTTTAGTTTAATATAATCCCATTTGTTTATTTTTCCTTTGGTTGCCTGTGCTTTTGGAGTTACATTCACCAAGCAGAGGACATTCTCCCAAACTCATTTTATGAAGCAAACATCATCCTGATACCAAAACCAGACAAATAGACATCAAAAATAGAAAACTACAGGCCAATATCCTTGATGAATATAGATGCAAAAATCCTCACTAAAATACTAGCTAACAGAATACAGCAACACATACACAAAATTATACACCATGATCAAGTGGGATTCATCCCAGGGATGCAAGGTTGATTCAACATATGCAAATAAATAAATGTGATACAAAATATCAAAAAAAGTGAAAACAAAAGCCATATGATCATCCCTATAGATGCTGAAAAAGCATTTGACAAAAATCAGCATTCGTTCATGATAAAGACTCTCTACAAGTTACATATAGATTTAAAGTATCTCAACACGATTAAAGCTGTATATGATAAGCCCACTACCAATATCATCCTGAACAGGGAAAAGCTGAAAGTTTTTCCCTTCAGAACAGGAACTAGACAAGGATGCCCACTCTCACCAATCCTATGCAACATAGTGTTGGAAGTACTATCCAGAGCAATCAGAGAAGAGAAGGAAATAAAGGGAATCCAGATTGGAAAAGATGGAGTCAAACAGTCCCTGTTTGTGGATGATATGATCTTATATACTGAATAGCCTAAAGCCTCTACAAAGTAATTCTTAGAGTTGATAACTCATTTCAGCAAATTTGCAGGATACAAAATCAACATACAAATATCAGTAGCATTTCTATACTCCAAGAGTAAACATGCAGAAAAAGAAATCAAGAAACCTGGCCCATTTATAATAGCAATCAAAAAGAAATAATATACTTAGGAATAAAGTTAACCATGGATGTGAAAAATTCCTATGAAGAGAGCTACAAACCACTCTTCAGAGAAATTAAAGAGGACACAGAAGATGGAAAGATATCCCATGCTCTTGGATTGGAAGAATTAACATTTTGAAAATGTCCATATTACCCAAAGTGATCTACAGATTCAATGCAATCCCCATCAAAATTCCAATGACATTTTTCTCAGAAATGGAAAAAAATAAAAACTATCCAGAGACTTATATGAACTAACAAAAGACCACACATAGCCAAAGCAATCCTGAGCAGAAACAATAAAGCTGGAGGCATAATACTACCTGACTTTAAACTATATGACAAAGCTATAATAACCAAAACAGCATGATACTGGCATAAAAACAGACACATGGATCAATGTAATAGAATAGAGAATCCAGAAATCAACCCATACACCTACAGCCATCTGATCCTTGACAAAGACACCAAGTCTCCACACTGGGGAAGAGACTGCCTCTTCAGCAAATGGTACTGGAAAAACTGGATATTAATATGTAGGAGAATGAAAATAGACCTGTACCTCTCACCATATACCAAAATAAACTCAAAATGGATTAAAGAATTAAATATACATCCTAAAACAATAAAATTCCTTAAAGAACATACAGGGGAAACACTTCAGGAGGTAGGAGTGGGCACAGACTTCATAAATATGACCCCAATTTTTTTTGAAGTTTAGACATGCCCTTGTTTTTCCTTAATTCAAACTATCACCATTTTTGCTACCTATTTGTCATCTATATTTTTACTGTCAATGGGTTTAATTCTTAAGAAGAGTCTCTCTCTCTTTCTCTCTCATAAGAAAACCCCACTGTTACATCATCTGCTCTATTAGGTTGTTCTGATAGAGATTAGATTATTTTCCTCTCAACTATTCCCCATCAATACTGTTAAAAGAAATCGAATGTATTTGATTGTATATCAGAGACTCTGATATAAAGCATATTAATAGTATTCAAATATTTTAGTGGAAGTGCAAATTGTCTCAATATATTAATATTCTAAATATACATTATAAACAGGAGGGTACTTCAAAAAGTTGGTGAAAAAATTGAGTTACAAGATAATACAAATCTCATGATAAACTTTTTGAAGACCTCTTGTACAACCAAGTGAAGACTGTGGTGTGTCAAAACAAAACACTTCAGTCTGTATGGAAATGTAAATGAGGAATTTATTAGGTTTGCAAATTGGGGAGCATTTCCCTCAGCTTAAGAGGTAAGTGCCCAACAAGCAGAAAAAGCAAGAAAGTTTATAGAATAAGTTCAGTAAAGTTTAAGCAGTAAACAAGTTCCAAACATTGCATAGAGATAGAATGGGTAACTGAAAATGACATACTGAACAATTGTTTCTCAGGCCTTTTTTAACACTTATGGCTTCTCTAAAGTAGACTATTCAAATTGTAAGTAATTCCCATATATTGTTTAAGATACAACAGGTTAAGAATCATCCTGTTTATCTGGGATATTTTCTAAACAATGTCATCTTCATTCAACTAAACAGTGGGTTTGTTGGTGATAGCAAATGCCCATGAAGTTCCTTTGTCAAGCAATAAATTCTAATGAATGGCCAGCTTCTTGGGCTAGAAGAAAACAAGTCAAGTAGGTTAATAAAAAAAGAAGTCACTGTGGTTTTCTTTTATTCTCCTTTCCTGGCCTCTTCTTCATCAGATATAAGAGTAATACATATAAATTACTTTTTAATGACATAATTATTTAGTTATCTTTCATGTTTCATTGTTATAAGCTCTGATATATATAATAAAACAGTATTACTATTTGCTAAACAGGGTGGTCAGAAGTAGATATTTTACTTATGTGTCTTATCTTATGTAAATTAATAATCACATAACTTCTGTTTTGTGTAGTCTTTGTATTTTTCCTGTAGGAATGGATCTTGGATAAATGCTTTTTTATATTTTGATAAATGCTTTTCTACCACATACAGGAATGATAGTAGTGATTATAATCATTACATGGTTGATGATCACACTGCATTTGGACTCGTATAAAGAATGCAAATTTCAAGCATATGCAAATGTTTTAAAAATATTATCATTATTATTATTTTTCTATTTGATTTAGACTCGTGCATTGTTTTTTGTAGGTTCACATGTGTATTAAAAGTTCTTTTCCACATCCTTTATAATTTTTTTCCTCTAATTCCATTGATTATAAAAAAAATTTTTTTAATGTATGCATAAAACTCAAACTGTGATTCTAAAGTTATCATCTGTTTAATAAAATGTTTGTTCATTTGTTTGTATGTTTATTTAGGCAAACTCTCTCCATCCTTTTCTTGGTGTCTGTAATTGGCACTTTCTGTCAATCAGTCAACTGGATAAAGTGCTCAAGAGGCTTGTTTAATATGCTCCCAGGAATTTCAATTGTTATATTCAATGTATAGAATTCAAAAGGAAGTTATAGAAAATATAAAATAGACAATGTCAGCTTGCCGCAAGTAGAATGTGTATGAAAAGAATACCTGGAGTGGACTGTATTTTTCTGTTTCCTTTTTCCTGATTGATAATTAGTTATTTGCTTCCTATATAATTTTCATTTGGCACAATTATGACACTTAAAAAACAAGAGTGAAAAAAATCAAAGTTATGTTTGTAGTAAATTAATAGAAATTGTCCCTATTCTGTTTTCACTTGTTTCTGTAGTCTTTAATTAGGTTTATTTTCTACTGACATCTGAAATGAATTATGGAATGTTGTTCAGTGCAACCTGCAGCTATGAATATATACAACAAATGATGCAAACTTTTTCCTAATTATTATGATATGCTCAACTAGCAGTGTTATGATGAAAAACAGATTGAATGCAATAAAAATAAGAAAAAGAAGGAAAGAAAAAGCAAACAGACAATAATAAATTCCAAAGGAATCAGACATGTGTTCATAAAGTGCTACCAGTCATCAACATGTCTTGGGAGCAGCAAAAAATTGGGTGTTGGGATACCTGTCTTGTGGCTTCACTATGAAAATTATTTCTAGTGAAACCAAACACATTGGTTTTTCTTTATCCTGTCAGGTACCTGCTGGATTTATAAGGAATTTGGAATCCAGTAAAACTTATTAGTTATGTTGCTAGTATTGGAAAAATGTAAAATTTATTTGTGCATTATAATATCCTTTTCAAACATTATCTCAAGCTTACATATAAGTATTTTAGAATAATGGATAGTATAAAAATGCAAACATAAATTAATAAAAAATTCATGTATTTATCAGTTGCTCACTTCACAGTATCATGGTAACTACAATGTTAAATTTTAATTGAAAATACTATACTATCATTACTTTTATTAGAATGACAATCATTATATTCATTTTATCATCATAAGTGACATATACTTGGTGGAAATGTTGAGAGCGATCAGTTTTATTAACACAGATATCTAATAATAATGATATAATTATATATTTTCTTGATAATGTAATGATCAGTTTTTCACAGAATTTTACAGTTAATATTTTAAAATATTTTGATAATCCATATGATAAAGTAGAGTAAGTGTGCCGATCATCTGGAAAGTTTACTAGATTCTATATAATTTGATAATTTATAGGGAGAATAGTTGCTTTTCTCATATTTAAATATCATTGCACATAATATTCACAAAATTATACAAATGATATTTAAAGCTGTATGTGAAAACCTAACTCAGGTGGGTTAAAAAGCTGTGAACCTTGTCACATTCCTGCTTTGGTTTAGATTGTACAAATACCCTTATACAAATAACTTCACTGATCCACTGAGCAATGTAAAATTGATCCAAACAGAATTGCTATTTCATCTTCTCACTCTCAGTTGTTTTCTTACATGTTAACTCATGCTTACTATTTTATTGGGTGTGTAAAAAGCTGCTTTGATATAAAAGTGTATTTCTTCTAAAGTCTGTGATCTTATTGTAGGGATATGAAGAATTAAAGTGAATAATAACATCTATAAAACTCTCAGGCAGCACAGTTCAAAACATTTTGAAGTCATAATCAATATAACAATAAATACATAAAATGCCACATGAAAATTATATAGTAACTGACTTCTTTGGCATTGCTGGTGAAGTACTTACTTTGATGGTCAGAATGTATATGATTATATTCTACATTTTATACAAAATGCTTCCTTTTGCAACTCGAGAGGCTCAAAAAATCATTTCTATGTTTCTCATAGAATGTATTTTTTTAACTGTTTTCTCATCTGACTTCAATGAAGAAAAATGGTAACATAGAAATCTTATAAGAAATTTTATGCACGAAATAGAGATGATTAGTAATTGATGAAAAGTCAATTGCAATCCTATTGTAAAGGTAATTGCGAGGCTATCAGATTGTAAAGGTAACTGCAAGGCTATCAAATGAAGAAAAAATAAAAAATATTCGATTGTACCTATGAACTGTAGAGAATGCTCTTTGCTAGTCTGAATGAAAAGAGAGGAGAAAGATTCTGGTAGCTCAGAGTAGATGAGAGTTTGAAGGAAGTCGTTTTTACCCATTCTGGTACTTGTTACCAATCTGGCCTTACTTATATCACTTAATCTTTTCTCTGATTAGAGGCCTTTGAGAGAATACGGACAGTCTTACAGTTCCTCTCTCAGCTCTCTTCTGTGCTATACTGTAAAGCACATTTTTCATTCACCCTCAAATGTTATTGCTAGTAGAACATATCAAAATGTCTTCCTTTAGAACTATATTGGTTTCCATTTGCCACTGTAAAAATTATCACAATTTCAGTGGCTTAAAACCACACAAATTATCAACTTACAGTTGTGGAAATCTAAAACCCACGGTGCTAAAATCAAAGTGTCAGCAGGGTCATGTCTCATCAGAGTTTCAGGGGACAATCTGTTGCCCTGCCTATTCCAGCTTCTAGGACTGCCCATATGGCTTGGCCCTATGCTCCCTTTTAGGCAGTAATCACGTAACTCAGACCTCTACTTCTGTCCTCACATCTCCTTTTCTGGTTCCCAGTTTCCCTCACAGTCTTTTGTGTTTACATTGGGCCTTTCTGGATAATCCAGAATGCTTTCCCCAACTCAGGATCTTTAACTTAATCACCCCTGCAAATTCCCTTTCACTAGAGATTAGGTCATAAACACCTTTGGGGAAGAGAGCACTATTCTGTCTGCCACGTGAACTGTATGCGTAACTTCATTCAGTAAATCACTGTAGGTCCTTAGTAGTTTTCAGTTGCTCCAATCAACAGATCCTACCTTTGTTTTTGCTCCCCCTCCCACTATGTATGTATCTCATAAACTTTAGCCTTGTACTAATTTTCTATTTTTAAGTTGAGGACTCAGGCAAAACTAGTTCTCAGTTAAGCTATTATTCAGGGTTAAGAGAGAGAGAGACAGACAGACAGACAGACAGAGAGACAGAGATTAATGATTATTAATCAAGACTTCTTTAACCTCAGGAAATTAACTATGTTTACTCATTATGTTTACATCAGAATGATCTCCCAGCTCTTTTTCTTTCTTCTCTCTTTTTCTTTCCTTAGAAAATTGGCTTTTACCAAATCTGTAGATACAGAAACAAGACATATAATTAAAATCAATGTTATTAAGAATACTTATGATTATATAACTTACATAAACCATCAATTGTGAATAAAATAAATGCATTTGTAAAGTACAGAAATTAATCAAATAAAAGTAAAGATTCAAAATAATGCTATGCTATTATGCCTTCCTACTTGTCTGAGACTGGGATTTACTAGTTATCAGACTGTCTCCTTTTCATTTCCTTGCCCTTCAGTGTTTGCCTTCACTCCCAGGCCCTCTTCTAAGATCTCAGCAACTAACATAGGGAGAACCACAAGCAATCCTGAATTCAACAGAGTAGATTTCTTTATTTCAGGCATGCTGCATTTCTGTAATGACAACTTGGTCGTGGTAATTCTCCAAAACTCAAAGAGCCACTTCAATGTTTCACACCTTTTGGAGATCAGTTCAAAACCAATTTTCTTGATGAAACCCTCTGCAAAAGTTCTGAACTGAACAAAGCATCAGTCTCTTCTTTCTTGAGTCTCTTTAGAAACAAGTTATTTTTTTCTGCTTGGTTTTGTACCTTCTTATATTATATTATTATAGGTATGATTCTTCCTCTAAACTCTCTGAGGCCAAAGATCTTAATTTATGCTTTTCTAAATCTGTCCTAACATCAATCAGAAAGTCAGGTATATAGAAAATCAAAATATTTCATTGTATAAAAGTAAGAAATAACGTTATTTCTTACTTTTCATTAACGTTATTATACGTATTTAATGTTCTTTCCTCTACAAATATTTTTCTATGACACTGAGTAATACAACATGAAAAACGAATTTTGTAAAAACAATCTAATTGCCTCTAGTTAAGTAACATTTATTTGTAATAAATGTATTACTCATATTCTAAAGATAAAATATTTTAATAGAATCATAACCCTATCGATATTCTTAAAGACAAAAAAACCCTTATATTCTGCTAAAATTGCCATTTCATAAGTTGGTATGGATGTTTTAACAAATATTATTTCATTTAAATATAAAACTAACATTTCTTTAAATAAATGTGACGAGAAACATATCTATTCATTAACATTCTAAATGTCAGTCCTTGCTTCTAAAGAAATTTAAAGTAAAAGCAATTATTTCATATGTGGGGTTGGGCGACTCTCCTCCAATTTAAGTAAAATCTTCCTACACATTTCTCTTATTGTTTTCTTCTGATGTTGAGACTTAGATATGTGCAGATCTAATTTTAAAATAATAAATTATTATTCACTTAAGATATTCCAAGTTTTGTAGATTTTATTTTTAGCAAAGTCTTTAGTTAATGCATTAACATTTATTACAGATAGTCATGTATGAAATGGCACTCAGCTTAAAAAATTCAAATTAACACTTCACTGTTAGAGGTTCCTCAATATCTCTAATACATTTCAACAGATGATCACAATGCAAGAAAATGCCAGCATAATCATAAAACAATTTTCCAAAATATCCAAAGAAGTTTTAAGCAGGCTTGAAATTTTCCAATAATGCAGTCAAGGCGGTCCCTGAATCTGGTAAGAGGAAATTCAGTAACATTTCTCTAACCTCAGTTCTATTGAAACAGTTACCTCAGTCTATTGAAAGACAAGAAAACTTTCCTTATCATTTTTTCTCCTATTCTAAGAGATTGCTGCCACTTATAACATACTTCCCCCAACCGTAACTTGGCAACATCTCCTCACTTTCTTGCTTTAATTTTCCTCGTAACACTCATTGCCCCCTGACTTGATACATAATCCCTTGTTGATCTGTTTATTGCCAGTCTTCTACCAATAGAATATGTAGTGGATACAGAAGAAATATTTGTTGAATGAACTAACAAATGAATACATGAAAGGGGAGAGTTTTTCTTTCATACAAGGTGCAGGCAATAGAAAGCCCTCAGGCTAAATGCAGCCAGCCACCTGGTTTTGTAAATAAAGTTTTATTGGAAACAGTCATGCAAATTTCTTTATGCATTGTTTATAGCAACTTTTGTTCAACAGCAGAATTGAATAGCTTTTACAGAATGTAAAGTTAGTGAAGAAAAAAATATTAACTGGCTCTTTACAGAAAAGGTTTTTTAGCCACTGTTCTTATAAATAATTTTTATTCTTTGTTTTCAGATGAAAGGAGTAGCTATCATTATAGCATTTAATAATTTCATGAAGCAATTTAAATTAAATTTTGGTAACTTGTGGCAACCAAGATTTATAGTAGATCAGAGAATGTGGTTTTGGAATAACAAGTTTCACATGAAAATTGGTGACTGTGTAAAAAGAATTATATTTTTGTAAGTATTCCCTAGGAACATTTCCTAAGAAAGTCTTACAAGAGTAATACAAAACACAGCAGAGTAGCCACTTAATGAAAGGAGTTAGAAATCACTGAAATTTTTTAAAGCAATTTGTATGCAAGAGATGCCATTTCACTGAGATATGTTGTTTTATCTTTTATCTTTAGAAGTTATGTGGAGAAGAACACATGATGTTTAGTTTCACTAGGCAATTAAATATTTAATGAGAAAGAGCACTAATTTGTAGGAAATGCTCTCATTGATTGTTTCTTAACCAGTTAGTAATTGCATATAAAAGTCATATGTTAGGGACTTAATGAGTAATACAAATTACTCTGCCAAAAATGGCATATCATTATCGCAGAATTTATGTCGTATCTGTCCTAATTATCCCCTATGATTATGAAGCCTTAGTAAAGAATACTACATTTAACTTGACAATTTGCATTATTTTTCTAAATCTGTTCAATTGTTCAAATGTTAAAGTCATGTACAAATACTCTCTAAGATTTCTGTGCTCATATGTAAAATATGAAATAGGATGAGGTTTTTAGATGGAAACCAAATCAAACAGTCAATAAGTTTACATTTATTCTTATGAAATCTACACCATGTTTAAACGAGTTTATTTAACAAAAGAGGACAATAAAACAACTTGCATTTATTTTGTATTTTGTGATAATTCGGTCAAATGAATACCTCTGAATTTTCTTTATTTGCCTTCATGAATTATTATAAGGTGGCTTTCCGTGTACTGTGTCCACTGTAAAGATTAAGAAATACAACTTTTTCACCCATTCCTTAAGACCCTGTCTGTGCTCCAAACCAATTAACAGCTGCCTTTGTCCCTCTAATAGTTCACTACTATCCTGATATTTATAGCAATTAATTCCTTGAATTTCTTTATGGTTTGTCAGGCAAGTGTGTATTAGTAGGCACCAGAATTTAATTTTCCCTATTTGTTAAGCTCACCGTGCATTTTGCTATGTCTAAATTTCCATCTTTCTTTTCTTTATAATTTTTGTGTTTTAGAATCTGATAAGTTTGTCCTGGAGGTTTCTCTGAATCTGGATCAGGCTGATTGCAAACTCATGGTGCAACTTAACATGCCTCAGAAAAGATTTGATTAAAGTCTTTAGATAATAATAGATTCTTTTAACAGGAGGCACAGAATATCTGCCTCCTGGCTTTTTCTTTCCTTCTCACTACCCCACCCAGCCATTTGTAGCCAATTGTTTATTCCATCTTCCATTGGGTGTTAAAAAATGGTGGTAATTTGATTCTCTTATTTTATTTTGACTTTTCAGCTGAGGTATTTTTGAAAAGGCATGCTACTTTTCATCTACTATTTGGTTATCTAATAATACAGTTCATAGAGGAAAGACAGGAAAATCACCTGAATCTTTTCTAGTATTTACTCCATTTTCACAAAATGTATTGGTTTACTGTTGTTACCGAACTGATTTGTTGTCTGCCCCTCCAAATGAATAAACAGTCTCATACGGAAGAAGCTTGCAGTGATAAAGGACAGCATTTATTTGAGTGGCCAGTCAAGGAGATTGAGCAGTTAAAGGAGCTTAAAGACCTCAAAATTCCTGAGAACTTAAAATCACACAAATTTATAAGACAGGAATTTGGGTAAGGGTCTCAGGAATTTCGTAGGAGTCTGATCGGTCAGCAATGAGGTCAGCATAATCATTTATGGCATCTTGAGAAATGTTTTACACGGCTCCTCCAAGTCTGTGGGTACACGTGCTAGAAAGCAGTCTTGTGATCTTCAGTGGGCTGGAAAACATTTCAGAACTGACATTTACAATGTTATCTATGGTCATTATCCTAAGGGACAAACTAAAAGACAAATATCTTGTGCTCTTTACATTATGTTTATACCAAGAAAAGTATGTGTTTAAATAACTGTTGTTTCATTTTATTTTTAAGCAAACTTTATTGACATCCCTAGAAATTCAGCCTATCAGGCTTGGCCAAGCAGTTTTTCTTTTGCTATTTCCCTCTTCCCCCAGCTGAGGCCTGTTCTGGCTGGGGTCAGGGAAACAACTAGGGGAAATTGGGATCCTGTCCCTGGTTCTATTGTTATCCTTAGAAGTTGATCAATTATTATTTTTCTCATTGATATAAACTAATGGATTTAAGATTGACTTCAATCCACTATATTTATTAAACATACTAAAGCTCAAATTGTCTTATCTTTGATGAGCAAAACTTCAGTAGGTTGCCTTTTGAATCCTTTAGGCATGACCGTAGTGGTCCTTGACAGCTTCCTTGCTATTTAGCATGTTAACGTGGTCCATGCTCAATCTTGTACATTTTCTTCCACAGACGTGAACTCATCTGTTTCTCCATAAAACTCAATTTTTCTTTTAAATGGAGATTACTGCCATCTGTATTGACCATTTTTTTCTAGGCTTCTTCAGAGGATTTAGGATCAATAGATACAGATAAAGATATACAGATAAAATGCCTTGTATAGAGTGTTTAAATTACTTTATTTACGTTACCTCTGTGTTACAAGTTTTATACATTGATAATTCTGAATCTTAAGGACACAAGATGATTGAATGCAAATGTTCAATAATTACTCATTTGCTTAACTTCACAATGTATATACAATTGTCTTAGAATAACAGTACTAATACTACCATCATCAATTATGATTCTTAACAAGAAATATGCTGTTGCTTTTGCTGGTTTGTTTTTTATTCTCTCTGTTTTCCAGTTATGTACTGATGATGTATATCTTCTTTTCTTGTTCCTGATCAGGCTGGCTAGATGATTAAAAATTGTATTGATCTTCACTAAACACTAGCTTTTGGTTACGTTGATTTTGTTTATTTGTTATTTTGTAGGGTCAAGTGTTCTAGGCATGTGGCTTTCTTTTATGCCCTCCTGTCAGCCTTGCTGACTTTCCCTTTTCTAGGCTTTCTGCTATTCATCAGTCAGGGATTGTATGAAACATAATTTCTCCCCAACACCTTCCCATCTATCAGTATTTCCAGACTGGTTTTAAGCTGAAGGATATTTCCTTATTTTAAAACATTTTACTTACTTGCGATTGTACAGTGAACTTAAATTAAAGATAGCTTGGATTTCTCTACTGATAGCCTTGAAAAGTTTACTAATTTGTTACATCTGTTTTCCTTAAAAAAGATTTAATTAAGTTTTTGAGTTCTAATGAGTAAGTAAAGCTTCAGAACAATGCATACTACATATCAGGAATTTACCAATATAATTAATGTTAGCCAGTATAATTTTCATCTTTTATAAACTGAAAATGTCCTTATATATGATGCTATTTGTGTAAAACTTGTTTTTCATATGTATTGTCACAATTTTTTTTTAAGTAGCCTAGATAAAGTCATTGTAAAGTTTTCATGAATGTGGCATCCAACCCAGCTGCACACTAGAGTCACTGGGGATGGCAAATATGTGATAGATCTTACTTAGAGGACTGTTTTTAAACTAATAAAGTGAAATAGAGAAGTATTTGAAATCACTGTTAATGGAAATCTGACAGATTGGAATTTATGGTACTAGGGTCTCCCAGCTGTAATATTAGGGGACAATGGGGAAGCTGGAGATTAAATAGACTAGAGAGGAAGAATTTCATATCAATTATTAAAGAAGTAATTATTTTATGTATCATCCTGAAACAGGATTTCTGTAAGTGTTCTCCAGGTGAGATACAAAAACATTTTAGGTGCATATTGAAAATTAAAAAAGCAAGAAAGTTGGATACAATGAAAAAATCAAATAAAGTCCAATCTTTGACTTCTCAAATTTGAGACAATGATAGGAAAGAAAAGGTTATCTAAAATCACAGAGTTAAATGAAAAAGTTGTTTGTGAATAAAAAAGAAAACCTTAATATAAAAATAAGTATTAACAAGCTATTCATGTACCATATGAGTTTAACATTTGGAGATAAAGTCAATGATAAATTTAATGAAAGAATGTGGCTTTTTAGGTATTTTTATTTCATTTATGGAAAAAAAATCTATTCCCTGTCATATTCTTACTACATTTAAACAGCACTTGACATTATAATGTGTCCACTGAGTACTGATACTCAGAAATTAATTAGTTTAAGATGGCATTTCAAAAGAGAGCTTAATACCCACTTTGAATACAAAGAAAGCAAATTTTATCACTATGTAAAAGCTAAAATGATATATCAGTGGCTGATCAGAGCAATTGAAAGGCTAGCAGTGAAAAATAGTCTAGACTTGTGGGGAAAATAGGATAACTTAGTCAGGCTCCCTTAGCTTAGGTCTGGTTGGGGGGTCAGAGCAGCACATTTCTTTGTAAACAAGTTGTGTGTGGGTGGAGTAGTGTAGATGTGCACCCATGTATCTTTCTAGTTTGCGCTTGTGTGTGTTCTTCAGTTTGTGAAGCAGAGCTGGCAGCAGAGCTCGCATCTAAAAATAGAACATGTTTACTCTGCTGGCAGCTGCTCAGTTTCAGTTTCTCTTTGGATTTTGCTAGTAGCAGTTGAGTATTGGAGTTTCTCTTTGTACTGCTTAGCTCTCAGAGATGTGTGCTGAATAGAGACTATTCTTACTTCAGCCAAGGCTCCGAGGACCTTTTTGCTGGTTACCTAGCGCAAAGACCTACATGTGAAGGGTTTGTGAAGGAGCTCGAGGGGTCTGTGAGCTCCAGACCCAGCCCTATCTCTACAATTGGCATAGTCAGCAGGATTCTGAGCAGGTACAGGAGCCATGAAGCCCTTGGAGAAGGAGGAAATGTGGCTACTTTTGAACATGTTGTGCTTTGTGGCCACTTTCCTGCTGAGCAGGATCTGGTTGCTGCTCACTGCACTGCAAGTCAATATAGACCAGGCACTACAGTGGAAAACCCCTTGGGAGGGGGAGGGAATGTGGTTGTCCTTGAGCGTGTGGTGCCCAGTGGCCACTTTTCTGCTGACCGGAGCCTGGCTGCTACTCACTCTGCTGCAAACTGATCAAGATCTGAAGAAGAAAGGAAAGTTGTTGGAAGCATGGACAATTATGCTGGAGGATGATGTGCAGTGGCTGGAAGATTCGAAGGGAAAAGCAGAGTTGTTGGAAGCATAGATAGATGTCCTGGAGGATGACATGCAGTGACTGGCCACTCCAGCTTCTCACACCAGGGGAAGACGGTGAGCCCAGTGGTGAGTTGGGGGAGACTGTGCATCTCCAGGCACGAGCTGTCATGCATCAGAAAGTGAAGCGCGAGCAGCCTATGGGACTGGGCGGACAACCAGTGGGCAATCCACAAGTGACCCAATTTACCACCTATGTCCCATATACCCAGGTTGAATTAGTTGACTTGGGGAGACAGTTTTGGCAGAAACAGGGGAACCCCTGGATGTTTGGCTGTTGAGGTTATGGGACCTAGGGTGGATAGTGTGATGTGCTCTGGTGAGGAGATGGAGAAGTTGGCCACCATCACCATGCACCCTTCCCTGAGGCAGAGGCTGCAGAATAGCCACAGATATGCACAAGGGCCAGGTAATCACTCCTTAATGGAATGTGTGAATGAAGCTGCATGAACTGTGTGGGCAAATGCTGGGTAACTGCCCAAGATTGTTTGTAAATGGCAAATGTATGCTGAGTTAGTCCAAATAATTTGAGAGCTGAGTATGCAGCAGTCCATGTTTAATGTGAACACTCGTGGCCCGATGAAAATTTTACAGGCAGCATTAGAGACATAGTGCTGCAAAATGCCCCATCAACGTCCTTTGGGTCACTGATGGCCATTCTGGCCCCATACATTGGTCTTCCTGTACATGAGGTAATGACCATGATAACCAGCCTGGGTGAAGTAGAGGATAGGAGAAAAGCAAAAGGGGTCTGAAAGGTGGCTAAGACCAAACCCAAAAGAAATGCTCAGGATTTTGTCCCCAAGGGACCAAGCGAGACTAGCCATAAGCAGATGTGGCTTGACTTACTTGCAGCAGGGGTTGATAAAATGAAAATTGACTGGCAGCCAAACGCAGTCCTGTTTGCCTTGTAGCAACAATTATGCCCTGAATGGCATTTTACTCAACATCCGGAAACAGGTAGAAAGTTACGTTCAGTGGATTTAAAGGATTTTTTGATTGCTCCTGTGGAGGCAGCTGAAGTGTTCAATTTTGAACGGGGAGCAGGCCAAGGCACTCATCTTTGGGGGACAGGCGAGGACCGGAGGCCTTGTGTTGAATTGGCAATGATGAAGCTGATGCGCTGGCTAAGGTAAGATGGCTGATGTAGCTGGTTGGCTACATTGGAGAATGAAGCATGCTGGCTGCAAAACCGGGTGGTCGATGGCTTGCCAGGTGCTGCATAAACATGAGAAAAAATGCCCCTGAGGGCAGATGTGCTCATTAGGAGCAGACGGGTGCCCCTGATGGGCAGATAACTTGTGTGAGAGTGTCCCTGACATGGTGGCTGGTGGATCTTGTGGGACCACTGCCAAAGTCAGAGAGTTACTAGTGTTCTGTTTGTATGGACTTGTGGGGCCCCAAACCAGGTGAGATACCTATTCCTGCAACCACCCTTTCTCAGGATGGCAAACTGGCATGTATCTTACCAGAGGGGTGAGAACTTCCCCTATAGGTACAATAACCCTTTTGTCTTTTTGCCCATGATGTTCTGGCTGCAGGCACTGCACCTGAGTCGACTGGGTACATACATACATTGATGTGATCATCTACTGAATATGCACTGAACTTCACATCAGTATGACTACAAGATTACCATGGAAAATCACACCAATGATGACTACTAACTGCACATGTGCGACTAAAGGACAGAACTACAGGGCAAGCCTTAAGGACAAGCCTTAAGCCATATTGAACAGACAATAGGTTGTATAAATGAAAGGGTCATTTTTCCTCACTAAGGGAACATAGCGGAAGATTTTTAATGCATAGATTGTACAGTGAGGGACCCTGAAGGGGTGGATTGTGGGGAAAATAGGAAAATTTTGTCAGGCTCCCTCACTTCAGGTCTGGTTGGGGGTCAAGTAGCACATTCTCATTTCCTTGTAAACAAGTTGTGTGTGGGTGGTCTTAGTGGGCATGAGCACCAATGTATCTTTTTAGTTAATGGCTATTGTGTGTTCTTCAGTTGGTGAAGCAGAAGCTGGCCAGCAGAGCTCACATCTAAAAATAGAGCATGTTTACTCTACTGGCAGCTGCTCAGTTTCAGTTTCTCTTTGGACTTTGCAGGTAGCAGTTGAGTTTCGGAGTTTCTCTGTGGACTGCTTGGCTCATAGTGTTGTGTGTGCTGAATAAAGACTATTCCTACTTCAGCCAAGGCTCCAAGGACCCTTTTGTCAGTTACCTAGCTCATAGACCTTTGTGTGAAGGGTTTGTGAATGGCCTTGAGGGATCTGTGAGCATCAGACCCAGCTTTAGTTCTATAAGACCTCATGACAGATCACAAGATTTCATTCTATTCACCTTCAAAATGATCATAATACTATATTATTTCCAACAATAGTTTTATTTTTTATATATATTTCACAGCTTCAGTATTTCATGTTAATAACATTCTTTTATAGATAGACTAATTTAAGTTTACATTGTTTTTATCTTATTTTCATGTGCAAGATTCTTAAAGGTTATGTTCAAGTATAAATATTACTAAATGATATACAATATTTTTTAATTTCATGAAAATGAAAGGACTAATGCAGTCCTTACAAGTAATGAGAATTCACACTGCTATTTAATGTATTTGAGCATATCATGTTTTAGCAAATTATAAGATAAATGTAGAGTAATAAGAAAGGTATTTTGTATGTACACAGGCTCCAATACATAACACTATCCATTTTGTAACTAAATCTGTCATCTGTATCAGGGATCTGCAAACTACATCCTGCAGGCCAAATCTGTCTGTCTGTCTGTTTTCATAAAATGAGTTGTTGAAACTCAGCCATGCTCTTTCATTTACACATTGTCTATGACTGCTTATCTATTACAGTGGCAAAGATGAGTATTTGTGACAGAGACCTGTATGGCCCAAAAGCCATGTAAAATATGTAGTCCTTTATAAGGAAAAGTTTGCCTATGCCTGATCTATAACATCAATGTTAACATCCATATCTAATTATCTATATAAGCTATTTACATCCATGTTAATTTAAGTCTATACACAAATGTGTATGCATATACATGTGTGTATATATCTGATATACATATATACACACATATACATATTTTTACAAATATATATTCTGTACATATATATTCTTCCAAAAAGGTTTTTGATGACACCCAAAGTTAAAAGAGATAAGGTGCAGCACTATAAAATAAAAGCAGAACAAGTACAAAAATAACAGCAACAAAAAAATAGAAGAACAATATTTTGAATGTGGTAAATCATTGAATTTGAGCACTAGTTCTGATATTTCTGGCAGATATGATAATAAATATAAATTGTGCTACATTGTTTGTATTAGAAAATATATGGCAAATTAAAGCAAATTCAAGAGAACATAAGAGTACCTTCTTTCTTGCACTCTTCTGTAGATTTTTTAAAAAGGAGCCAAGCTGATGGTGTGAATATAATCTGTTTCTATGAAGACTTGGTTTTTAACAGAGAACCTCAGCAGGTTTTTGCCTTCTCAATACAAAATAAATAAATAAATTAATTAAATAAATTAAATAAAATGAAATTTACTTTACATATTAGAAATAAATGTATGGTAATATGTGGAGTATACTATAAAGCAAATATAATTCACAGGGCCCAGTTTCGTGTAGTTTCAGGTTTAGCCTAACTTCTTAAAAGTACATATAAAAATGTTAACCTTGCAAAAGACAGGAAATTAACCTCTTGCAAATTGCATTATGGAAGGTCACCTTGCTTGTTTTACTGAATGTTACCAGCCTCTATTGTTAAACCTGTTAAACTATATTTAGCAAAAACCCCACCTATGCTCTTTTCCTGTAACTTCCTGGTCTGGAGAATAAATGTGGGGCTAGAACCCTAATTCATGGTTAATTTCCCAAAAGGAAGGAATGCCTCTCTCTTGAGGGTTCCAGGAGATTAACCCCTTTGGGGCTACTCCCTGCTCAGAAGAGATGGGCTTTGAGTAATCTTTTGTGGCTCCATCACCCAGGGGAGGAGGGGTGACAAATCCATGGGAGGCAAAGCAACAATAATATAAAAAGATGTAATTTAATTGTGAAAATTAACATTTTTTATATTTCCCATAAAAATAAAATATTTTTAGTAGCTTATTTAAATGGGATAAGTGAATATATATTTCTAGAGTCTTTTTCACTTTGCATTTTTATATTCCTGGATGCTAAAGTCAATAGATATTCCACCCCCCTTCCCCCCAAAAAAGTCTAATATAAAAGATTTACATGAATGATTATAGGAACTTTTTTTTCACTTAATAAGTTCAAAATGTGTTCATTTAACTTAGTGTCTTTGTCCTTATGTGTGTAGGGACAGGTACTATTGATTCAATTTAGCTTAGACAAATGTGGAGTCTTAGAGAAATAGTGGAAGTAAAATAATAAAGAACTCTTAATTGACACTGCCCTTTTTCCTTTGTGTTAAGGAAAAAAAAGATTTTATAATTTCTCATTCAGTTGCAATATCCTATAACAACATCTATTATTATCATTTTAGTCATCATGTTAACAACTGATTGATTGCAGTTGACTGTGATGTGAGTATTGCAAGTAATTTTTATATTTTCAATATTTTAATGAATAATCTCATGATTAAGTAGGATAACTAATAGAAAAAATACCTTTTGCCCGATTTCATATAGAGAAGTTAGTACGTTTATAACCTTATTATTAGTTTTTAAAGAAATATATAAAGACAGCAACAAGTGGAGAGTAGAATCTGTCTATTCCCCCAGAAACTATAGCTTTTGTTATTAAGTAATATTAAAATAATATTAACATACTTCTCTGGCTAAATATAATAATACAGATACACTAAAAAATGGTTTTGTATTGTAATCTTAAATCTTAAGTGGAAAAATTTAAAAAAAAAATAGATTTCTGCCTTACTGCTTGAGAATTTCGGCAGCTTTTTATAATTACTGTTAGAAATTCTACTTGGCCAATTTGACAGTGCCACTGTGTCCACCTTTCCTACCTACAATGTTACAGTGACCTGAATGTCAGCTTTCAGAAGTGAGAAAGGAGGGGTGATCGCCACTTTGCCCCCGGCAGGAAAGGCTGCCTCATTTACAGGCAACAGCTTTGAAGTGTGGAGCAGGAAAAGAACTGTTTCTTAGCTGCAAAAGTGAGTCTCGAAACAGGGAACACGGCGCCAGGGCTGCTGTGGATGCAGACAGGACCCCGGAGGCCGGGGCCGCGCTGAAGGCGGCCAGCTGCCCTATTCAGGATTCGAGGTTTCAGGCCGGCATTAAAGAAGATTCCTGGGAGCACCCGAGCCGCGCCGCGACTGAACAGCCCGAGGCGGCAGCGGCCGAGAACTGGGAAAGGCGGCAAAGCAGAGACAGAGCGAGCGCCCGACCTGGCACAGCACTGTGAGTGACCCCTGGCACAGCTCTGTTCGGGGGGTGGATGCCCACGTGGCTCCCGCCTGCACCACCAGGCCACTCACCGCCCTGGTGCTGCCTCCATTTTCCCAGGTGCCAGCAGCTCCGCCCTGCTCGGCCATCACTGAGCCCTCCCACTTGCTTGGCCTGGCGCGGGGCTTTCCGGAGCCTGCAGGCTGGCCTCCGCTCCCACTCCCTCTGTGGTTCTCTGACAGGGCTGGTGGTGTGGGGCGTCCCCGGCCAGTGTCGGGAGGGCAAGGAAGTACGGGCGGGCCGACTGTCACTCCACCACACCCTGGACTCTGGCCCCAGGTAAACTCCCTGTTACTGGGAGGCAGATACCATCTCTGTGGCCACCAGTTTGGAAAAAAGCCTAACAAATTTCTGGTTGGGAATAGTGTGGTAGGAGAGTTCCCAGGTCCGCTTGAACCTGCCGGAGACCAGGCTGCAGGTGGGCGCTAGACTCGGTTTATACTGGGGGGATACAAAGGTGAACAAGACCCGAGAAAGATCTACATAGTGCTACAAAGGCACTCAGAGAGACCGGTCATCTGTGCCTAGCAGAAACCTGGTAGACTTCCTGGGCGAAGCAGTGCCGAGGAGAGTCTTGAAGGCCCAGCTGATAGAAGAGGGGTGCAGAAGACACGCCCCAGCCCAGCACAGTGCGCACAGAGTGGGGAGACGTGCGGCCAGGGAGGCGGAGACTCGACAGAAACCACACACCCGGTGGGGTCGCCACTGCACGATCTAACAGCCTGGGCCAGAGCACACGGAACAGGGAGAAGTGCTGCACAGAAAGTGAAAGCTCAACAGAGATCACAAACCCTGTGGTACGTGATCCACCAGCCCAGCAGAGTCCAAGCTGACCAGAAAGGTGGCTCCCCGGAGAAGCCCAAGACCCGAGGCAACCACACACACAAGGCACTAGAGGCCAACTGAGCAGTCACGGTGGGAGCCATACGAAATTGGCAACCACAGCAACATCCTAGTTAGTCATTAGTCTCAAATCGGTGGACTGTGAAACCCCCTGCCACAATGAATAAACACCAAAAAAAAGATACCAGAAATACAAAAAATCAAGAAACTACACCACCAAAAGTTAATAAATCTCAAACTCTAGATCCTATAGAACAAGAAGCCCTTGAAATAACTGATAAGGAATTTCGAGTGATAATTCTAAGGAAACTGAATGAGATACAAGAAAACTCAGCTAGACATCATGATGAAATGAGGAAAAGTATACAGGATCTGAAAGAGGAAATGTACAAGGAAATCAATGTCCTGAAAAAAAATGTAGCAGAACTTGCTGAACTGAAGAAGTTATTCAGTGAAATAAAAAACACAACGGAGAGTTTAACCAGCAGGCTTGTCAAAGTTGAAGAGAGAACCTCTGAACTTGAAGATGGGCTGTTTGAAATATCACAAGCAGACAAAAAGAAAGAAAAAAGAATCAAGGACATTGAAGAAAATCTGAGAGAGATATCAGACAACCATAAGCGATCATATATCCGAGTCATGGGTATTCCAGAAGGGGAGGAAAATGGAGATTCCATTGAAAACATATTCAACAAAATAGTGGCAGAAAACTTCCCTGGTATAGGAAAAATCACAGATCTTCAGATCCAGGAAGCTCAACGATCTCCAAATGTATTCAACCCAAAAAGACCTTCTCCAAGACATGTCATAGTCAAATTGGCAAAACTCAGAGACAAAGAGAGAATCTTAAAAGCTGCAAGAGAGAAGCGTCAAATCACCTATAAGGGAGCCCCAATCAGGCTAACATCAGACTTCTCATCACAAACCCTAAAAGCTAGAAAGGAATGGGATGATATTTTCAAAATACTAAAAGACAAAGATTGCCAGCCAAGAATACTCTACCCTGCAAGGCTATCCTTCCGAAATGAGGGGCAAATAGTATATTTCTCAGACAAACAAAAACTGCGGGAGTTCACTACCACACGACCCCCCTACAAGAAATCCTCAAGGGAGTACTGGGTTTGGTTCCTGAAAAATAACTACCACTGCCATAAAAACCCAAGAAAAATCTAAACGCGCTAGTATAATAAAAATGGCATTCATGAAGAGAAAACAAGCTAACAAAAACACTATCTACAACCTAAGGAACCAACAAACACAGAAAACAAACAGTAAATCAGAAAGCAAGGAACAAAAGACACTTAAGACAACCAAACAACCAATAAAATGCTAGGAATAAATCAACACCTTTCAATAACAACTCTTAATGTAAAAGGCTTAAATTCCGCAATTAAAAGACACAGACTGGCTGACTGGATCAAAAAGCAGGACCCAACTATATGCTGCCTACAAGAGACCCACCTCACCCATAAAGATTCACACAGACTAAGAGTGAAAGGATGGAAAAAGATTTACCATGCAAACAGAAAAGAAAAACGAGCTGGAGTAGTTATTCTTATATCTGACAAAATAGACTTTAAACTAAAAACAATAAAAAGAGACAATGAGGGACACTACTTAATGATAAAAGGACTGATCCATCAAGAAGACATAACAATCATAAATATGTATGCACCCAATGTTGGAGCAGCCAGATTTATAAAACAAACTCTATTAGACCTAAAGAAAGAAATAGACACTAATACCATAATAGCAGGGGACCTGAACACCCCACTGTCAATATTAGACAGATCATCTAGGCAAAGAATCAGTAGAGAAACACAAGATCTAAACAAGACTCTAGACCAATTGGAATTGGCAGATATCTACAGAACATTCCACCCAACAACCTCAGAATATTCATTTTTCTCATCAGCACATGGATTATTCTCCAGGATAGATCACATATTAGGTCACAAATCAAGTCTCAATAAATTCAAAAAAATTGTAATTATCCCATGTATCTTCTCAGACCACAGTGGATTAAAACTAGAAATTAATAACAAACGAAACTCTGGAAACTATACAAACACATGGAAATTAAACAGCATTCTACTTAATGACATATGGGTCCAAGAAGAAATCAAGCAGGAAATCAAAAAATTTATTGAAACTAATGAAAACAATGCTACATCATACCAAAACCTGTGGGATACTGCAAAAGCAGTATTGAGGGGAAAATTTATTGCATTAAACGCTCACTTCAGAAGAATAGAAAGATGGCAAGTGAACAACCTAACACTTCACCTTAAAGAACTAGAAAAACAAGAACAATCCAAACCTAAAGTTACCAGACGGAAAGAAATCATTAAGATCAGAGCAGAACTGAATGAAATTGAAAACCAAAAAACAATTCAAAAGATCAATGAATCAAAATTTGGTTTTTTGAAAAGATAAATAAAATTGACAAACCATTAGCATGGCTAACAAAAAAAAAGAAGAGAGAAGACTCAAATAACAAAAATTAGAAATGAAAAAGGCGATATTACAACTGATTCATCTGAAATACAAGGAATCATTCGAGACTACTATAAACAACTATACGCCAACAGATTTGAAAATCTGGAGGAAATGGATAAATTTCTGGACACACACAAGCTCCCAAAACTGAACCGTGAAGACGTAGAAAATTTGAACAGACCAATAACAATAAAGGAGATTGAAGCTGTTATCAGAAGGCTCCCAACAAAGAAAAGCCCAGGACCAGATGGATTCACAGCAGAATTTTACCAAACATTCAAAGAGGAATTGACACCGATTCTTTATAAACTATTCCAAAAGATTGAAACGGACGCAAATCTCCCAAACTCATTCTATGAAGCAAACATCATCCTGATACCAAAACCAGGTAAAGATATAACCAAAAAAGAAAACTACAGGCCAATATCCTTGATGAATATAGATGCAAAAATCCTCACTAAAATACTAGCAAACAGAATACAGCAACACATACGAAAAATTATTCATCACGATCAAGTGGGATTCATCCCAGGGATGCAAGGTTGGTTCAACATACGCAAATCAATAAATGTGATACACCATATTAATAAACTCAGACACAAGGACCATATGATCATCTCTATAGATGCTGAAAAAGCATTTGATAAAGTTCAGCACTCATTCATGACAAAGACCCTCTATAAGTTAGGTATAGAGGGAAAGTATCTCTACATAATTAAAGCCATATATGCCAAACCCACAGCCAATATCATCCTGAATGGGGAAAAGCTGAAAGCTTTTCCTTTAAGAACAGGAACTAGACAAGGATGCCCACTCTCACCACTCCTATTCAACATAGTGTTGGAAGTACTAGCCAGAGCAATCAGAGAGGAGAAGGAAATAAAGGGCATCCAGATTGGAAAAGATGAAGTCAAACTGTCCCTGTTTGCAGATGACATGATCCTATATATCGAACAGCCTAAAACCTCTACAAAAAAACTCTTGGAATTGATAAATGATTTCAGCACAGTAGCAGGATACAAAATCAACACACAAAAATCAGTAGCATTTCTTTTCTCCAATAGTGAACATGCAGAAAGAGAAATCAAGAAAGCCTGCCCATTTACAATAGCCACCAAAAAAATAAAATACTTAGGAATTGAGTTAACCAAGGAGGTGAAAAATCTCTATAATGAGAACTACAAACCACTGCTGAGAGAAATTAGAGAGGATACAAGAAGATGGAAAGATATTCCATGCTCTTGGATTGGAAGAATCAACATTGTGAAAATGTCCATACTACCCAAAGTGATATACAAATTCAATGCAATCCCCATCAAAATTCCAAAGACATTTTTCTCAGAAATGGAAAAAACTATCCAGACATTTATATGGAACAATAAAAGACCACGCATAGCCAAAGCAATGCTCAGCAAAAAAAATAAAGCTGGAGGCATAACACTACCTGACTTTAAGCTATACTACAAAGCTATAATAACCAAAACAGTATGGTACTGGCATAAAAACAGACACACTGACCAATGGAATAGAATAGAGAATCCAGAAATCAACCCACACACTTACTGTCAGCTGATCTTTGACAAAGGCACCAAGCCTATTCACTGGCGAAGGGACTGCCTATTCAGCAAATGGTGCTGGGATAACTGGATATCCATATGCAGGAGAATGAAACTAGATCCATACCTCTCGCCGTATACTAAAATCAACTCAAAATGGATTAAGGATTTAAATATACACCCTGAAACAATAAAACTTCTTAAAGAAAACATAGGAGAAACACTTCAGGAAATAGGACTGGACACAGACTTCATGAACACGACCCCAAAAGCACGGGCAACCAAAGGAAAAATAAACAAATGGGATTATATCAAACTAAAAAGCTTCTGCACAGCAAAAGAAACAATTAACAGAGTTAAAAGACAACCAACAGAGTGGGAGAAAATATTTGCAAAATATACATCTGACAAAGGATTAATATCCAGAATATACAAGGAACTCAAACAACTTTACAAGGAGAAAACAAGCAACCCAATTAAAAAATGGGCAAAAGAGCTAAGCAGGCATTTCTCTAAGGAAGATATCCAAATGGCCAACAGACATATGAAAAAATGCTCAACATCACTCAGCATCCGGGAAATGCAAATCAAAACCACATTGAGATACCACCTAACCCCAGTTAGGATGGCTAAAATCCAAAAGACTATGAACGATAAATGCTGGCGAGGCTGCAGAGAAAAAGGAACTCTCATACATTGTTGGTGGGACTGCAAAATGGTGCAGCCTCTATGGAAAATGGTATGGAGGTTCCTCAAACAACTGCAGATAGATCTACCATACAACCCAGCTATCCCACTGTTGGGAATATACCCAGAGGAATGGAGATCATCAAGTCGAAGGTATACCTGTTTCCCAATGTTTATCCCAGCACTCTTTACAATAGCCAAGAGTTGGAACCAGCCCAAATGCCCATCATCAGATGAGTGGATACGGAAAATGTGGTACATCTACAGAATGGAATACTACTCAGCTATAAAAACGAATGAAATACTGCCATTTGCAACAACATGGATGGACCTTGAGAGAATTATATTAAGTGAAACAAGTCAGGCACAGAAAGAGAAATACCACATGTTCTCACTTATTGGTGGGAGCTAAAAATTAATATATAAATTCACACACACACACACACACACACACACACACACAGACAAAAACCGGGGGGGGGGGGGAGAAGATTTAACAACCACAATTATTTGAAGTTGATACGACAAGCAAACAGAAAGGACATTGTTGGGGGTGAGGGGGGGAGGGAGAATGGAGGGAGGTTTTGGTGATGGGGAGCAATAATCAGCCACAATGTATATCGACAAAATAAAATTAAATAAAAATAAATAAATAAATAAATAAAAGGACAACACAAAGAAAAAAAAAAGAAGTGAGAAAGGAGACTCAGGGTGACAAGTACATATATTGAATACAGAAATAATTTTTAGTATAATCTCCACTGGCCTTTCATGATACTGATAGCCCTTTTCCTTTTGGAGAGAAGGTCACCTTTTCATGCTTACTCCCCTTTTTGGGGGACATTACATGGTATATATTCTCTTGCTTTCTCATTCTTTCACATTCTATGCTCCATACAAAAAACAAAAAAAGAGAAAAAAAAAAATGTTGACACATCAGACAACCATAATCTCAAGTTCACCAAGACCGATTTCAAGCAGATAACAATTGACTATTAATAACTATCTTTAGGAGCAATATAATTTATTTTTGAGGAAGCAAAAATAAGTTACATAAAATTATTAGGCAATTTTAAAGAGGCATGTTTCCAATTTTTCTTTTGTTTACTTTTTGGCCAGTCTTTAAGGCACTATCAATAATAAAAACAACAATAAGTAATAATAATAGTTGATTTCACTTAACTGAACACTTATTCTGTCCCAAACTCTCTTAAACATCTTACATGTACTATAACTTGGAAGTATTTACTTTTCATACTCTTGTTTTATCAACAAGCAAAGCAAATCCCAGAGAGGCTAATCACCTTGCCCAAGAATAGACCATTAAATAAGAGGAAGAGCCAGGTTTTACAGAAGCTATGTGCTTCTCACAAAAGGAAATGTCGTTTTTGAAAATTAAACATTAGCTATTGTAGCAAAATAAAAATATTAATTACACTGAAAGCCGCAGGTAGTAGAAGGAGATTTTTGTTTCTTAATTTGCCTAAATAAATAATACTTTTGCAACTGTGACAAGATGGGCACTGAAATTATCTAGACAGTAATTCATGGCAAGCAGGGAGGAAGTATGGGCTAATTCTGTCATTTTAGGAAGTAATCTAATTCTGTTCAACAAATATTGTAAGATTCAGACAAGGAAGATACCACTGCAGCTAATGTTTACAAAATGTTTTCCATGTGTCCAGCACTTTTAAGTGTCTCATCTGCATTTACTCACTGAATTCATCCATATTACAGTAAAGAATCAAGTCTGGATATTCAAAATTTGGATTTGTTATATCACGGTTTCATTCAAGTTGTCAAGTGTTAAAGACAGATGATGATTACATATTCAAAATATAGCTTAACACTGCTCTCCTAAAACATCCCCCAGCCCATAAAACATGTTTTCAAACATTTGGCAGTGATCAGCCAGTAAAATCTTATTCTGACAGTAAGATATCTAGACCAGTTTCCCTGTGATATATTCTGAGTTTATGTTGTTGATTGAAATGTTAAGAATGTTGTGTTTCAGTATATCAAAAATGTAACAGTTTTGATTTTGTTGTTGTTATTTTAAGCAGACAATCTTTCAGAAGAAATTAAGAACACATTCTGATATATGTTTAAGATATGAGAAAATTTTTCGGAAATATTCAAAAGGGAAGGTATTTTTTCTTATGAATGTTAGCATGTCTAAAATCACATTCAATGATAACAAAAGATGATTTATAGCTGGTTTGCCCCATAAAATATTGTCTATACTTTTTCCTGCCAAAATGCAGGTCATTCATAATAGCAAGTTATGCATTTTGTAGGATATTAATCAGGTAATCAGCTGTTGCAGATATTATAAAAGGATTTGCTAAAGCAGAAGAACTAATGAAAGATTGCTTAGAAAAACTAAATTATAGATACAACTCTTCATATATTTCAGTTCACATTTTTATCACACTCTTTTGTTGAATGACATGCTATATGTGTGTGTATATATACCAAATTTGATTTTCTAACATAAGAATAGATTATATATATGTAATTAGAAGTAAACTTTCCTTCCTCTCTGAGTTTAACTTGCAGATATATTGGAAGAAAAATAGTAATCAGTAGTTTATTAGTGGTGTAGTTGTTCCTGTGGTGTAGACTGATAATACAGCCTGTTAGATTTAAAATTAATTTAGAGTTCTCATATTATGCTCTTATTTAACTGTTGACTTTTAAAAAGCTATGTATTCCATAGGCTTCTAGCTGTACCTCTAATACTTATATTCACTTCTTTCATAACAACAGACTTTTATCATGTTTCATAACTGCTCACAAAAGACTATATTGTCCAATTTCTGTTCCGGTTAGGGTGGATATACTGCTAGGATCTAGACAGTGATTGCACATGGAAATAATATATGTCACTGTTGGTTGGACCTTGATAAGAAAGGTGGGCCGTTCTGTCTTTCTACTTTATTGAAGGCTAGAAGTAAACTTTAGCTAGAAGTAAACTTGTTGGCTTGGTGGTTAGGTATCTTCAACCATCTGGATAGGTAACTCATACTAGGGATAACAGAGCAAAAGAAGAAAGAATCCTGCATCCTCAACACCATAAGTTTTTTATGCCCACCTTTAAAAACAATCTGGATTATTACAGAAGAAAAACATAAACTTTAATATTGTTTGAACCACTGTTTTGGTGTCCCTAATTAATATCACCTATCTTTCATTCTGTCCAAGAGCAATTTTGATAGAAAGATCTGTTAACATGCTTCAGAACAAACCCCCAAAGCTATATGACATCCTACTGGTGGATTAAAGAGTAGGCAGCAACAGGGGCACAAATATTGCTGGCAAGAAAGTTGGGACCCTTGCTAAGCCATGATAAGAATGTTGCCTGAGATATTTTGGAGGACAGACTATATGCCAATAGAACCTAAAAATTTACAAGAAGTGGACAGAAAAACAACAAAAAATGGTGTGTTTGCTGTTTGTTGCTTCCGTAAGAAAAGTTCTACCATAGATGAACTTAGGCTGGTTGTAAAAGATGACCCTGTTCTAAAAAGGAGTGGGAGAAAAGGATCAATCTCTGTGCCTTTTCCCAGCATCTTGCATTAAGACTTCTGGGTCAGGAGTGGGGAGCCAACCAATAGCAAATGGTAAGTCATGCTAATTATTTTCCCCTCAGTCTATTACTTCAGATGACCTCAAGACATAGCCACTAAGAATGATTGTAATTTTTGTTCAATCTACGGAGGCTCCTGTTCAGGAGGACAAGCTGAGGCTGAAATCTAGCCTGAATTCTGATGGCCAAGCCTTGGTTTCTAACACACATTTCCATCTACGTTTTAAAAAAAAGGTATATAATTTAATTTGTGGAAAAGTTACAATCCTCTCATCAAGGAGAGTACCTGTGGGCCTGCTTCAGCCCATTGCATGCACTTTTTCTATTTCAACAATTTAGGGGAGTATTTACTATCTAATATGCATAAATACTTTATAAAGACTACAGCGACCCTATTCAAATTATCTGCCATTAAATGAAGTTGCTAGGAATGTGTGAAGAGCACATTTGCCAGTATATTAAAGAACAGGTTTTAAAATAAGCAAACAACAGTACAACAACAACAAAGACTTCAGCTATTTAGGTAAATTATCTTTGCTTGTGATTTTTAGCATATGAATCTTTCTACTAGAAGCAAACAAATGGAAACTTGCCAAGATTTGGGGTTGTATATTGCACTTCCCACCACAAAAATAGCCTTTTCTGCAAAAGCCTATGAATATTCAATCCTTAAAGCAATCCATAGGCATCCCAAAATGTCCCAACCTAAAATAGGGCATGCTCTCAAATGACTACTTTGGTATGGCCACAAAAAATAACGTACAAGAAGGAATCTCACAGGAGGCAGATCTCAAAACTTCTAAACAGATGTATCAAAACTCATTGCAGAGTATTTCCTAATTCCTCAACAGCTTTTGAAATTTGTCATTGATAAAAAACTCCTCTGTGTTTCCCCCACTTTCCTTTTTTCAATGGAAGTTTTTAATGTAGTAGCTATTCTACAATAAATTTTGTATACGGCGGTGCGTAGGAATAAAAACAAATATAGTTTAAAAACACCCACTTCATGGATAATATTGTTACTCATCTAGCTATTCTGGACTTTAACTTTAATAAAGCAGCTATTTCTTTATGTTCCATTTGTTGATGTAGGAGAAGACTGCTTAATGTGTTAAAAAGACTCACACTGATATTTTGACTTTTAAATATGAAGGCCTTAGTAGAATTATAAGTTGCACTTATATTAATGAAAGTTTTAATTTGGTATATGGCCGACCCAGATAAAGACTATATTGCTTTGCCACTTTTGCACCTAGGTGATACCATGTGAATAAATTTGGGCCGATGGAATATAAGCAGGATATATGCAAATTTTGAATAACTTACTCCAAAGGCTATGAACTTTCCCTAACTTTAAGTTTTGTTTTGTTTTACCTATTGTCTGGATCTTCAAGCTTTTGAGCAATAGCAGGTAGGAATGGCAGAATTGAAAATGGATGGATACTGGGTTCCTGACACTATCAAGCCACCAGATCAGCCATATTGTTAGGTGAGAGATTAACTTAAAACTAGTTTAAACCACTTCACCAATACCCAATTATTCATTATATCAGATTATTGAATGCTAAACTATCAGTCAATAAGTCTGAAAGCTTTCATAGTAAAGGGTACATTTTATAAATTATAATTTTCCTGTTATGTTGTTACTCATTTCTGTAGTCCAGTTCACCTATTATCTATTTATGTATGTTTGTATATATCTATCTGTCTACCATGATTATACTTACTTACATAAATGTATTTATAGTTGTACGTGATCACACAATTTGTGATTTTTTGCATGAGTTAAAGTTTTTGCATGATTTATTAATCTATAAATGCTTGCACATAGAGAAAGTTTTATGGTCTTCTTATAGATTCTGTTTTAAATACTAGTTCAAGCACGATCATATGAGAAAAATCGTATTCATTGAGCCAAACAGAAATTGGATTTCTGCAGAGCAATTACAAAACAAATTACACAAAAGAAGATAATTTATCTCCTCTTGAAATTCAAAGTTCTGGTGTGGAGCTAGCAGGCCTCTATTAAGTAATGGTCTATTACATAATGAAATCCATGTGGTCTGCTTTTCCTGTAGTTATGATTCCCACTAAATTCAGAACTAGGTTTTAGTTTCTGCTCCATTTCAATAACTTGTGATCAGGTACACTTATTATGTGGACCTCAACTATCAATTCAGGGGATGGGAGCTCAGCAGAGATGGAGTTATACAGGGTATGGGGCAAATGTTCTAAAGACCCGTATCAGCAAAGTTACATCTAACAATTATTATGAGTGACTTTTTAAGACTGTAAAACAATCCTGAATGTTTTGTCATTTGTCTTGTCTCTTGTCATCTAGCTTCCCATTTCTTACAACAGATAATTTAATAGAAATTATGCAAATATACCCCACACGTTTTTGGGAAATGAAAGTGAACAACTTATGAATATGGCAACACTGTAGTTATTTTCCTTTTTGTAATTTTTGTTTTGTTTTGTTTTACTTTTACCTTAAATAGTAAAACAAAATACTTAATGAAAATATATTATACAAATCATTGCATCCCAGGGATGAATCCCAATTGATTGTGGTATATAATTTTTTTGATGTGTTTCTGTATTCTATTTGCTAATATTTTATTGAGGATATTTGCATCTATGTTCATCAAAGATATTGGCCTATAGTTTTCTTTTTTTGCTGTCTTTGTCTGGTTTTGGTATCAGGGTGCTGTTGGCCTCTTAGAATGAGTTTGGGAGAATGGCCTCAGTTTCAATTTTTTTGAATAGTTTGAAGAGTATTGGTATTAATGCTTCTTTAAAGGTTTAGTAGAATCCAACAGTAAAGGCATATAGTCCAGGGATTTTCTTTAATGGGAGACTGCTGATTACTCCTTCAAACTCATTGTTTGCTATTGGTCTGTTCAGGTTTTCTGTATCTTCTTGGTTCAACCTTGGCAGTTTGTATGTGTTCAGAAATTTGTACATTTCCTTCAGATTTTCAAATCTGTTGGCATATAGTTGTTTATAGTAGTCTCTAGTGATTCTTTGTATTTCTGTGGTATCAGTTGTCATGTCCCCTTTTTATTTCTAATTTTTGTTATTTGAGTCTTCTCTCCAGATTTTTTATTTAGCGTAGCAAGGCAATCTACAAAATCACCACAATTTTAATAAACCCAGCAGCACACTTTTAGTACTGGACAAACTGAATTTAAATTTCAGGTAGAAACACAAATGTATTAGAATAGCCAAAATATCTTTGACAAAAATAAGAGCAAAATTAAATGTCTTACATTACATGATTTCAAGACTTAATATAAAGCTACAGTAATCAAGAGCAGGATATGGAAAAAATGATGAACATGAATATTTGTAGAAGAGAATAGAAAGTTCAGAAGTAGACGCATTAAATTATGATAAGTTGTTTTCAGTAAAGATGCAAGAATATTTAATTATAAAAAGTATAATCTTTCAATAAATTGTACTGGTACTATTGGTTAACCATATATATGTAAGGGAATTTCTATTTATACCTCATATTAAAACTAACTCACAACCAATCAGGTCTAAATGTAAAACCTAATATTTTTAAACTTAAAATATTGTAGAATGAAGAATATAACAAAATCTTTGCAAATTGGCATAGGCAATGATTTCCTAGACATGACACCAGAAATAGATTCTTTAAAAGAAAATACTTGATTAATTGGACTTTACTAAAAGTAAGCACTTCTGTTCTTTGAAACACAGTATTAGGAGAAGGAGAAGGAGGGATTTACACTCTGGGGAGAAATATTTGCAAACCATTAAAGACTTGTGTATAAAGAAAACTCCAAACAATAAGAAAACAGACAATCCCATTTAAAAGAGAGTAAAAATCTGAACAGGTATTTCACCAAATAAAATATGCAGATGGCAAATAGACACATGAAAAGATCATTTGCTATTAGAGTACGGCTAATCAAAAACCTCACTGAGGTATCAAAAAGTACTTATTCAAATGTCTAAACAAACAGACAATGCTAAGTGTCCTCAAGCACACAGAGTAAAATAAATCTCATGTATTGCTGGTGGATATGCAAAATGTTACTGCAATTTTGGAAAATAATTTGGCAGTTGCCTTAGAACGTTAAACATACACTTACCATATGACTCCATAATCCCACTCCTAGATATCTCTCCAGGTGAAATAAAATTATAAGTTTGCACCTAAACTTACATAAAAATGTTTATACCCATTTTATTTATAAGGCAGAACTGGAAACAACACAAATGTACCTTAACTTAGGAATAGGAAAACAAATCATGTTATGTGCACTCAATGGAGTACTACTAAATGACAAATTATTGATACATTCAACAGCATAAATAAATTTCAAATTTACCATACTAAATGAACTCAGCCTGACCTAAATACTGTATACCGTCTAATTTCATATGTATGGCATTTTAGATTAGGCAAAATTATTGGGACCTAGAACAGATCAGTGCTAAGTGAATGAAGAGGCGGGCAACAGCTACCAAGGGTATTTGGGGAAATCTCTCAGATGATAGAACTGCTGTATATGTTGATTTGCCAAAAGTCATGAAACTGTTTGCTAAAAGTGTTGTATTTTATTATAAATTACACCCCCCCAAAATCCCAAAAGATGTAGTCACAGTTGCTACTTAAAAAGTCATTAGCTATTGAAGTTTCCTTCTGTGATGCACTTCCTTCCCGCAGTAACATACTTCAATCTGGGATCATTTTACTTCTTTGGTATTTCTTGTAGAACATGTTTTCTAGCATGAAATATGCTAAGCATCTGTCTTCAAAAATGTCTCTAATTCACTTTCTTTCTTTAAAGGACATTTTTGTTTGTTTTTGCTGGTGGAGAGTTCTAGATTAGAATTTTTATTGTCTTTTGGTTTGTTTGTTTTGTCTTTAATACATTTAGAACATCATTTTATTATTTTCTGGCATCCATAGTTTTGTGAGGAATGGGTCCAGGCAGGTAAGCAGGTCTCTGAAAGCCAGCTTAGCTTTAAATATAGTCACTTACTTCCCTTGGAGTAAAACATGAAGCAAAATAAAACCTAGAGCAATACTGCAAAATAGAGAATTTCTATAAAACATCTCCTTGACAGAAAAAATTTGGAATATTTTCTATTTACTTTCCTTTCTTCTGGCAACTTTTGCATAGAACTGAGCACAGAAATTCTTAGTATGGTTGTATAAATTATAAGTATTCAGATTGTTTTCTTTGATGTCTAATGTAAACATCATTTGTTTGTGGCATCCGTAGATTGTATGCAGTATTCATACCTCAATACCTGGTATGGCGCTACACTCACTCCTTGTATAGAAGATAGCAAAGGTTTTAGAAAGAGTATAAAATCTGATAAATGAAAGCTATCTCCTAAAGATAATAAATGTAATGAATTCAATACATTTGAATGTAATGTTCAATGTAATAAACATATGCAATATATAACATACAATACATTCTGAAGTATAAATTTAGCCTATTAATTTTATGATATTTCAGTTATATAAAATGATTTAAAATAAAAGAATAGTATTATATCCTCATTATTTTATCACACGAAAATTTTATGTGTAAGGGACTTATATTGGAAGCAATAGATGGCACTATTGGTTCATTATTAAAGAGAAGATATAATCATTTCATCTCGTTTACCCCTCATCCATCTAACTCTCATTATTTTTCTTCAGTTTTATAGGTCAGTGTATGAAGATATTTGAAAAGCTAATTTGAAGACAGCTATTTATTTATTTATTTTTTTACCAGACAACTTTGATTTGTATTACCTCTCTGCAAAAAGTGTTTTAACTGAAGAATGACAGAAGTAGGAAATAAAAGGGTCTAGTTCTTTTATGCATGGTTCAGGATAAATTACTCACAGAGTTGGATGGAAATTGTCACAGTGTGCTGCTGTGGGACCATCCAGCCTCTGCATCTTTGGTTCATTGAGAACATTTGTTTCTAGTAAGCTTTCAGTAGCACTTTCCATAATACTTACTTAGCCTTTGAAATTACTTATATTCTGAAGTGAAATCAAATGCAATGAAAAATATCTATTCTCCCAAACCTTGTTTTCTGTAGTTCTACAGAAAAAAAAAAATTAAATATTAAATGAACAATAAACAACTGGATCTTATATGGACAAGAAAGAAAATCATACAATTTTGAACAGCATCAGGCATATAACTAGGGGGGGATGCATAAAAAAAAAGATTACTTTGATAATGTTATAATGAATTGAGTGCTATATTGTGGAAGGAAGAAACAAAAAGGACAATATTTCATGGGCTAATGTTCTTTACTGAAAATTTCTAATACTATGAGGGCAATTGTACTGACTTGTGAAGCTTATTCTGGTCACTACTACCTTGAGATGATTACTGGTGGTTGTTTGATAGTGAAGTAATGCATCTTATCTGCCTAATCCATTTAGTTCTTTTGGCTTCTCTTTCAATGAGTGTGATAGCTTTCAAAACAAAATAAGATTTAAAAATTACACTTTATTTCCAGTTTCTCTTATAAGGATATCAAATATTCATTCAAGTGAATAGTTAGAGTAAGAAGGTACCAATTTCACTTTATTGAATTATCATGAAGGCTTTCAGCAATAAGAACGCATTACTATGCAGCCACACTAAAGTGCCATGTTATTAATGCTCCTTTCTCTATCTGCAAAATAAAATAGCAACTGATACGGGAACAAACTGAGCTTCTTTGTACAGTTTATAGCATAATCAAGACATTACGGTACTTCTTCCTTTTGAATCCCAAAATTATTGCTATGAAATTTTCTTTTGTGGTTTGACACTCAGTTTATACTTTGTGATATTTCAATATCTAGGCTCAAACAAATGACCATAAAGCTTCAGTTTATTTAATCTGTGCTATTTATTTAGTTCTTTGAAACTTTTCAATGTGTCTTTGTATTCTGAAAAAATAACTCTTTACAATAATTAGGTCAGATATTGTGATTTCCAAATGCCAGTTGTCATTTGAGAAAAACAGTAACTCAGTGTGACCAAGTGAATTACCTGTGGTCAAATAGCAATAGTGAGTAACTGAAAGTCTTCAAATGAAGAATTCTGATTGCCTACTCCTGAATCTTTCTGCTACTTTGGGCAGCTTCTAATTTGAAAATCATTTCTTTAAAGACCTAATGCTTTTTGAAAATATATTAAAGTAATTCTCAAAACCACAGGTTGATGGTCTAAAGAGACTGTATTGTTTTCCAGAATGTTATTGTACTAAGTAGCTACAACATTGAACGGGCATGACAATTTTATTAATAAGCACTTGTATCCATAAAATATTCTACACATTATATTTGAAAATGATCCACAACATGTTTGTAATAAATAAAAGCAGCCAAATTTTTAAGTGTAAAATTATAGAAGCTAACATAAAATTGCACCTTAAAATATACTGAGCTCTTAATTATGTCAATAAGGAAATGAGAAACTTCATTAAAAGTGTTCTTTCAGAATTAGAGCTCAGACAACAAAAGTATAAGCAACAAAAGAAAAATAAAGATAAGTTAAACATTAATAAATTTAAAAACTGTTGTGCATCTCAAGAGAAAATCAAGAAAGTGAAAAGACAACCTACAGAATGGGAGAAAATATTTGCAAATCTTACATCTGCTCAGGCCCTGGTATCCAGTATGTATAAAGAACTCACAGCTCAACAAGAACAAAAAAGCCCATTTAAAAAAGAAAAAATAGGCAAAAAACTGGCATAAACTTTTCTCCAAAAAAGTTGTACGAATGGCCAAAGAGCACATGAAAAGATGCTCAACATCATTAGCCATTAGGAAAATGAAAATTAGAGCTACAATGAAGTACTGCTTCCACCCACTAGGATAGCTATTAAAAAACAAAGGAACAAATAAACAAACTAAAACAAAACAAAACAAAAAAACAGAAAACAATAAGTATTGGGGATGATGCAAAGAAACTGGAAAACTTGTGCATTGCTGGTGGTAATGTCAACTGTACAACTACTATGGAAAACATTTTGGTGTTTCCTCAGAAAGTTAAACATAGAATTACCAAATGACCCAGCAATTCCATTCTTATGTATGTACCCCCCCCCCACAAATTAAAAACAGGTACTCAACTAAAAAACATGTACATGCACGTTCATAACAGCCCTATTTATAAGAGCCAAAAGGTGGGATCAGCCCAAGTGTCTATCAGTAGATGAATTGGTATTATGGTGTAAACATACAATGGAATATTATTCAGTTATAAAAATACATGAAGTACTGATACATGTCACAACATAGATGAACCTTAAATACATTATGCTAAGTGAAAGAAATCAGAGACAAAAGGTCACACATTTTATTATTTCATGTACATGAAATATCTAGAATTTTGTAAATCCATAGAAATAGAATGTAGATTGGTGGTTTCTAGGAGCTGAGACAAGTGGGATAGGAGGAAACGTAGAGCAACTGCTTCATAGATACAAGGACATTTTTGAAATAAAGAAGATATTTTGGAACTATTGAGTTGGTAATTGCACAGCACTGTAAATGTACTAAATACCATTGACTTTTTCACTTTAAAATGGTTAACTTTTATGTTATGTCAATTTCACCTCAATAAAAATAAAACAAACAAACAAAAATTATAGCTCAGGATTTTCTTAGCCAGACTGTACCTTTAGCTAAACTTTCTAAGCAGACAAACCCTATCCAGTTGAGTCCAAGGTCAAAAACTGGCAAGGATGTTGACAAAGATAGTTCAAGGTTACTATCATTTGATTTACAGCTAGACTTGCCAAAAAGCAATACAAAAGAGGTCGCGAGACACAAAATAAAAATGACTACCTGTTTCTGTGCTGTCATGCTACTTCCTACAGAAACCTTCCCACACTTGAACAGCATCAGGTCAGCCAGAAAAGAGTGTTCAATCTGTCAAGAGGTTGCAGTCTTTCAGTTGCATTAGACTTCCAGAAGAGCATGTTAGCAATCAACAGCCCACACCCGGTAAGGTAATTCTTGATACATCATAGTTGCATACTACTTCACCTTATTTTTTACTAGTCCTTTGGTCCAATAGCAGTTGTAGCTTTTGAATCAAAACTAGTAAACTGGATTATATTTATGCAATTGTTTGTTTAGCCAGGCTGCTATTTGTAGGGCAAACAAAAAATGTATACATGTTAAAGTCTACAAAAATAATAAATGAACAATGAACTGTTAGCTTAAAAATAGAACATCATCAAGCTTTTCCCCCGTTTTTCTTCCTGTTTTCATTCTCAGATGTTCTCTCGTGAAATAACTGATATTTAGGTACCCTGATTTTGTCATCAAAGTTATTTTTCTTTTCCTTAACATTTTACTGCAGTGTTATGAATCCCTAAACCAAATACTATTTCCTTATGCTTGTCTGTTTTATTGATAAAATTATTGTTATAATTTTATTAAGCTCTTTAAATTTTGAAATATAAATTTTGAGATATAATGGAAGTTGCAAGTGTAGTGCAGAGTTTCCTATACTCTTCCCCCAGTTTCCCTCAATAGTTACATCTTGCATAGTAATAGAGCAATATCAAATCAGGAAATTGACATTGGTACAATATGTGAGTATAGTTCTACATGATACGATTACACGTGTAGATTCATGTAAACACCACCACAATCAAGCTACAAAACTATCCCAACATCACACAGATTTCCCTTGGGCTATTCCTTTGCAGTCACAGTCACCACCCTCCCATCGTTTCTAATTCTAGCCTTGAACAACCACTAATCTGTTTTCCAATTCTATAAATGGGTCACTTTGTTATCATTATGTAAATAATTTTATATATGTGAACTTTCGAGTTTGACTTTCTTTATTCAGCCTCATGCCCTTGAGATTCATTTAACTGTTGCTTGCACTGGTAGCATGTTGCTGTGTATTGCTAAGTTTTATTCCATCATATGGCTGTACCATGGTTTAACATTCCCAATTAAGGAACACTTTGGTTGTTTCCAGTTTGGGGTTATTACAACCAAAGCTTCTATAAATATTTATGTAGGAATTTCTGCATGGACATACATTTTTAGTTCTCTAGATTAAATGTGTAGGAGTGCAATGGCTGTGTCATATATTAAGTATATGTGAAGAAACTTCCAAACACCTCGGAAAGTGGCTGTTTCATTTTACATTCCCACCAGTATATGAGAGACTCTGTTTCTCTGCATCGTCCCCAACATTTGATAGTTCCTATGATTTTTTAAAAAAATGAGCTGTTCTAATAGGTGTCTGGTAATATCTCTTTGGAGTCTTAATTTGCATTTTCTTGATATCTAGTGATGTTGAACATCTTTTGATGTGCTTATTTACCATATGAATATTGTTTTCAGCGAATTGTCATCTCTACATAAAATCTTTTGCCATTTTGTAATAGTATTTTGTGTTGCATTTTGAGAGTTCTTTACATATTTTAGATATAAGCCCTTTGTCAGATATGTGGTTTGCAAATATTTTCTCTCAGTCTGTAGCTTATCTTTTTATTATTGTTATAGGTTTTTGCATAAAAATAACTTTTCTGAGGTCAATTTTTCTTTTTTTAAAAAATGAATTGTATTTCTGGTTTCATGTCTACGAATTTTTCATAACTGTATGTCCTGAATATTTTTCTCTGTATGTTATATTCTAATAGTTTTATAGTTAAATTTCATATTTAACATTGAAATATATGATTGATTTTGAATTAATATTTACTCAAGGTGTAAGGTTTAAGAAGTTCTTTTTCCCCCCCTGTGGATATCCAACTGCTTCAGCATCATTTCTTGAAGTTACTGTCCTTACTATGGGAATCGCCTGCCTGTTGTACCTTTGTAAAAAAATCTGTTAGCTCTACTTATTTGAGAGCTGTTTCTGGGTTCTCTATTCAGTCTATTTACCTTTGTTCTAGCGCTCTGCTAAGGCCATGCTATCATGATTACTGTAGCTGTACAGTAAGTCTTTGTACTGGGTAGAACAATTCCACCCCTTTTATTCTTCCAAGATTATTTTAGTTGTTCTTATTTTCTTGCAGTTCTACATGACTTTTAAAATAACATTGTCTATATCTATGAAAGTATTACTGAAATTTTGATAAGAATTGCATTGAACTTGTCTATGAATTTTGGGAGAATTGACATCTTTACCACAAGTCTTCCAATCCATGAACTGGGTATGCCTCTTTATTTAGATCTTTTATTTTGCAGCACTCAGCATAGAAACTCTCTATTTAAGTATATAATGAGATTTACATTTAAGTATTTTATTCTTTGAGCAATTGTAAATGCTATTGTGTTTTAAACTTTGTTTTCCACCTGTTAATGGCTACTATATAAATCTACATTTGATCTTTATGCATTGGTCTTATATCCCATGGACTTGCTAAACTTTCATTAGTTCTAGAAATTTTGGGGTTTTGTTTTTTTGGTAGATTTCTTGGGATTTGTATGTGGACCCTCATGACATCAGCAAATGGGGAAAGTATTATTTCTTCTTTTCTAATCTGTGTAACTTTTTCCTTTCATTGTTCTGGCTAGAAGTCCAATTGCTATGTTGAATAGCAGTAGTGAGAATGGACATTAGTACCTTAGTCTTCACCACAGAGAGAAAGGATTCAAGTCTTACACCATGAAGTATGATGTTAGATTTAGGTGTTCTAAAAATGTGTTTACTTAGTGGAAAAAGATCCTCTTATTTCTTGTTCATTGAGAGGATTTTTCTTTTTCTTTTCCCTTTTTTTTCATCATTAATGGATATTGAATTTTGTCAATTTTTTTTCTGCATCATTAGATATGATGTAGTGGTTTTTCTCTACCCTCTTATTCTAGTGGATTACACTGATGGATTTTCAGATATTGGACCAGTTGTGCAACCCTGAATAGATTTCACTTGGTATAAGTCCACTTAATGTATAAGTCTCTTTATATGTACTGAATCCTATTTATTAATGCATTAAGAATTTTTCATGTAGGTTAATGAGTGATAATAATCTGTAGTTCTCTTTTCTATTTATCCTTTTTGTCTGGTTTGGATATCATGGTAGTAATAGCTTCATGAAATGGGTTCGAGAGGTTATTTCTCCTCTCTGTCTTTGGAAGATATTGTGTGGAATATGTACTAATTTTTCATTAAAGTTTTGATAGAATTCCCAAAAGAAACCATCTGGGACTGGAGCTTTATTTTTTGGAGTTTTTAAAATTACCTTTAATTTCTTTAATAGCTGTCTAGAAATTCAAATAATCTGTTTAATTTCAGATGAGTTGTGCAGTTTATACTTTCAATACATTGCTCCATTTTGCCCAAATTATCTATTTGGGTGGAGTTGTGCATAGCCTTTCTTAATTGCCTTTTTAATATCTGCTAGGTCTGTAGTGATATCTGCAACATCATTTCTAATTTTAGTAATTTGTATCTTCTTTCTTTCTTTCTTTTTTTTTTTTTTTTTGCAGTTTTGTCATTTTTATTGATCCTTTCCACGAGCCAGCTTTTTGTTTTCTTTCTTATGCTATTGTTTTTCTCTTTTCAATTTTATTGATTTGTGCTCTTTATTTTATTTTCTTCCACTCAATTTGGGATTACTTTGGTCTTATTTTTCTGTGTCTACATCATTGAAGTGGGAACTCAGGTTACAGATTTGATCCTCTTTTTTCTTTTATTTTGTAAAGAACAATTGCTATTGCTGGCCGGTTAGCTCAGTTGGGTAGAGTGTGGTGCTGATAACACCGAGCTCCAGGGTTTGATCCGTATACCAGCCAACAACAGCAAAAGAGTTATTGCTATAAATTTCCTTCTTGCCACTGATTTAACTGCATCCTACAAATATTGATGTTTTATGTTTACGTTTTCATGCAGTTATATTTTTCTTAATTTAACTTAAGTCTCCCTGTTTGACCAATGACTTACCCCAGTATTTTAAAATTTTATTTTTATCTTTTTATTATTGATTTATGGATTAATTTTATTGTTTTCAAAAATTTATTCTCTCTGGTTTCAATTATTTTACATCTATTGAAGTCTGTATTATGGCTCTACATATAGTATATATTGACACATTTATCATGGGCCCCCCAAAAAATATAATGAATGTGTATTCTTTTTTCTTCAGCAGAGTGTTCTTTAAATGCCAATCACTGCCTCTTTGATTATGTTGCTGAATTCTATATCATTGCTTATATTTTGTCTAATTTTACCATCAATTGTTGAGAGACGGATATAAAAGTTTTCAACCTTAACTGTTAATTTGTCTATTTCTACTTTTAGTTCTATCAGTTTTTGCTTTACATATTTTAGAGGTTTACTGTTTAGTGTGTACATACTTAGTGAATTGCTTTTTTTCTTTCATTATGCAATGTTTATTCTGTTTTTGCTAACTTTCATTTCTCTAAAAGCTACTTTATCCAATATTAGTATACTCACTCCTGCTTTCTATTAATACTTGTGCTCCATATCATTTTTCTATTCTTTTACTTTCAATCTCTGTTATCATTATATTTGATGTGAATTTCTTTTAAAAAAAGTATATAGTTGGCTCATACCATTTTATATACTTTTCTATTATCTAATTTTAATTTGCATATTTATATCATTTATATTGAGTATAAATATTGATGTGATTTAAGCCTACACTTTTGTTCTCTTTGTCCTCTGTTTTTTTCTCCTTTATTATCTTTTACTTTGAACATTTTAGAATTTCACTTTAATTTTAGAATTTTAGACCTGTTCTGTTTTTTAAGTATATTTCTGTGTATGTCTTCTTTAGTGGTTGCTCTATATATTATATTATATATACTACAATAGTCTCCCTTTATTCATGGGTGATATGTTTTAAGAACCCCCAATGGATGCCTACCACAGTTAGTGCTGAATCCTACATATACTATGTTTTTTACTATAATAGATATATCTATATATGCTATATATAGATATATACTATATATCATAAACTACAATTTATAAATTAGGCAGAGTAAGATATTAACAACAATAGCTAATAATAAAATAAAATAAAATGATTATGATAACAATATACTGTAATAAAAGTTATATAAATGCAGTCTCTCTCTTCTCCCAAAGTACTTATTGTATTGTATTCACTCTTATTCTTGAGATGAAGAAGGGACAGAGTGGGAAGTTACAAGATTTCATTATGCTATGCAGAAAGATGCACAATTCAAAATTTATACATTGTTTATTCCTGGAATTTTCTACTTAATATTTCTGGACAGCAGTTGACAATGGAAAACTAAAACCACAGAAAGTGAAACCATGGTTAAGGTGGAACTACTGTAACTTATTATAGTATAATGTTGTTGACATTTTAACAATTTGAGTAAAATGTAGAAATCTTACTTTAATTTATGCCCCTTAACTTTCCCCATGTGTAATTTCCTTAAATATTTCCTCTGCATAACACTGAGAACCATGTTAGATATTGTCATACTTTTGCCTCTACCATTAAACATCATTAAGAAAATTCAAAGCAAAAACTATATACTATTGCATTTACAATAATTTTACTCTTTTTTTCTTCATTTCTAATGTTCCAAGTTTTCTTTTTATTTTCTCATTTCTTCTCTGTTTAGAGAATTTCTTTCGCCATTTTTTGAGAGTACCTCCTCTGGTGACAAATTCTCTTAGTTTTCATACATTTGAGAATGTTTTGATTGCTCCTTCATTTCTGTAGGATATTTTCACTGGATTTAGAATTCTGGGTTGACTGTTCCTTCCTTCTAGCAATTGGAAAGTGGTTCATCAGTTCCTCCTTGAAACTCTTTTTGATAAGTAATCCATTGTCGTAAAAATTGTTCTTAACTGATAGACAAAGAGCCATTTCCCTGTCTACTTTCAAGATATTTTTGTCTTTATTTTTTGTCTATTTCCTGTCAGACAGGAAATTGACTAGGCATCTTAGTATGAGTTTACTTGGGTTTATCCTTTTTCAGTGTCTGTACACTTCTTGAATCTGTAGGTTTATGTCTTGTGCAAAATTTGGAAAAATTTTAGTCATTATCTTTTTAAGTGCTTTTTTATTCTCACTTTCTCTTCTCTTTCTGTATCTCCCATGGTATTTATCATAGCAACAAATGTTCCTCTTCTGTTCATTTTTATCTACTTATTTATTTTCTCAATGTATTGTCTATCTTTTGTTCAAAATGGGTATTTTTATGTTGTTCTATCTTTGAATTCACTTATAATTTCCTCTGTCCTCTATTCTGCTTTTCAGTTCATTCATGGATTTATATATTTGTTTTGTATATTAAATTATTCAGTTTTACATTTTCTGCTTTTTAAAAAATCTATTGTTCTATGAGCCATTTTATTTCTTTGTTATACTTTCTTTTACTTTTTACTTATTTCAAGTGTGTGTATGTAATTGCTTATTGAAGCAATTAATAACTGCTGCCTTAAATTTTTTGTCTGATTATTTTAATTTGTCATCTTGGCTTTGGCATTTGTTAATTTTCTTATCTTATTTAACTTGAGATCTCCCAGATTCTTGCTATAATGAGTTGTTTTCAATTAAAATCTGGAAAGTTTGATTAGGCAGTGAGTCATTTGTTCTTACTTAAGATTTGTGTTTTAGTAGGCCTCCTCTGAAACTTCTCCAGCAGCAGAGAGTTGGCACCAGCTTTGTATTGCCATATTGAGGTGTTAATTTATTATGGCAGTGTTAAAACTTGATATACACACAAATTCTTAGATAACCTCAAATGTATTTGATTTCTGGACTCTTTAATACGTATCATAAATGTTTGCCTAGGATGATTCAGGTAACATAATATTTTAATTATTATAGTTTTTATAAAAGATTGGTAACTGGAAAGACAAGTAACCCTAAGCTTACTTTTCCTTAGAAGTGTCTTTGTTGTATTTGGCACTGTGCTTTTTTTCTACAATATTCATAATCAGCTTGTCAATTTCCATTAAAAGTAAAAAGTAAAGTCATTACACTATACTCAGTTGATCAATTAACAGTAAATTAATGTATTCAAGATGATAGGTCTATCAAACCATGAACATTTTGTCTCTATATAACTTGGTCTTTTCTAATAATCTTTATTAACTATTAAAACTTATTTTATGAGTGAATTCCATATCATTGTTACATTCAGAGCAAAGTAACATTATATTGTTGATATTGTCTACTTTAAATTGTTTTCAATTACAGTTTTTAAATTTTACTGGTTGATATAATAACATAATTGAACTTTTAATTAAGGCTTATTTCAGACTAAGCCAGATAGTGGAATGAACAAAGAAAACTACATACACCTGAAGTTTTTCATATTATCTTTTATATTCCTATGACCTGATATCGTACTTGTAGCTTTTATTAGGTTATTAAGAAGATTCTCATTACATTCAGCCACAGTTTAATCAGCCATGAGATTTGCTTTTGCTTTTCTTTACCTTGAATCAATCAACCTAATCATCCTAATTTTTCTTTGGATCATCTTCATTGAAAAGCACATTTTGTTTATGATTGATACACTTTTCTTGTTTGAAACCATCAGACCTCATTAATTTCCAGAATTATTCCCTATGTAAATGATGCCTTAAAGTTTTTTTTTGTTGTTGTTGTTGTTTTGTTTTCTTTTAAATTCCAGTAAGAAAATGAAGCAGTAGATGATCATGTCAGTCAATAAAACTTCTTAGAAAATTAGTTAATAGACTGAGCAATCCCAATATTTAATTTGGCTAAGGATGATATTCACAATGATATTGACTTATGGATGGTTTCAGAGTGTTCATGATGATTGCAGTTGCTAATTCAAACATGGTTCTTCCAGTTGTGGCTTCTGGCAAACTCTTCCATCACATTCACTATATAAAGAAAACTTGACTCTTGAAGAGACAATTCTGTATTTGAGAATTTCCAGAGACACCAAGAGGGTAGTTGGACCTGAGATTAGAATTACTAATAGGAAACCAAACACTGGTCTTATCTTCTAACAGATCCAGAGAGATCTAAGCAAATGAAGACTTCATATAGCTGGGTGGATGAAGGGCTAATTTGGAAATAAAAAATCAAAATACAAATAAATAAACAAAAATAGGCAAAATTATCCTGAACCATAAAATTATAAAGTAGAATACTATTACATAAACTTTGTACACTTGGACTCTAAAAAACAATTTTCTCCCTATATTTTATCCAATCCTAAATTTTTCATATTAAAGTACATTATACTCTCTATTGCATGTTTTAAAACTTTTTTGAAACTGATAAGGCCATTCTTTTTTAAAGGCCATTCTTTAAACAATTGTTTAGCATATGTCTAATGTGTCAGAGAGATAAATAACAGATATTCTATTCTGTTGATAGAGGGCTTAAATTACTGGGAAGTATGGAGGAAACACAGAACAACTACTTGGAAGTCAGGTATTCCAATGATGAAGAAAGTCTGAAGAATAAAAATAGTTAAAGGAATTATCCTAAGATGTTTCCTACAATAAAACATCCCATATCCTTGGGTAGTAGTATAAAAATATTGATGAAGAAAATGAAAAATAAATAATACATATTACATGAACATTTTTATTTCAATTTTTGCTACCTGTAAAATACTAGTTGTTTACATTTGACAGACTATTTACTAGAGATTCCACTGTTTTTGGTAGTGGAAGTGTTTAGCATATATTTTATATGTAAAATTTTGAGTATCGTGACATATCAACGTGGGATTTCTTTTTTTATAATTCTTTTTCAAAATGTTACAGAAGGTGAATATGGGAAGTTAAATAATTTCTTTACATGTTTAAGAGAATGGCATTATTATTGTTTTATGAAATATATAAGCATACGTCATTTTTAGACAAATTTAAATTTATCTTTTTATTTGTTTTCTTTTGCCACACATTCTTTTGGTGTCTTGGCCAAGTAGCAATTGCCTAATCCATGGTCTTGAAGATTTACTGCTATATGGAAGTCCCCCCTTATATTCCCTGGTTTTGGTTCCTTGGTTTTAGTTACCCACCATGGCCACTCACCATCTGAAAATGTTAAATAACTTTCAGAGGTATGCCCATTTAGCTCAGTTGGTTAGAGAACAGTGTTGTAACACCAAGGGCAAGGGTTCAGATCACCATACTGTCCAGTCACCAAATGAAAAAAAAAGAAAAAATTAATTTATTAGATTTAAATTATGTGCCATTTCTGAGCATCATGATGAAAACTTGCACCATGTGCTCTGTTCCCCCAAGGACGTGAATCTTCCCTTTTCCTAGAACATCTATTCTCTATATATGCACTGCCAACTTGTTCGTCACTTAGTAGCCGTCTTGGTTATCAGATACACTGTCAAAGTATTGCAGAGCTTGTATTCAAGTAACCCTTGTTTATAAAGGCCCCAAAGCACAAGAGTAGTGATGCTGGTATACTGTTATGTTGTTATAATTGTTCTGTTTTTATTAGTAGTTATTGTAATTAATCTCTAACTGTGTCTAAATTGCAAATTAAACTTTATCATATGTATATATTTATATATAGGTAAAAACATAATATGTGTGAGGTTTGGTACTATACACAGTTTCAGGCATCTACTGTGTATCTTGGAATACACCCCCTGAGGATAAGGAAGGACTACTGTATTTCTTCTGAAAGATTTAGTGTTTTCACTCTTACGTTAGTTTTATGATATCTTTCGAGTTAAATTTTGTATTTCCCATTTCCCCAGCATAATTTTTTGAAAGGACTATTTTTTCCCTCTTGAATAATAGTTTTGACACCTTTGTTGAAAATTAATTGATCTTAAATGGAAGAGTTTATGTCTAAAAACTCAATTGTATTTTATATATGTGGGTGTGTATGCCATTTCTTATGCCAGTGCTACTGTGTATAGCTTTGCAGTTAATTTTAAATGGGGAAGTTTGAGTCCTTAATCTTTATTCCTTTTCAAGATGTTTTGGCTATTCTGAGTCTTACGCACTGCCATATGAATTTTAGGATCAAATTGTCGATTTCTGTAAAATAAGGCACTGAAATTAGGGGAAAAATTTTGATCAATTATTGTGGGGACTACTGCCATTTTAACAAAATTGTTTTCTGATATATAAACATGGCAGGCCATTTCATACATTTAGTCTGCTTTAATATCTTTCAATAATATTTTGTAGTTTTTAGTGTACAAGTCCTAAATTTCTTTTGTAAAATTTATTGACAAGTATTTTATTCTTTTTGATGTTAAAATGCCCATACTACCCAAACTGATCTCTATATTTAACAAAATGCCTGTCTAAATTCCAATGACTTTTTTTTTCACAGAAATAGAATTGCATTATTTATTTTATATTGGATTATTAATTGCTAGGATATAGATATTCATCCTATTTGACACATTCATCTTGCTCTCTGTCTCTCTCTTTCTCTATCTGGTTAGTCCAGATAAAGTTTTGCCAAATTGGTTGATATTTTTTTAAAAAACCAAACTCTTAATTTTGCTGATTTTCTCTGTTGTTTTTAATAATCTAGTCTATTTCCGCTTTCATTTCTATTATTTCCTTCATAGTTTTGCTTTGGGTTCCATTTGCTCTTCTTTTCCCAGTTTATTAAGGTGGAAGTTTAGGTTATTGTTTCAAAATATTTTCTTTTCTTTTTTTTAAAAAAAATGTATTTACAGCTATATGTTTTCTTCTTGACACTGCTATAACTGCATCCTTTAATTTTTGGTGTATTGTGATACTATTTTCATTCATCTGATAATGTTTCTTGTGATTTTTTAAATTGGTTATTAAGAAATGTGTTATTTAATTTGCATATATTTTTAAATTTCCCAAAGTTATTTTTGTTATTTATTGTTAATTTTATTCTATTGTGGGTGGAAGAACATATTTTGTACGATTTAAGCCATTCAAATATTTTGAGATTTATTCTACAGAGTAACACATGGTCTCTCCAGGAGAAAACAATGTGTATTCCACCGCTGTTGTGTGCTGTGTCCTATAGATATTGATTAGATCTAGTTTATTTATTGCATTCAGGTCTCCTATTTCTTGTTGATCTTCTGCCTCATTATTAAAAGCAGGATACTGAAGTTTTCAAATATTATAGTTGAAATATTGTGTTTCTTTCATTAATTCTGTATGTTTTGTTTTATGTAATGAAACATTGATGTTAGGTGCATACATGCTTATAATTTTTTTCATTATAAAATATCCTGTTCTATCTCTAGAATCAATAAAGTCTATATTTTTGTCATATTAGTATTCTACTCAAACTTTCTTCTAATTACTGTTTACATGGCATATGTTTTTCCATTATTGTACTTTCTAGCTATTGTGTCTTTGAGTTTCTACAGTATATTGTGAGAACATATATATGCATATTTGGTTTACATTTAATGTAATTATCAATCATGTAGTATTTATGTCTGATATTTTGCTATTAGATTCCTGTATGACTTATGTCTTTTACATTTTTCTGTTCCTTCATTATTGCCTTCTTTAGATTAGGTTTTTATAATGTATAGTTCATGGTGTCTTTTACTATATTTTTTCGTAATTTTCTGATTCTTCTTCTCTGCAGTCAGCTGAATAACAAACACCCAAAATAGCACCAAAATATTAGGCCATTATCTCTGGGACCTGAACATGTTATCTTACAGTGAAAAAGGAATATTTGCAGATATAATTAAGTTTAGGATAGTGATACAGAACATTATCCTGAATTATACAGCTAGATCTTAAATTTAATTACAAATGTACTTATAAGAGGGAGATTTGATACACCCAGAAGAGGAGGAAGATGTACGACCATAGAAGTAGAGATTGGAATGATGCGGTCACAACTTAAGACATGTTGAAAGTCACCAGAAGTTAGAACGTGCAAGAAGTGAGATATCCTCTGGAGAGTTTAGAGGGTGGGTCACTCTCTCTCTTGCTTTTATTCATTTTCTTGAACAAATATTCATTGAGTAACTAGTATTTTAAGAACATTTATGTATGTAGGATATAATGTAAATAAAAAGATTTGTTCCTTATCCTCATGAAAATTAAAGGCAAGTGGAAGATATAGATATCAATTATTTACATGAATACATTACCATAAAATGTTAAGGAAAAAAGAACTATGAGGTTCCTGAAGTATTGGGAATGCAAATAAAGCTTTCTATGTAACTGACATTTAATACACAATACATACACATTATAGCTGAGATGAAAGGATATTGGGATATGGACGGCAAAGTACATGTGTATGTTTTGTGAGTAATCAGCTTGAGCAAAGGCACTGAATAATGATATAGGCATATTAAACAGCTTCAGAAAGGAAGAGGGAGATTCTTGGTGAAAGGCAGGCACATCAGGTTTTTTGTTTGTTTGTTTGTTTGTTTTTAAAGAAGAGTGAAAATGTATTTTATTCAGCAAATCTACATGATCAGATATTTAGTTGAAAATATGTTGTGGCTGCAATATGAAGTACTAAAATAAATACGTGAATCTCATTTAAGAGGTTTTGCAGTGGTAATTTGAGAGATGCTTTGCAGCATTGACTAAGTTCATTAAAAATTCAAAACTTTATAATTAAAGAGTAAAGTATATTAGTAAACTTTTCTAAATATAGTAATATATGCCTTAACTATGTGAAGGTAATTTAAAAAGTTCATGGAAAAATAGAATTAAACGATAATATGATTCTTTTCATGAACTTTTTGAAGTACTCTCATTGTACTAAAATCAATGAAATAAAATAGGTGAATAAAATCAGTAATATAACCAGATCAGTAGAGCTAATTACTGTCCATTATGCAAAGAAACCAGTCTTTTTTTTTTTTTAATACACACCTTTAGTGGCAACATCTTGTTTTTCACATCAAGTTTTTGCTAAATAAGCCTCATATAGGGTGGCGATGAGGGGCTCAACACTAAAACTTTATAGGCCTTATCTTTTCACAGAGTAATTAAATATTTTGTCAATCTAAAATTTTTTTAAAAAGAGAGATATACACATAATTATTGAGAAAATAAATATTCAAGATTTAGCAATTATTCATTAATGTATTTTTTTCATTTTAAATGGTTGACCTAGATAGAGTGTTTAATCCTAAATGAAGGACTTATACTAAATATTGTTTGAAGCTTTACATTTTAAATAACGTTTGTTCTAATAAATCACATGGAGTCAGAAAAAATTCACCCATCCATTCAAATGCTTATTGTTATTAAAATAACAGAGACTTTATGTCAGAGTGTTTTTTAGATTTACTAGTTTCCAGAGCAGAACAAATTATTTTCTGTAGGCTAAAAATGAAAACTATCTCCTTCCTTGTATCCAAACTATATTTCACAGCTCATGAGACTCAAATTGGAGGCAGTTCTCAATAAAAATAGTGCTAAGATTTTTTCACAGTTAAAATACAAAAAAGGTGCATCGTGAGAGGAAGGTGCTGTCAGAGAGAGGGGATATAAAATAATTCATCATATAAGTAGAGACATAAGATTAATGATTTTGAATCTTATAAGAGGCAGATATTATGTTGAAGAGAGTTAAAATGCTGGCACTGCATCTTGACATAATAGTAGAAGGAGGACTATCTACAGAATGGTTATTCATGATATAGTAAAAATAGATTTTGGAGCATTGGTCATAATTCTGGTTTTTTATGCAAATTTTTAACCACTTCCCATTTCCTGAACATGAATATGTATGTTTAAAATCAAATAAACATACAAGCTGCTAATTCCACATGCATATTTTATGGACAGAATTGTACCTGCCCCCCCCAATTCATAAGTTGAAGTCCTAACCCATAATGTGACTGTATTTAGATATAAAAACTTTACTGAGGTAACTAAGATTAAAGGAAGTCATAGGGATTGGGCATAATTCAATATTACTGGTGTCCTTATGAGAAGAGAGAGAGAGACACTGGAGACATTCACACAAAAGGCCACATGAGGATACAGCGAGAAGATGTCATCTGCCAGTCAAGTGAAGAGGCCTCATCAGAAACCAAACCTTTTGAAGTACCCATGTATTACCTATGATTTGAACGTATTATAGTAAATTTTCCAGCTTCCAGAGTTATAAGAAAGTAAATTTCTAAGTCACCCATTCTGGTATTGTTTTATGACATCCCTAGCAGTCTAATACATATATTAAAAGAAAAAGTGGTTATGTGAAGAAGATAAATCTAGAAAAAGATACTGTATTGGTTTGCTAGGGATGCCATAATAAAATACCACCAGTTATGTGGCTTAAATAACAGGAATTTATATACTCAGCTCTGGAGGCTGTAAGTTCAAGATCAAGGTGTAAGAAGGTTTGGTTTTTCCTGAGGCCTCTGTCCTTGACTTGCAGATAGCCACCTTTCTCATTCTGTGTTCACATGTTCACCTTTGTGTGTGTGCACGTCTGTGTCCTAATTTTCTTTTCTTACAAGGAACCTAGTCATACTGAATCAACACCTATACCAATGACCCTATTTAAACTTAATTACCTCTTTAAAGGCCATATATCTAAATACAGTCACATTTTGAGGTACTTGGAGTTAGGACTTCAACAAATGAATGAATTTCCATGAAACACAAATCAGTCCTTAATAGTTACCTTCATATGACTTCTTTCCAAAAGGGGGTTTAAAAAAGTAAAGCAAAAAGAATGTCTCAATTCTGAGCATATAAAAAAACAAAAAAATTAATTTTAATGGAGAATTGTTAAAGGGAAAACATACTTACATTTAGTACTTGCTCATATGGCTTCATTTAATCTTTTCTAACAAGGAGTTTACTACTAATAAGATGATAAAATAGATAAATGCAATTTTATTATTTGATGCCAATATTTTTGAGTCTTAGAATACTAGATGTGAATCAATTTTTTTTTTTTTTTTTTTTTTTACTGGATGATAAGCTACCCACATCATTTTTTTGCTCTTTCTTTCTTTGCTTTTATTATGAAAAATAATGGTAAAATATCTATAAAATAAATAAATCCTATGTGTTATATGTGAACCTCTTCACTCCCTTAAGCAATTATCAACTTTGTTGTGGATGGAAATCCCACTCTCCACCCCTCCAACCCCAACTCAATGAAACTTAATCCCTACTGTAATAGTGTTGAGAAGGTGGGAAATCCTATTATGGTAATTGAAAGGTGGAGCCTTTAAGAGGTGATTAAATTGTGAGGACCATGACCTAGTGAGTGGTTTGATCCATTCACTGAGTAATAAGTTGATGGTTTAATGTGTGGTAATGGGCACGGTTCTGATGGCATTAAAAGGAGAGCAACTGAGCAACCTAGCTCTCTCTTGCTCAGCCATCTCACCATGTGATACCCTGCATAATTGTGAAAAGACTACCAACAAAGCCCTCACGAGTTGTGTCCCTGGACTTTGTACTTCGTATTTTCTGAAACTGTAAGCAATAAATATTGTTTCTTTACAAATTACCCAGTTTGAGGTATTTCTGTTATAAGCAACAGAAACAAACTGATACAAACTTATTGCAACTTTATTTGATCTATATCACTTCAACTCTCCACTCATTAATTTGAATCAAATTCCAAATATTATGTCATACATGACTACTTCTTTAAAATAAGAACTTACTTGTATAAGAACATTTATTTTATTTTACAAAAACACATAATGACAGTACCTTTATTCCACTGATCATATTTAGAGTTAAAATTCTATTTTAATAGATGGGATATTAGAAATAATTACATGATTTATTTGAACTAAAATAAAAATGTGTTAAAATGTATGATTAATGATTTTGATACATTTTTAAATGTATGTGACATATATGGAATAAAAATTAAAAAGAACACGTAATATCTGGTATGTTATTTAAGTCTAGAGTAGAATTATCAAACCAGGATTCTGTGAGATATCACTAGAGATTCTATGAGGTAAGATGCTCAAAAATAAATCAGTTATTGATTTCCGCATTAGTGCACAATGGCAGTGATTGAGACATCTCATTAGCAATTTCATTAGTAGCTTTCTAGCTTGTATCTCAGTGTTTAGTGGGACCATATTTACTGGATTGTGTCAGTTCTAGATGAGATGGAAATAGCCATTGATAATCAGCGAGTAAAGTATTACACAGAGGTGACATTACACTCCACTTCTCAAATAACCTACACAAGCTCTGCTTTCTAGGCTGCTGACTAACTTATAGAACTGACCAGGCTAAGTTAATGTAAAAAAAAAAAAAAAAAAAAAAAAAAAAAATCAAAGATAATTCTTACTCTAAAAAAAAGCATTTTATGTGTTCCACTTCAGCTGCTCCACTGATGTTACCTGTTATAAATGTTGGAAGATGTGGATTACATTGTTTAGGAACAAAATACATTGTAAAGGAAGAAAAAATACATTGTAACGTTTCTGTGTTTTTATACAATTTTACTGTTGATTGTGCATGTTTATTATTAAATGAATTTTTTAGAAAATGTCTGGCATTTTTTTTACAAGAAAATTATGATATAGAAAAAGACAATTTGAGGCTTAGGTCATAAGTAATTATTATAAGATTAATGAGAAAGAATAATAAGATTCTAAATTTTTTCAAAGCACTCATGAAACAAAGGACAAGCAAACAAGAGAAATGCTAGGTATTGATATATTTTACATGAGCTGATAATCTAAGTTGACCTCTGCCATTCATATTATGTGTGAAATGATGTACAAGGGTGCCTGAAAAAGAAACAGGCAACATTGTGATAGGGTGACATTTATAATCTGACCAAACATGCTACATCTTTGGTTTCCTTTTTGTTTTTTGTAATAACTGAAAAGCAGAGGCTTCTGGTCAAAATGGTGGAGTAAACGGTCCCCTAGCATCACTCTCTTCCATAAATCAACCAATTTACAATTATTAAAAAGCAATGACAGCCAAGCTAGGGCCACTAGAGGTCAGGGGAAGAGGAGGAGAAACCTGCAGAGTTCATGAAAGTGGAGGAAGCCATGATGAGAGAAAGAAAAAACCGCTCTGACCATTTCATGCCTCTGCCGTTTTAAAGCTGGAGCTGCTGAGCACGCAGAGTAAGAGCCAGCAAAAGCCACAGCTGTGCCCTTTGGATGGAGTTGCTTGGAGGCAGCAGGGGAGAAGAGAGCCTTGGTGGCCCCCAGGCACCCCAGGCCACCAACAGTGTTCCTGTGGACCCTCATAGGATCGAGGAGCCACAACAACTGAAAAAAAGGAGCTACTCAGAGGCTGGTGAGTCAATGCAAGGAACCAGAGCATAGCCTGTCCCATAGGACATGTTTGGAGCATGGGCGATGGGGGGGTTGGGCCCACCAGGGGAACACTGGGGCACAGCAAGGACAGCTGATCTGCCCCACAATCAGCATAGGACCACTCAGAGGAGACTGGTCAGAAACATAGAATTGCAAAGGGCGCAGTTTGATGAAAAGACTCAGGCCCAGACCAGTGTTTCCATACAACCCTGGTGCACCAGATTTCACCAGATCCAGAAGTACCTATAGAGTCAACCATTAAAACCTGAACTGCACAAAAAGGCTTCCCTAGGGAATTAGCAGCAAAGTAGCAATTTAGCTCAACCACAGAGCTCAACTCTTGGTCCCCACAGGAAGTTCCCCCATTTTAGAAGTAAGCAAAGCACAACAAATTAGTTCCAATGCAGAGTTTAAGTGGTGGGAACAGCAAATAATCCAACACAGAACTAAAAGAAAAAACAAAGCACCCACAACCAGAGACAATGTTTTATAACTAGTAAAGGTCTCATTTCACCAAAGAACACCTATAACACCTAGAAGGACCAGAAGTCCCCTGGGCTACTCAGACAGGGAGCAGGGAGGGCTGGTGGCCTCAGCCATACCTCCTGCCTCCTGCAGCCAGTCCTGAGGATTGCACAACCCCCCGCCCCTCTCGACAAGTGCAACCACTCCAGCGATGACCACAGAGCCAGGGTGGTGGGGGTCCGAGGGCAAGAGGCCTTGTCCACACACCCTCCAGCATGAGCAACCAGCCCAGCAGTGACCACCGTGCTGCCACAGGAGGCACCCCGGGCTCTCCTGAACTGGGACACGGGGGGTCAAGGCCCTCATTCACGCCACCTCCTCATGAGCAACCAATCCAGCGACAACCAGCAAGCCTCAGTAAGAAGGGCCCTGGGTTCGTGAGCTGGGGTGGTGGTGGACAAGGGTTGTTGTCACACCCCCTTGACATCTGCACCCAGCTTGGCAATAACCAATCCACTTCTGGAAGCCCTCTGGTCTCCCCTGTTGGAACGAGGGGGTGCCACAGACCTCAAACTCACCCCTCCTCCTTCCTCCTTCTTCCATCCCATTTCTTTCCCCTCTCCCTCTGCCTCCCAACCGCTCCACAACAACATCATAGAATGTAAAAAAAATAATATTAATAAAATTAACTGACAAGCAGCAGTTTCTTGATCCAGGTTGATATGTCAACTATGATCTAGTATTACATTAAAATTCAAGAAAACTTTTTTTTTTCCTGATCCAAAAAACTTCCTAAGATAGCAAAGGTGAAGGTATATTTAAAATTTTTTATTTGTATTTGAAAACAATGTGCCTTGGAGGAACTCTTTTGGTATCAATAGTATATTAGTCAGGATTTTCTACAAAACAAAACCAACAGTGTGTATGTGTATTTATGTATTTATAATATGCATTTGCCTATGTGACTTAAAGGCTGAGAAGTCCCAAGATCTTCGGTTGACAAGCTGGAGAGCTGATGTATACTTCCAGTCCATGTCCAGAGATTTAAAAACCAGGAAAGCTGATGGTATAAGTTCTGTTCCAAAAGCTGACAGCCTCAAGATCCAAGAAGAGCCTATGTTTTAGTCTGAGTCTAAAAGCAGAACAAAAGTAATTTCTAGTAATGGGTATGTCCCCAGTATGAATCTGACCCTCACATCATGGGCAGGAGGGGTGACAATTAGCTTTGTATCTCATGAATATTCTTAATAAATAAATTATATATATATTTTTTAAAATTTATATTTATATTTTATATTTAAATTTTAATTTAAATTTTATTTAAATATATTTATATATATATAAAAGCAGAACAAATCCATGCAGGAAGGCAGAAGGAGTTTTCTCTTAGATTTTTATTCTACTCAGGTTTTCAGTAGATTGAGTAAGGTCCACTCATTTTAGGAAGGACAATCTGCTTGACTCAGTCTACCAATTCGAACATTAATCTCTTCCAGAAACATCCTCACAGACACACACAGAATAATATTTGACCAAATATCTGAGCACCCTGTGACCCAAGCAAGTTGACTCAAATTAACCATCACAAGTTGACCTCTTGTCAACTTAGCACCAATGCACATCTCCTTCAACCATATTTAATCTCCAAATAAAAGCATAACAAGATCTTAATTTTGCCTAACATGACACAACTCTCCTGCACTATACAACTATACAACTGGAAACACATTAACTTCTTACCCAGAAAAGGAGGTAAAGTTCTTGAGTGATTTTTAATCTTTTACTCTTTTCCTTGATATCTCAGAAGTAAATACTATTATGTAAAGTTAAAAATATTTAAATACCATGAAATAAAATTAATACATCCTATGTTACAAGATAAGGGAATAAGAAGGGAAGAAAACAAGGACATATACTGTACTCATGAACACACACACACAATCATATTCATAACAAGATAAGAAGAAAAATACACATACAATTATAGTACTTATTTCTGCATTTGGTATTTATAGAATATTATCATTGTTGGTATTTAAAACCATCTTTCACTAGCCTTATTGTACTCCCTTCTCCTTAAGCTAGAACCTTTACTAGCTGTGGTTCTTAACCTGAAGGTGACCCAAACCTTCACGGTTGAAGGATCTGGGCCATTAGTAGTCCTGTCCAGATTGTGTTGTTGTAGATTTCCATTAAGCTTAGTCACAGGCCATGACAGTACTAACAGACACCCTAAGGAACATTCTGTATTCGAGACATACTTTTTCTTACCTCCACTGGAAAACAGACATCCAATTTCCACTTGTTATTCACGTCACCCACCACAGTAACTTCCCTCTTTGCGTGTAGATTCGAAGGTATGAGGAGTGCAAAGTGGCTGGGTGGCACTCATAACTACCTGTTCAATATAGTTGTTATGTCTCCTGGTGGAAGCATTCCTCTCTTTAGAAGTAAGAACTTTAGGCTAACAGAGCATAACGTTGTGGAAAGAGGAAGCAATAATTTTGTTAGTGGGTCACTAGGAGTAATAGTGACTAGTGCTACCCCATGATTCCTGGAACATAAATCCTGGCTATGGGAGAAATAGCACCATATGTATATTGGTTGCTGATTCAAAGAATATACGACCTTCTGTAGAACCTTGCCCCAGACCTCCCTGGTATCATTACATAGCTGTCACTGTAACTGAGTCTTTAAAAGAAGATTGCATCATTCTATCAAGCCAGCTCCTTCAGGGTTGTGGGGAACAAGATAAGACCAGTATATTCCATGAGTAGGAGCCAAAAGCCAAACTTTTTTGGCTGTGGAGTGAGCTGCTTGATGACAAATAATGCTGTTTGGTACTGTGACATGGAATACGGCTTTCTGTATGTTTATTGATGGTATTTTTGATAGAAGCATGGCTTAAGGAAGGCAAATATGTATCCGTAATAGCGTCTATTCTAGTAAGAGTAAAATGCTGCCCCTTCCATCAGTTCAGTGTAATAAACCTGCTACCAGGTAGCTGGTGGATCACCCCCAGAGAATGGTGCCATATCTGAAATTAGTGCGAGTCTCTCCTGTTGGCAGATTGGGCACTCAGCAGTTTCTGTAACCAGGTTGTTTTTTTGGTGGATAGAAACCTATATTGCTAAGCTCACACATAGCCTCCATTCCTGCTACTATGGCCTCTTTGTTATGAGGTAATTGGGCAATGACAGGAGTAGCTGAGGAAAGAGGCTGACTGGTATTCACAGCATGAGTGATTCCATCCACCTGACTATTAAAATCTCCCTCCACTGAGATCACACTTTTGTAAGCATACATATGGAGAATAAATATATTCACAGTTTTTTGCTCATGCAGAGTGGTCTATCTACATACCTCTTCCACAAATTTATTTGTCGCTAGTTTTTCTGATATGTTTCTTTCAAGTCCCTGACTACTCAGCCATACTTGGCCACAGCTTATGAACTGATATATGATTGCCCATCTGGCCATTTCTCCATTTAAACAAAGTGAACGACCAGGTGCACTGTTCAAAGTTTTGCCCACTGGGAGAATTTTCCTTTACCACTGTCCTTCAGGGATGTCCCACAAAGGGGCTATGGTGCTGCCTCTGTCCATTTTTGGTGGTTTCTGAATATAATGCAGCACTGCCTGTAACTTGGGCCCAAATTCTTCTCCTCCTCTCTCAACTGATCCTAGAGAATTCAGCATGAAGCACATGAGGTGCAGGCTGGGAGAAGGCAGTGCAGCCAGAATGGGAACCATGGGGATTTGGACCACTTCTTCATTAATTTACTTGTGCCTTCAGGGTCTGCTCAGGCCAGGTTACATATACTGATGCTCCTCTACTTACAATGGGGTTACATCCCAATAAACCCACTGTAACTTGAAAATATTTTAGGTCAAAAATGTATTTAATACATCTTATCTATTGAACATCATAGCTTAGTCTAGTCTACCTTAAATGTGCTAGCACTTACTTTAGCCTACAGTTGGGGAAAATCATCTAACATAAAACTTATTTTTAATAAAGTGTTCAATATCTAATGTAAGTTTTTGAACATTGAACTAATGTAGAGTTTCTGTTTAAATGCATAATGCTTTTGCACCGTCATAAATTTTAAGTCAAACCATTGACAACCTCTACTACTAGAAAAATGACACCACAATTTAGGCTTCGATGTCCCCAGCTTCATCGGGGTCTTCCCACATGTTCTCATTCCAATTTTCAGGATTCCATTCCTTCCCAACAAATGTCCTCACATTAATAGCAGTCATGTTACGAAGATGAGAGTTCAACTTTTATTATAAATTAGCAAATCACATAATGAAGGCTTGCACTGTAATTCAGTCAGTCACAGGATAAAATTCTGCATTTGATTTTTATCTTGCAGCCGCAAGAAGTAAGTGTCTTTTTCAGGGCACACATAGAAGCTTTCAGTTCATTTATGCAATACTTATACAGAGAATTTGAATACCTGAGCTAATCCATTTTTTTCTACTTTGTCCAGTGGCAATATCATCCATAAGACAACCTCATTATATTCATTAGTTTTCCAAAACTAAATTTTTTTAAGATAATACTGCAAAGGGTAATCTTGAAATGCTCTACTAGTTCTTGGGCTTGAGATTGAGAAAGGATATCAATAGTTCATAAGTTTTATTCAAAACCACTTATAACAAGTTTATTTGTTTTTTTTTTTTTTTTTTTTTTTTTGTCTTTTTTGTGACCAGCACTCAGCCAGTGAGTGCACCGGCCATTCCTATATAGGATCCGAACCCACGGTGGGAGCGTCGCTGCGCTCCCAGCGCTGCACTCTCCCGAGTGTGCCATGGGCTCGGCCCACTTATAACAAGTTTAGAACAACTATAGTAGTTTTACATCTTTTCCAACACAAGTTGAAACAGCTTTAAGAGAAAATTAAAAATGTTTTAATTGTTGTCTGATAGTACTTTAAAAATGAGGTTCAATGATCTGTTCCTTGAAAAATTCTGCATTTCTGAGAAAGAAGAGTATATTGTATTCATAGAAGAATATTTCCTGTTTTTAACTTCTTACATGTATGAGCATGTCTCTTCTTTAAGAACAATCAAGAATACATTGTTTTCTCTCTGATAAAAATGAAATCTCTCTATTCTTATCTTAAATCTGCCTTGTTGCAAACCAACAATAATGATAACATCAACAATAATAAACAAAGTACATTGCAAGTGGTAAATTTACTTTCCTTTTCAGTAATAACACTATTATTATTTCAGGCTTATATAGGCCTGAAACCTATACCAAGAAACTAACAAGAGACCTATACTTGAGACTAAATTTATAATCATGCATCACTTAATGGTGAGGATATGTTCTGAGAAATGCGTCCTTAGATGATTTTGTCATGTGAAAATATCATAGAGTGTATTTATACAAACCTAGATTTTATAGCCTAGTGTACAACTAGCCTATTGCTCCAACCATCACCTATATGTGATCCGTCATTGACTGAAATGTCATTATATGGCACATGATTGTAATGCATAACAAGAACACTTTTTTTCAAAGATTTATATATGTCATGTCTTAAAATATATTTCTTTTCATATTCTGTTGCTCATGGTTTTATTAGCTTTATTATTTCACATTGTCAAAGAGTCTTCCTTTTTAAAAAACACTAACATCTATTAAATCAAATTGTTTGAGCCTACATTTCATATATTAAATGTAATTTTAGATTGTAATTTTAAATAAATGTATTATGTTTGCCTTATAAGTTTTCAAAATGTATAAAATGTAAATAAATAGATTAATCTCAATAGTAGTAAAGAAATGAATCCTTTTTTAAAAATAAATGTTTGCTCAAAAATTATTTTTAATTTACATAGTAAACAAAGATTCTTTCTTTTGCTATATAAATATTCCATGCATCTTAGAATCTTGTATAGTAGTAACATATGATAAGATTTTAGCAAACATGAAATAGCTAAAAAAATAAATACCAAGTAGAAATTTTAATAAAAATATTTTAAAAATGGATTTTTTCTCTACTTCTACTACTGATTTACATTAGAAGTTTCTTTATAGGAAGAGTAAACCACGCAAGATTTTCAGAATAATGAGGCTTCCAAAATAAACAGGTATATAGAAAAAAATGGTATTGTCTTTTCAAATAAACACTGAAAACTATTATTGTACAAGGGTACTTTAAAACATTCATGAAAAGATTTGTATTATCTTTTAATTCTATTTTTTCACAAACTTTTTAAAGTACCCTCATATTATTATATCTCACTAATTTCACTAATCTCACTGAAGTACAATGAGCTATATATATGATACTTATGTCTTTTTTTCTTTTCTTTTTTTTATGAGAGGTCCTTTTTTTTTTTTTTGTCTTTTTCATGACCGGTGCTCAGCCAGTGAGTGCACCGGCCATTCCTATATAGGATCCGAACCCGTGGCTGGAGCGTCGCTGCACTCCCAGCACTGCACTCTCCCGAGTGTGCCACGGGCTCGGCCCGAGAGGTCTTTTTTTATAGGTTACTCAGGGCAAAACTATTGAGAAGGATTTCTTTCAAAGAAAATGGTCTGTTGAAAGCATAGATTTACTTACTGATGTTAAATAACATTCAAACTTGAATTTCCATTTAGTAAACTTACAGTGATTACTAAATGTACTTTTTTCTTTGACTTATTTGAGTAATATAAACAGATGTTATTCCTATGACATGAGTTATGTTTAGCAGTTAGAGGCAATGGAATTATTATAAGATGCTAAGCTTCTGTGAATTTTTAAAAAATCCTTTTTAAAAAAAAATTATGCTTCAAATGTAAACAAAAAATTTTATAAGCTCAATAGAGTATATTTTAGGGATGTGCTAACATATATAAAATAAATAGGGTAGATGACAGCTACAAAGCCTTGACTAAAGGAAAAACGTATATCTGAACAACTAAAATTTCTGGTCTAACATTAATGGCTTTACTGAAACTCTCTTGACGTACTTTAGCGCAAATTTTTTTGTTTTCTTATATACATTCAAACTAAAGATTTTTGCAATTCTACCTATGTCAATAATATTCATTTCTATTAGTACTCAATCTATTAATAAGAAGACTCTCAAAATCTTACTATTTTATACTCTAATCATTTTTCAATATATTATATTTTGTACAGTATGTTTCAATTTTAGTTCAGTAAATACTTGTCAAGCATTTATTCTGAACCAGGGGCCCTTCTAGATAATGGTGATAGTTGGAAACTCTCCTGTCATGGAATTTCAGTTTAGGAAAGAATCCAAAACTAATTACATGTGTAATGGGCACATCAAAGGAGAAGAAATAAATATTATAGGAGCATCAGGGGATCAGGGGAGACAATATTCAGGAAGTGATATGAAAATGGAGACTCACAGCAATGAGTTAAAAATGCATCCTATTTTACTTCTTTTAAACTCATATTTTTAACAACCAGTACAGTCTCACTGTGTGCAGCAACCTTCATCATCTTTCTCTTTCTTTTTAATACTTTTTATATTGCATGGTATTTTACTCACATAAGATTGCAACACATTATTTTTTCTGCTCCTATTTAAGTACTGTTTCTTTGCCAATCCTTAGGAAATTTTAGAATAATACATTGTTCAAGCCAATATAAGGGTATTTATTTAATAATATAATGGGTAGACCTTAGAGTGGTCCCCATATTCAAGTCCTGTATAACCCCTTCCCCTTGAGTGTGAAAGAAGCCTGTGACTGTTTTTAACAATAGAATATGGCAAAGGTGATGCATGTTGCTCCTGTGGTTAGGTTAATGTGCACATGTTTAAATCTACTTTTTGCTATCTTGCACTGAAGAGACTCTTTCATTTTGGCTTTTGTAAATTGCCATGTTTTGATAGAGTCTTTGAGAGGACTACCTAGAAGGAACACTAGAGACTTCTAGGATCAGAGATCGACAGTCCATAGCAAGCAAGAAAACTGGATGTCAGTCCTACAAATGCAATGAACTGAATTCTTCTTAAGCTTGGAAGAAGGACCCAGAGCCTCAAATGAGAGTACAGCCTCACAAGGCTCCGAACAGAGGACTCATGCTAGGCCCAAACTCCTGACCCATGGAAATGATGGACTAAAAAGTACATGTTGTTTTAAGCCACTAGCTCTGTGGTATTTTACTATCTGTTAGAAAACTAATACAACATGAAACCATTCTTCATTTATTTTGTTTCCATAAATAAAAGCACACTTTTTTTCTATTCACCTTTTAAAGTTTTTATAATTTTTTTGTTTCCATTTTTCTACTCTGTAAATTTAGAGTCTGTGTTTCTTTTATTTTTCCTGTTATGCTCTTAATTTTTTTTCTCAGTAACTACTCTTAATTTTTTAATACTTTCACATTATGCATGTGTTCATTAAGATAGCAGTATTTTTATTACATGTTGTACTTGAATTGCCACATTCATTTTGATTCATTTCTATTCGCATCATTGACTCTCATCCTCAAAGAACATTGTTAATTTGTTTTTTTTATTTTGACGCATTCCTGAGTTACAATTTCAAGTAATTTTCCAGGAGTTTACATCATTAGAAAAAGAGGAATGGGAACAAACTGAAAGAAGAAACGTGGAGGCAAAGAAAGAGGAAAACGAAAAGAAAAAGGGGGAAGGAGAAACAAATACTGGGCTCAGAATATGGCAAAAAAAGAAAAAAAATGATATCCTTTTTAACCTTCATTACTCTACTTTATTAATTTAATCTTAAATATTTATTTATTTAGTTTAATATCCTTCATTATTTTTTGGCTAATTGAAAACTTTGTTTCTCTAGAATCTTCGTTTAATTATGAAGACACATGAATCTATAAAAACTGAGTAAAAGATTTCTGTTGCTCGGAGGTTTACCATAAACCATAGTGGATTTCATTACTTTAGAGAGAGTTGAAAATTTTACTTTGAATTTCTTTTGATATACACGTTATCTAGGCTTATGTCTTAAATGGCTTCAAAATAAAACAGAATTGTGCTTTTAATTTTTCTCATGAAATATATGTATGCTTTTGTTGATTTTACATAAATATTTGTTGATTTATTTATCCCTATGAATCCTTTCTTATTGTTATCTAACAATGTGGATGTGTATGAAATAACTGCTGTAAGATATATACTATAATTGTATTTGTAGTGTATTTTATTTATAATTATGATATTTTTATGCAGCTATATATAACTTTTATATTGATATAATATTTTATTTAATGATTCATTTAAAAATCTTATCTCTATTCTGTTTAGGGTTTCTTTAGCCTTGTCTTTATGGTTTAATATTGATATCATTTCTGTTTCCAGCCTAGTCTTGTAATTTTATTTATGTATATGCTCCAAGATTTTTTTTTAAAAATTACTTTTTAAAAATTACTTTTGTTTTAATGATACACACACACACACACACACACACACACACACACACCACTGCCTCTTCGTTCTTTAACTTTTTTTTTTTTTTCAGTTTCATAATTTGGGAGTCTTGTTATATTTTTTCTTTAACAACTATTTTTGTCTTCCTGGCACTCATACTCAAACACATATTTTCTATTATTACATAACAGAAAGATGCCAAGTAACCAGAAAATTAGACGGCCATTGACATGGCAGAGAGCCAAAGTTATGGCAGTCAATTAAGTGAAGACAATTTTGAGGTATCTCTCTTAAGTACAGATGTTGATTCTTTTTTCTTATTCTCTGCCTGGTGCTACAATGATTTTCCCAACATTTGACCTTGTATTGTCATTGACTTTAAAAAGCCAAAAGATAATGAGCCAGTTCTTATGAGAAAATGCTGATTCATCATAGAAAATAAATTAGATAGTATTGATATTAAGCAAGAGGGTGTTTTAGAGAAGAATGGAGTATATGCTTTACCTGTGTAAATAAGTTATTAAAATATAGGTTCTATATGAAAATGTAAGTTTAACACAATGGCAAATGTAAGCCATAATATAGTTCTGGTAAATGGAATCTTGAGAAACACATTTTATGTACAGCTTTGTCACTGCAAGCCGTGCTGTTCAGTTGTTCTTATGCTTGCACCTGTCTCCCTGAAAATGCTGTGGATTAGCAGTGATGAAAGAAAATATCCCCACCTTTCCCAGGTTTGTTTTTGCCTCATACCTCCAAATCAGATCTTTTCATGATAATCTTTAAATTCCTTTACTTATTTCAAAATGACAATTTCTTTTTCGAAAAGAGAAGTTGTGACATGTTAGGTTGTGAGTTTTCTCCCCTCATTATCTTTAATAAAATTTAGAAATAAAATTTCTCAAAATCATGATATATGGTAATCACATTCCATGCTTTAGTGCTAATCAGAATATATTCTGATTTCTATTTTCCTGTAGTCACTTCAGCAAAGCCTACTGATAAGAGAAAATCGTTTTTGAAAATTTATTGGGACTCTCAAGAGATTTTGTGAAATGTTTTGTTTTAAAATAATTTTATGTAGATCATTAAAATACAGTTTAAGGGAAGAAACAACAAATAGTTTTACTGATAATTTAAAAATCAAAGAAACTTAAAGAGCAAATTAAACCATGATAACTGAATTATTTTGATTTTTCAGATGCTTGGATATCTCAACTTATATTTTCTTATTATATTCTTATATATTCTTGCTTTTTTAATTCTTTTAATTTGCAAACATTGTTTACTTATTTATATAGATTTTTCTCCTTTATTGATAAATCTGTTTTAGACTCTATAGATGTTTCTCGTTTAACCCTGGAAATACTGAACGTTCCTTCCACCCTACGTAAATCTATAAGCATTTGAAATGTATTAAGCCTTAAACCTTTTCTGAAAATTTTGTAATTATTATCAGTATCTTTTAAGATTTAATCGAGAGATTTGACATCTTTGTTTTTCTTTTTCTTTTTTTTTAAAGAAACTATAGTGAACTTTTAAAAAAAAATCACATTTTTATCTCAGAAATGACCCCTTTTTTAACCTTATTTTTTGCATGGCATGGCTCAATATAATCATAACAGCTCAGATCAAGTCATATAATGGGCCAATGCCTCTTGTCCCTACTGCTTATGACCCAGAAGAGTATAAAGAAAACAGACAACATACATATAGATGTATACATTATGCTATGGAAGTAATGAAGACTAGTCTGTTTTCTTTATCGATAAGCTAACTCAGTACTTGTAGCTGACTCAGTACAAAGAAAAATGGACTCATCTTTGGAATTACTCTGTTTTGGGGGGTACTTTAAAATGATGTTAAATAGTTTTGACACTTGATTGTGGCAGTAGCATCAACAGTGATTAATTACATATATTTTGGTCATTAAAATTATGATTACAGTCCATGGGAAAGACCTGTATTTCCCACTATCATCAAAGAAACATGGACTCCAACAGGAAAGACTTCTAAATAATGAAGAAATAGGATATCTATGTGGGTCTGGAGGAAAAGAAGAATAGAAACAATCAAATAAGAAACATAAGCAAGAAGATTAGTGTCCCCTGAGTTAGAGGGTTTATCTGCAAGACACAGCCCTAGATAGCTGCACAGAATACGTGTAACATTTAGCAATCTGCATTCTACACTCAGAGAATGTTAATGCTGAGCTGACACTCTTTGGCTATATTGCGATTACACTATTTTTGTAGCTGAACTACAATCTTCCATTTGTTATTAGAAAATAGAATCAAGGAATTGCTTTTGAATGTCATCTCCAGCCAATATTAAAGTGAGGAAAAGTAGAAGTTCAGAAAGAGTTACAATCAATTCAGAGGTGATGGCCTCAAGTGAAGAATGCTATCACCTAGAAGACGATGACAGAATCAGCTGATTGATGTGATTAAGTTGTAAATCATTTTCTCTGTTTTCTACTTTCCTTAGGAGAAGAGTTTGAATTGACTAATTAATGGCATGCCATATTTGAAAGATTAAAGCAAAACAGTTAAATATTCCGGATATATGATAAAACACTTTTCAGAAATGTTAAGAGAAAATTTGGGGAATAAAGGTACAAATTCTTTATTAATTAAGATTTTTATTGGGGCAAAAACCTTTTCACCTTTTCACATTTTCAGATTCCCTCAATTTCCTTTTCAGATTCCCTCACCATTTCAGATTTCCTTTCAGATTTCTTTTCAGATTCCCTAAGTTTCCGTGCTCCTTGTGTTTCATTGGTGTGTTTCCCTCTCCTGATTGCTTCCTCACCTTCAGACTTAGATGAAACAGCATTTAAGATAATCTAGAATAGCTGTGCAGGGACGACTGGCATGACTCAGCCTTGCTCCTCTCTTGTCTCATCCTCCAGTAGGCTGGTTAATGAATGCTCTCACAGTGATGGCAGAAGAAATCTGGAAGTGCAAGCATGCAGGTGCTTTGTCTGGTTTCTGCATGCATCACACCTGCTAACAACTTGTCAAAGCAAGTCACATGACCAAACTAAGAATCAAGGGGTAGGAAGGTGGATCCTACTTTTTTAGTCAGATGTACTGCCAAGTCACATGAAAAGAGTGTTGAAACAGTGAGGAATAAAAAAAACCAAAATAGGCCTACAATGCAATTCACCTTGTTTAGTTTGGCCTTTTAGACCTAAGGGAAGTAACAGATTAGCACCAGTGCTAGTCCCTGCATGTCTTACCGTCTGTTGTTGGTTCCCTTAACAATAACATACTTACTGTAAATAGTTCTTTCATTGTATTGTTTTCAGCTAAATCCATTTGGGTACAACTTTTTTTCAAGAATATGGACTGATATATGATAATACATTACTCCTGTGCATAACCTGTATATCACTTCTTGTATTAGGCCTTTTGTGTTGCTATAACAGAATACCTGAGACTGGGTAATTTGCCAAGAACAGACGTTTATTTGGCTTATAATTCTGGGACAGCTACATCTGGACAAGACTCAGGCTGCTTCTACTCATGGCAAAAAGTGGCAGGCAGCCTGCGGGTACAAATAGATCACATGGCGAGAGGAAGCAAGAGAAAGGGAGGGGAGGTGCCAGGGTCTTTTAAACAACCAGCCCTTGGGGGAACTAATAGAGTGAGAACTCATTCACTCCCCCACCCCCCAGGGAGAGCATTAATCCATTCCTGAGGGATCCACCCCCATGATTCAAACAGCTTCCAACACTGCCACATTGGATCAGATTTCAACATGAGTTTTGGAGGGACAATAACTTCCAAACTCTATCACTTCTGTTGACCCAGTCTTTAGTAACAGTCATCCCTTCATCAAAGCTCCATGTAGTTCAATAATCCAGGATCCCTTCAGTTCAGCTTCCTCCTCATGGATTTAGGTTTTCTATTAAAAAGTCCATGGTTTCATATTAAGTTGGAACTCAAAAGCAGGATTAGGTTATCTTAAAACTAACCTGGGACCTGGAGGATGAAACACAAGGTATTACACCAGTGTAGACCTTTATGGTACTCCCCTCATTTGAACAGATGTACCAGTCATAGTTCTACTGTTTCAGAGATTAGGTGTTTAAAAGACAATAATAGACAGGTTCGGTGGTGAGTAGCCACCAGAAAGCATCCACTGGGAAAATAAGTGCAAAACTTTTGGTCGTATAACAAAGATATACTACTTGAATCAGCACAGTATAGGGGAAGTCATTTTTTAAGTGTTGAGGGGAAAATTACAGATGGTCTCCTGCATTTATGTATTATCTTACAAGTGAGTGCACATCTGCAACTTTTTTTCCAAACTAAATTTTCAAGGATGTTGTACTACTCTGCCTCCATTGCTTATAACAGAAATATCTGAAACTGGGTAATTTGAAAGAAACGATATTTATTGCTTACAATTTTGGCTGGGAGTCCAAAGTCTAGGGAACACATCTGATGAGGGCCTTGTTGGTGGATGATGATTTTCCACAACGACACAGGGGTCACATGGCAAAACTGGCAGGAGCAAGTGAGAGCTAAGCTTCTCATTCACTGTCTTATTAAAGCCGTCAGAATCACACCCATTACTCCATGAATGGATTAATCCATTCACAAGGGCACAGTCCTCACAATCTAATCATCTCTTCAATGCCCCACCTTAAATTATCATAATAGAATTTCCCATCCTCTGAACAGTTACAGTGGGGACCAAGCTTCAGTGAGTTTTGGGGGACATTCAATCCATAGAATTGGTATACAAATAGTCTCAGAAAACAGAGATAGTGTCTCTCTTACTGCACAGTTTAAAATAATGGGGATACTTAAACTCAGGATTTTCCTCCAGGAGTGAAGCTGACTGCATGTGCAGATGTGAGCTAACACTCTTCACGTTACCCCGTCAAAATTGTTTCTCACAGAACTGGTGCACAAATGCTGATACTCTGGTTACAGTGATTGTTGATAGTAATAAATTGTCCTTTTTCTCTAATCCAGGAGTCTTATATCTTTTACTATCATTCATTCATAAAATTTTGGAAAGATTACTACTTAGATTTTGGGCAGGGTATAAATTCTCTGATCCTTCATGGTCCTTATAAAAAAAAGTGTACTTTAAAAAAAATCCATCACATAGTCATCCATTTGCTTTGGACACAAACCATGATCAAGTCAACATTGTGCACATTCATATTGTGATTCATTAGAACTTGTTTACAACAAGTAAAGCATAGATATATTATAAAGTGTGCTTTGTTTATTTGTTTGTTTGTTTGTTTTATTAACTTACATGCTAGGCAAATGGAGAATTGATATTCTGTGAGGTTATAGACCAACTTCAAATTCACAGAGTACCTCAGTTTTCCAGTCTGCAAAATGGCATTGATAGTAAATATTGGCATAAATTTCAAAAGTAATTAGAAAATATTTGACACATAAGTATTAAAAAGGGGTTTAAATGAGTTTACATTTTATAATACTTAAGAGTATTGACACAGAAGCCAGATTGCCTTGTAGTCCATCCTTAAACAATATACAATGCTTTTATAAAAATTATAATATTTATTTACATATAATAAATTATAAATATTTTAAGTCCTTAACATCCTCATTTTTCTTTGTAGAGTTACCTACCTATTAAATTTAATTTTAGTTATATAAAGTCAAGTAATAAGATTTAGACAGCTTTATCCTGAGCTATCTAATGTGTTACTTGCAGACAGCTGAAGTCCTGTATTGATGGCTATAGGAGAATACAGAAGTTCTGAGTCACATTGAAGCTTTCATAAGCCAGTGTTAAAATGACCAGCAGAGACTCCACAAAACCTTCTACTCACAAGAGAAAAATGGCAATGATTGGGTTAGAAGTGGAAAGACTAATGCATTTTTGTCCTTAAGGATTAGAAGAAAAATGGTTCTTTCAGCTCTGCAAGTGAGCACAACAAGCAATCCAAAAGCATTATTTGTGCGAAGCAGTTTGTGGAATTTGTTCCATTTGTCACTGGGATTAGTGTTCGAGGCTCAGCAAAATTTGAGTTATGGTTCAGTTCCAGGGTCAGTGGCCACATGTTCAGAGCAATACCTTAGGTTTAAAGGTGATTCACATCCTCAAAAGCACTGAGCAGTATCATCTACCCCAAATTATTAATCCTTAACTTGAAGTATCTTTTAAAAGGAGGATAGAAGATTACCTGACCAGATAAAATGGAAAGAAAAAAAAAAAATATATATATATATATAAAATCTGTGCATATGCATATTATACACATAATATACATGTATTTTTTCCCATATGGCAGATATTAAACATTTTTAGTGAATGGTTAAATATCTGTCTCTTAGAATTTTTGCATTTATTTATATTTACTTGTTAAACTTGAAGTTGAGACTTTACTGCATAGAAAAGCTCTTCCATTTCAGGAAAATAATATCTAAGTATCTACTTGACTTACCTGAAAAAAGGAAAAAAATAACACACCCTTCAACGATGGACTTTCCGAGGTCTTTGAAGTTCACCTTTGAAGTTCATCTAGAAAAGGAGAATTTGTATAGCAAAGAAAACAGGCATGGGAAATTCGTACATGATACCTCCTATCCCTGTGGTTGCAAGGTGATACCTTACAGAAACAAAGACATTTTCAAGTCAGCAACCATAAAGTTTCAAAATGATTAAAAACAAATATTTAGGGAATTCTTTGATCACTTTTGTAGAACCAGCATCCAACATCTAACGTAGTAGAAAGACTGCATCAATCTGATGTGAGTAATCTCTACTTGTGTTACAAATCATTAAAATGACTTCAATATTTTAAATATTTTGAATTTTTTTCTTTTGCTTATATAAACTATAAAGCCAAATGAAGAAAATTCAAAGTCAAGAAGCAAATCTATGTGTATTGGATTATTTACTTATGCGAAGCACTGTTTTAGACACTAGGCATCTGACATATCTACTGTAGTTAGAATAATTCTAAGGTAGCCCCTAACCCTTCACTCCTAACCCTGTTGTACATGACCTGGAAAATCCAATTCTCTAGAGCTGGGATGGGACCTGTAAACACAATAGAAATATTTACTTTTTTGATTAGATTTTGTTATATGGCAATAGTGATGAGATAGTGCTTGGTTTTTCCATACAACAACCAATTCTCTAGTTCTCTGACACCAACTGAGTGTACTACAACTCAGTTCAATTCTGCCATTAACTACCTGAAGTTCACACAGATCCTGCAAGTTCAGGACTCAGTCCCACAAGACTGCCCACTCTTTAGATGCTAGCTGCAAGTGGGGTTCCCAGACAACCCACACTTCTTAGATGACTACAGATTTGGGGTTCCCACAGTGCTACCTCTGGTTTGATAATGTGTTGGATTGACTCACAAAACTAAGGAAAGCATTATACTTATATACAGTTTTATTACAAAGGATACAAATAAATAGACAGATGAAGAGATACAGAGTGAAGTCCAGAAGGGCCCTGATGTGTAGGAGCCGGTGTCCCAGTGGAGTTTGGTGTGTCACACTTCCATTAAGTGAATGTATTCACCAGTCCAGAAACTTACACACATCCTGTCATTTTGAGATTTTTTTTTTTTAATTCAAGGTTTCAATAAGTAGGCATGATTAACTAAATCACTGGCTATTGGTGATTAAACTCAATCTCTGTCCACTCCCCCATCACCAGAGGTTGTGGGGTGGGGCTGAAAACTCTAACTCTTTACTCTTGTGGTTGGTTTTTCTGGTGAACAGCCCTCTTCCTGAACCTATGTAGCCCCGCTCCCATAAGGAGTCATCTCATTAGCATACAAAACATACTCCTGTCACTCAGGAAATTTCAAGGTTTTAGGAGTTCTGTTCCAGGAACCAAGGATAAATCAAATATATATTTTTATTACACTGCAGATAGGAAAGTTCAAACTTTTTCTCTAAAGGGTTGATACTTGAGTCTGCTGAAATAAGCTGACAATATACAGATTAACACAGGAGAAAAGCCATAACGAATTTATTTGTTCATAGTTTTACTTGATCCTGGAGCCTTCAAATTGAAGATCCAAAGACCCAAGGTGAACTACCCATTTTTATACTTAGGATTGATGAAGCATGGATAGCTCTGTAGAAATTTGATTAAAGTGTATGATATTTTGTTTTAATGAATGAGCTTTGGAATTAGTTAACAATAATACTCTGTTTCTGATTTCTTATTCATTAACTTTATACTTAGATAATGAGGGATTTATTCTTATTCTACTTTTTGGTTGTTTTATTTTTATTTAGAAACTCTATGCATTTAATCCCTATAATTTCATTAATCGCTGTCATTTCATCACAATAAAATGTAAAAATACACCCCAACAGACAGACACATGGGCCCTCTGTGGCTAAAAAGAGACACTTTAAAACGATAAAATGGAACAAAATAGTCATAGCAGAATGAAGAGTTAGATATGCACTCCCCTGCTTGAAAAATGTATGTTATGTTACTATGCTTTTCTTTCTTGTAACTAAGCAGAAACCAATTCCTGGAAGATAATATCAAAAGAGATACAGCTAGAAAATTGTCCAACCAACCCCCTGCAGACCACTTGGCTGCCAGCCACTGCTCTCCATTCCTCTAGCTCCATTACAGCTCCGATTGGAGAGAGAATGGGCTTCACAAATATTCTTTTCCTGATAAATAGTTGAATCCAACAAGCCAGCTTTGGCAAGTTCACAGGGACTGTACATGAACTGTCTTTGTGCCCTATCTGTTGACATCAGGAGACAAATTTCACCTCATTTTAATAATAAATCTTCACCCCAAAGTGAACATGAGACCCATGTTACATATATGTTTACCTACTGTACTTGCACATGACTTCCCTCATAAATATTCATAGAAATCCCTTGAACCTGCTACATATGTATGTAAAGCTGATCCTGCAAGTCATAAATGTCATTCCCTCCCTTCCTTCTGCGGAGCATGCTCTTTGGTTTTCCCCAGAGATCGTGTGCCCCCAGTCTCCAGATTGCCGTTTTTCTTTTTTAATTTATTTTTTAAAAATTAAAACATAATTGATTATACATATTTAAGGGGCACAGAGCTTAAGATCAGCCTTTTTTCTTTGGAAATAAAGTTTACTCTTTTTCTTCCTCCATAAATTTCAGAGTCTTTGTGTTAACAAAAATAATCATCAGTAACAGTGGCATGCTGGAGCTGGCTTGCATTGGCTCACAAGAGGCCGTTGTGAGTGTTCTTCCCAACTTCACAATCAGTGGTGCCATGCTGGTAGCTTAAATTGTCCATGGTGGTAATAGCTATACCAAAAAATCAGAAAACACTACAAATAAATATTCTGTTCCCTCAGAGAGTCAGTTGTTAAACGTTACTAGCATACCACTAATCAGATATAACATTTACACATGTTGATTAATATAAATTTCAACACAAGACTTTTCACTTTAAGTCTTATTGGCTTACTTGGACTTTCTATTACTTATTAAAGCAATTTTTGAAAAAAAGTACCTTTTTTTTCAATTGCAATTTATGCACATGAAATTATTTATATGTATATCTTTGGTAACTATGTTTATTGTAATAAAATTTGATTTATAGGTATAAATTAATTAAAAAATAGTTCATTGTGGATGCTAAAATTATATAGATTTATCACATTTAATTATATTAAATAATTAGAAAAAATTGTTTTAATACCAACATCCTCCTCTTCCTCAATTAAATTATAAGCTGGGGAAGTATTATTGCTTTCTGTTGGTAGGTAATTATTGTTGGCAAAATAAAACTCAACACTGTCATAAAATTTCCTATCAAATTAACTGGAAAGGAAAATATACCTAGCTCCACATCTAAGCACAAGAGAAACATGGAGAGAAACAATTATTTCCTTCCCTGCAGTATTTCATTTTGTCAAAGGAGTGAATTGAAAAACAAAGCAACAACAAAAAATACATTTTAAATACCTTGCTAGCGAAAAAGGAAATGTTATATTTGTATCTCAGTGAAAAATAATAATTGAAGAAAAAAGCAATGTGTCATCTCTGTATCTTAAAAACTCTTTGTATAATGGAGTGTCAGAATAAAGAACCAGAATTTTGTATCTAAATGCTATCTTGTTTATAGCACTGTAATCTATTTTCATCTACAAATAATTGTAGGTTATACCTATCTATATTTTCACTCCAAAAGTTTTATAACCAATTCTTTCTAGAATTTAGATCTGGGATGCCAGTTACTTTTCTGCCTGGGAAAACAATGAAAAGAGTCAGATTGCAACTTTTATAGTGTAGCAAGCTCATTCATCAGGGGACCATTCCCTTTCCTGGCTATACCAACTTCTATTATCTCTGACTTGAAGGAAAAGTTTTCAGTACCTTTGGAATGAAGAGTGCAAACAGTTGGCTGGCATTTAATGTACAAGACCAATTCACAAACCGTTTTACACACAATCCGTTCCTTTTTCTGAGACTTTAAAAAATATACTTGGCTATTTACCCTTCAAAAGAATATCAGCCTCTTTGATGATCATGAAAATTTCTGTACTAATACCACCGATTGTTGTATGTGCTCAAAATAAGCATTTCTTATTAGCTGGAAATATATAAATGTTCTCCAGAGTCTTTAATGACTCAAATTAAATATTCTGTACAATGATCATTTTTGTTTTTATTGTTTTAATTGTTATAATGTTTAATCATTCCATTTCTCAGAGGAAGAATATTCTGAGGACAGTGCTAGTTATAATTTTTCCTTTATGTTTTATCCTAAAAAAAAAAAAAAAGAAGTGGCAAAGCAAAATGAGTTATTTCTGAGGACTATCCTTAGTATGATGCTTCATATTTTGTTTTTAGGGGAAATATAGAGTAATGAGATGAGAAAAACAATAATTTCAGATTTATATTACTAACTAGCAGATTCATGTACATTTTTAGTTGGTATTTGTGTACATATAATTAAGAATAAAAGTATAAAATAAAATTACAATACATAGGAAACCAAGACATATTACTGTTGAATTTGAAAGCAATATTTTTTTAAATACATCTGTGGTCTCTGATATAAATTGCCAATAGCTGTGAGTTATTTTAGTACTAAATATAGAGATAGGTAATGCTACGACTTATCATTAGTCACAGGGCATAATAGAAAATTAAATGAAGTGCTAAAACAAAAAATAAGTATACCTCGCCACATTAATTAACTGACTGACAATGAGGTTTTAAGATTTTGATTCTTAGGTAATTTGGAATTTTACTCCTGACCTTCATTTTGTCAGAATTATTCTCTTATACTTACTTTTATTATGATTTGTGTATGACTTAGATTATTTGAGAATAATTTTTGGTGAATGCTGTATTCAAATATGTACATTTTTAGTTCAAAGTTATGAAATTCTCTTTTAAGCTTCATATATGCAAATAATAAAGCTCTATATACTCAGATAGAAAAGTGCTTTGTCACATGCTTAGTATAGTTATCGGATGAATAATTATTAGGTCCTCTATCAGGACTTTCTAATTTATCTATCGGTCAGTTTTTTCATTCCTGTTCCATGCTACATGTTTTATAAAAGTTTATTTTACCATGGAGCAAAAAATAATTGGGGAATAAATGAGAAAATGACAGAGATAAACTTGACTTAAATGTTTAACAAAACATTCCATGCCACGTTTTTGAATGACTTGATATAGTAATATATCAATTCTCTTCAAATAAAACTTAGGACAATGATCTTCCAGTCAAAATCTCCCAAATTTTTACTTTTGAAACTTCATCCTTTTAAAAATTAATCTGAAGAAATATGTATGCAAAAATAATGTAAAAACTTTGTATTCTCTTTCTAATATGGAAACCTACTTTAAGTTCAGAGAATTGAATTTTTTTTTTTTTTTTTTTTTTCACAATTGAAAATCAAAATTTAATATTGTCTTTTTTTTTTTTTTTTTTTTTTTTTTTTTTAAATTTTATTTTGTCGATATACATTGTAGCTGATTAATGCTCCCCATCACCAAAACCTCCCTCCCTTCTCCCTCCCCCCCTCCCCCCCAACCAGGTCCTTTCTGTTTGTTTGTTGTATCAACTTCAAATAATTATGGTTGTTATATCTTCTTCCCCCCCCCCCCGTTTGTGTGTGTATGTGTGTATGTGTGTGTGTGAATTTATATATTAATTTTTAGCTCCCACCAATAAGTGAGAACATGTGGTATTTCTCTTTCTGTGCCTGACTTGTTTCACTTAATATAATTCTCTCGAGGTCCATCCATGTTGTTGCAAATGGCAGTATTTCATTCGTTTTTATAGCTGAGTAGTATTCCATTGTGTAGATGTACCACATTTTCCGTATCCACTCATCTGATGATGGGCATTTGGGCTGGTTCCAACTCTTGGCTATTGTAAAGAGTGCTGCGATGAACATTGGGGAACAGGTATACCTTCGACTTGATGATTTCCATTCCTCTGGGTATATTCCCAACAGTGGGATGGCTGGGTCGTATGGTAGATCTATTTGCAATTGTTGAAGGAACCTCCATACCATTTTCCATAGAGGCTGCACCATTTTGCAGTCCCACCAACAATGTATGAGAGTTCCTTTTTCTCCGCAGCCTCGCCAGCATTTATCGTTCATAGTCTTTTGGATTTTAGCCATCCTAACTGGGGTTAGATTTTTTTTTTTTTTTGTGACCAGTAAAGGGGATCGCAACCCATGGCGTGGTGTCGCCCGGACCCCATTCAGCCAGTGAGTGCACCGGCCATCCCTATATAGGCTCCGAACCTGTGGCCGGAGCACTACTGCGCTCCCAGCACAGCACTCTCCTGAGTGAGCCACGGGGTCAGCCCAGAGAATTGAATTTTTGTAATATTGCCCTCCTACATTTCTTATTATGTACTAATATTAAGTTTAATGGTTTGTACCTACTACTCATGTATAGTTCTTTTCATAACACTTTTAATTATTGTTGTTGTTTTGTTTTGTTTACATATTTCTTATTTGATTTGTTATATATTAGTCTCTCACATTTGTTCCAATAATACTTTTTAGTTGATTCTTTTGGGTTTTCTGGGTAGAGATTATTTGTTAATAATTGTAATTTGCTTTTCTTATTTTTGGTATACTTTTTTCTTACTTTTGGTATATTCTCATTACTCAATCTCTTTATCTTGAAAGTATGTTAAGTAATAATTTTAATAAACAGTAATTTTGTCTTTTTTTCTGAATTTAAGGGAAAGTTTTTATTTGTTCATGTAAGTAATATCTTTGCTGTTAGTTCAGATAGCCTTAAGTTAACAAATTTGTCTATTCCAGTTAAGCAAATGTTTTGGCTTTTATTTAAAATAAATGTGGAATTTTATCAAATTTGTGTATCAGTGTGACCGGGGACTTCTTTACTCCTTTAGTTTGGTGAATACATTAATATATTTTCTAATTTAAAAATATTATTTATTCTCACAATAAAAACTAACTGGCTTTATTGAGTGTCTTACTTTTTTAAATAATGGGATGTATATGCTCATTAATATTTTATTGAAAATTTTGGCTTCTACTTTGCCAAGTAGAATTGACCCATAGTTTTTGTGTTTTGTGACACCCTTCCCTCATTTTGATATCATGGCTATGACACTTTTTTTTCCCTCAAAACAATTTTTAAGACCAGCTGACTTTTATATATTTAACAGTTTAAATAACAGAACAATAAATATCTCATAAGTTTAATAAAATATGTCTGTAAAACATCTGGGACCGACGCCTTTTTAGAGGGGAATAGAAATCTTTCTACCTTTCAAGCAAAGCTATGCTTAGTGTTTAAATCAAAATAATTCTTACTTTTGCTCTAAACCTTTTTTCCCCCAAAATTTGGCCATTTCTTTAGTATTTTCAGATCTATTACTAAAAAAAACCAAATGAAACATCTCCAAAGTTATTCTTTCTATACCTTCACACTACTTTTATCCTTGTCTTATGTCAAAGTTTTCAGAAGGAGAGGTAAGGTGAGAATTCATGTGCAAGTGATTTATTAAGGAAGTACTGTCAAGAGTAACTCTCAAGGAAGGGAAACAGGATAAGGAAGAAGGATTGGGTGGTATCTGGGGAGCAGAGAATTTCTGCCATAACTACATTCTTTGATCATGACTTAACAAAGTTCTTTAATATTGTCTTTTCATAAAGTCCTGTGAAACATCTATATGAGAATTACTGATGGAGTGAGTATCAAAAAGCTGAGCTGCGATGGAGAGTGTTGAGTTGACAGGTGTCAAGAGTAGTTGAATAAAACAAAAAGCCAAATGAAAGTAACAGTTAAGCCTTCAATCACTGTGATAAAATGAGCAAGAGGAGAAATCACTAGCTCCCCCAGTGTTTCATTTTCCCCACAAAACAATCTTGGTCGAAGGTCTGATAGCTATATCAGCATAGACAAGGGAATTGTCTCACCGCCATGAAAGCCCCAAACAAAAGGCTCCTTTCTACGTTGGTGAGACCTAGGGATCAAAGGACTCTGAGCCAAATGTTTGTCACACCTGGAAGATTATTTCCAGTGAAACTGAAAGGGAGCCTGAAAGATCAGTTCTCACCCCCGTACAGACTAATAGAGGTTTTATAGGGTCTGAATTTGAGGATGGGGTGAGGTAGCTATTAAGAGCACTCAGCACTTTGTAACAGCTCTGTGGTTTTCCCGTCTTGCACAGAATCTGGTTTTTCTCAGAAAGCACTTTGCTTAAGACAAAGGGAGGGGTCAGAGGGCAGGATGAGGAAGTGGTTAACACGGCTGTGCTTGGGCAAAGGTGACTGTGAGGCCTAATATTCCTCTCTGTGTATGTGTATCTATATCTATATATGATATCTATATATCTATATATCTATCTATATCTATCTATCTATCTATCTATCTATCTATCTATCTATCTATCTATCTATCTATCTATCTATCTATATCTTACTTCTGTATTTGCTTCAGAACTGATTAGGGATGATGTAAGTTAGGGGGTGTTTGGGGGACCTGATGGCAGTCATTGGTATTGGATGGCTTGAAGTGTGAGGACTGTCTTGACTCATTAGGCAGCATTGGACTCCGTGGTTTGTTGGAAGAAAGAGATGAGCATTTGAAATTTTAAAAAAAGGTTTACTTGTTAAGCCTAGAACTAGAAGCACAAGGGGAGTTAGAAAAGGGGGATAGAAAGGAGGCCCACTGTGGCCACTGTTATCAGGACATGTTTGCTGTTTGAGATGCCCTGCCCTGTTATGTAGGGTTTTTTTTTTTTTTTTGCTGCATTTTTGACTATTTCAGACTGGTTAATATAAAAACAACATATTTCCTCTAAGAAGAGACAGGTACCTCCTTTTTCAGCAGTTAGGATATCCAGGGCTTGTTTATTTTGGTTTAGTTTGAAGAAACATTCCTGCCACTGGATCTATTTGATTTTGAGTGGTGGTAAAGGTGGAGGCCATTTTATCTAGAGTGCTAGAGAGGACTTTTGACAGTTGTTGGAAATAGGTTGTGACAGTCACAATGCCAGCTATTTTTGTCCTGGGACGTGTCCTCTGGTTTGGTGGGTGGGAAAAGGGGGTGGTTGGGCTTCTTCTTGAGGGGAGGTGGATGTACAGGCAGTGTAGTTTTCAGTGATTTGTTGTAGTTGTGAGTGTAGGTTGGGACAATACACTTGGGTTTGAATGAGTTTTAGAAGAGGTTTAAATCCCACATGGAAGTGATTGTGGATAACTTGCAAAATTTGGGTTTGTTGGTTGTCAGGTAGGACTATTTTGTTATTTAAGTAGATCCAGTCACCTTGTATCTCAGCCCCCAGTTAGTGATAATGTAAACGTTCTTATGGAAAGAATGGTGGGGAATATGTAGAGGTTATGGTCATGATCTTGTTATGTTGGGAGGTGGCTGTCCATTTTGTCTTAGTATCCACGGAACTGTTTCCTTGAGCAATGGGATCAGTGGGGGACTGATGTCCTCTGCAATGTATGACTGTAGCTGTCTTTGGAAGCTTGGCTGCCTGCAGGAATTTGTGGATGAGGTTCCCATTTATAATGGGAATTACTTTCATAGTTAGGTATCCCCTTTTGTGCCAGATAACTGTGTGTGAGCATAGGTTGTTGCACTCTGTTTGTACTCACATGGATTTTCCACCTCTCTCCCTTGGATGATGGAGACACAAAGGATTACTCAAAGCCCATTTCATCTGAGCAATGAGACACGCTGAAAGGGTTAACTTCCTGGAACCCTCAAAAAAGAGGCATTCCTCCTTTGGGAAATTAACACTGAGCTGGGGTTCTGTCTCAGTATTTATTCTCCAGGCCAGAAATTTATAGAAAAAGAACATAGGTGGAGTTATGTTTAAGTATGGTTTAACAATAGAAGCTGGTGACATCAGTGAAATAACAAAGTAACATTCCTTAATGCAATTTGCAAAAGGTTAAGTCGCTCCATCAACAAGAAATTGTTCTTAGCAAATACTGTGTTTTTCTGCAGCAGTTTCCTCAGTATTTTTACATAACAATAAAGTAACTTTTTTTAACATATCAATCAGTAGGTGGGGGGTGGTGTTTGGTGATAGAAAGAGTAGTGGTATCCCAGACTTTGGGGTTAACTATATCAGGGGTTAGGAGGTTACAGGGGAGAAGCAAGTCTGGGTAGCATAACAGTAGAAGAGCTTTAGGTGGGTTTGGAGTAAAGTATACGGATGCCTGGAACTTGGTAAGGATGTCCCTTTCCAAAATAGGAGTAGGGCAATGTGTAATGACCATAAACTGGTGTATGAAAGGTACTTTAAAAAGAATGAAAGGTAGGAGAGAAGTGACCTTTGGTTTGAATGGAAATTCTCCCACCCCTGCGATGGAAATGGAGGAATCAAAGAGTTGGCCCAAATATTCTGGGACCACCAAATGTGTGTGTGGCCCCTGTATCCATTAAAATGGAATGAGCTTACCTGCTACCATCGCAGTTGCCCAGGATTCAGAAGCAGTGATATGCATGGCAGCAGGGATTGTAAACCTCAGGCACTGTTAGTTGCAGTCCCCAGTGGCTTCTCCCAACAGATTGTTCAGTTCCAAAACGGACTCTACATGTCATTTGTAGGTGGCTGGAGGAGGTCCAGGGATGCTTTTACTACGGTTCCCTTTCAATTCTCTGTTTTACCACACCGTGGACAAGGTCCAGGCAGGGGCCTCATGTTTGGGTAGGTGCTTGCCGAGTGTCCTGGTTTGCTACACTTGAAGCAGTCACATGGGGGTGCAATGATTGAAGGCTTACTCTGAGCTTTGACTTGAGGTATTCGTGGTTTCTGATTTCCCTGGATAGCAGCAGCCAGTAACTGGCATTTGATTTGGTCATGATTTAGATTTGGGGTTTTAGATTCTTCCTCTCTGTTGTTAAAAACTTTAAAGGCCAGTTTTATTAGATTCCTTTGAGAGGCTTGGGGCCCTCTAATTTTTGGAGGGTTTTTTTTTTTTTTTTTGAAAATATTGGGAACCAAATGGGAAATGAAATGGGTGTTGATGTAAAGTTTACCTCTCTCTGTTTCAGGGGTAAGGTTGATATATTTTATTACAGCCTCAATGAGGTGAGACATAAAATGTGCAGGGCTTTCATTTGGATCCTGAATAACTTCCTTAATTTTGTCATAATTGACTGCCTTTAAAGAAGACTTTTACATCCTTTCTATGAGTTATGTCAGCATGTGACTCCTTCTTCTATCTGTGGATTCTATCTGGTAGTCCCAGTTCGGTTCGGTCTGTGGGACACCTGCTGGACCTATAGGATATTGGGCTTGATCTTGAGCATGCATAGTGTTTGCATGGGTTTGGGCAGCAGTTCAGACTTGTTCCTTTTCCTCCAGAGTTAAAGAGGAAGAGAGGGTAACATGAATGTCATGTTGAGTGAGATCATAGGATTGACTGGGATATTGGAAATTTTTTATATATTAAGTAGGATCTGTAGTATATGATCCTAATCACTTTTCTATTTGAGCCATATTATTGAAGGAAAAGGGAACATGGACCCTAACAACACCTGCTACTTCTTGAGTGGGAAGAGTAGGAGAAGGGGGGCAAGTCTTGTCTGGATGTTTTAGGATTTTAGATGAAAGAGAAGGTGGCAGTCCATGAGGATGGGTTAAAGCAGGAGAGGGTATGGGGGGTAGGATAGAGATTGGACACATAAGGAATAGGCACAGTGGTGGAGTCAGGTGGCGGCAGGACAGTTTCAGGTGGTGCAGCCACATCTGCAGGGTCAAAATCAAAAGACGAGGAAGGCCATGGAGCCTTCTGGTCAAAGTTGAGAGATGAGGAGGGCAGTTGAGAAGGAGAAGAAGAAGACTTGGATGGGATTTCATTCAGGAAGAGGATTTAGTAGGACTTACAGGAGTGGCATATAGAGGGAAGGGAGCAGAGATAGGCTAAGGCTTGAATATAGGGGAACTCAGACCACTCTCCATTGCAGTTGAGGAAGTTTTTTAGATCCCAGAGAATATGGAAATTGAAAGTGTTGTTTTTTAGCCAACAGCTTTTATTACCCAACTTGTATTGAGGCCATGCAGTATTACAAAAGAAGATAAGCCTCTCTGGGAAGATGTGAGGTGTAAGACCCAGGGTCTTTAAATTATGGAGGAGACATCCCAGGGGGGAGTCTCGTGGAGGATGAGAAATTTGATTGCCCATAATTTTAGGTAAGGGAGAAGAGTTTTACTTCCTAAGATCCCCAAAAGTGAGACAGGTGTCTCCATGACACTTTAGAGACCTGAGAAGTGAGAGACTAGCTTTTCTATCGGGCATCCCTGATAGTGAGGAGTCTTGGTCACCCAGTGACCAGTGCAGTGCTATGGACCTGGATGGGAGTTTTGTGAGACAGTCGGACTGTTCAATGTCAGAGGACTGCAGTTTGAAAGGAAAATTAAAATGTGACTCACCTAGAAAGTGATCAATGTCCCGTGTTGCATGCAGAGACTGCCATGAAGAAGTAGATTGACGAAAACTTTGGGCTCAGATTCCCAGTTGGGGAAAAGGGAATAAGAGAGAGTTGAAAAGAGAAATGGGATGGGGAACAGAGTGCTCACCCAGGATCAGGGAGTTAGCCCGGGACGACCTGCCACTGCCTGTTGCCAGTGGAGAGAGATTTCCTTTGAGTTAGAGAAAAAAGGAAGAGACAAAGTTTCAGCAATTTAGGGGGGCCAGGGCAGTGACAGCTGACAGTCCCGGTCCCAGTATGGGCCACCAATTATGTTAGGTCAGCGAGACAAAGGGATCAAAGGACTCCATGGCAAACGTTTATCACACTAGGGAGATTATTTCCAGTGAACCTGGAGAGGAGACTGAAAAATCAGTTCGCACCACCGTATAGACTAGTAGAGGTTTCATAGGGTTTGAATTAGGGGAAGGGGTTTGGTAGCTATTTTGATCATTCAGCACTTTCTAACAGCTCTGCGGTTTTCTTGTTTTGAACAAGATTTTGTTTTGCACAGAATCCAGTTTTTCTCAGAAAGTGCTTAAGACAAAAGGAGGTTGTAAGGGGCAGGCGGGGAGGGCAGGGAGAGGAAGCAGTTAACATGGCTGTGCTTATGCTAAGCTGACTGTGAGGCCTAATACTCCTGACTTTTGTTTTATGGACCCTGGGATAGGAGAGGAAGATATGAGGAAGGGTTGGGAGTGGAAAATCCTTGAGGACTGAGGAGAGTGCATATAAAGTATTTCGAAACTTCCCCTACCTTCATCTCAACACATAAGGAGATCTCAGCAGAGGCATCTGGGGGAAGATCTTGGTCAAAGGCCCCCAATAAAGAGACCTCTGGATGGAGGTGGGAATGAAGAGACTTGAACTAGGAACTCATATGCAAAGAACATGACTAACCAAGGGGGCCCTGAGTCCTCGAGTGCAACTGCCTTCAGAAACTGCAATGTGCTTACTGTGCACCAAGTCTGGGTGGAAACTGCAGCTTTGCCCTGTGAGGCCCGCTAGGTAAAGCTTTTGTAATCATCTATGCTCAGGCCTGAACAATCACACTTGAGATTTTGGCCTGGAGTCAGACTCCTCAAATGAGGATATATTTGTTAAAAATGCAGATTCTTGGGCTTCAAATTCAATAACTCTGTGTGTGCTCACACATACACGCACACACATATATCACAGAAAAACAGATCACCATAGTAGTTTTAGACTAAGTTATTAAGCTACTTTTGCTGAATACAAGGTAAGACTGTAAGTAATATAAGCATCATGCATACTGATGTACAAACATGTGCAAACAATAACTTTTATACGTGTAGTTGAATATGGTTATTTTATTTCAATAATAATGATATAACTCAAAATACTTTGGAAGACAAACTGTGATAACTGCCTTCAGCATTTGTGGCCCATTTTGGAAAAAAAAAAAATCCATCCTGAATGGCAGCCTAATTATTATCATAGTTTTAAAAATATTCAGAAATATTTATGTCAAAATACTCTGGATTACTGAATTATTGTATTAGTGATTTCAAATTTTATTCTAGTCCAGTCTCCCATCTTCAAAACAACTCCTTGCACACACTTGAAGTATAAAATGCACAAACACTTTAATTAAGATGATGGCTATTGCAATTAGTGTTAATATGAGTTTTCAAATACAAGTATTTTTTTGAATGACTGTTTTTAATTATTTTGGGCATATATGTAAAAGTGGAGGTAGTGGGTCATATGGCAGTTCTATAGGTAACTTTTAGAGGAACTGCCAAAATGTTTTCCACAGGTACTGCACAACTTTATATTCCAATCAGAAAAGTACCAGGGTTCCATTTTCGTCACATCCATGCCAACACTAGTTTTTAAAAACATTATTGTTATTATTATTGCTATTCCATTGTGAAGTGGTATCTCATCATGATTTTGCTTTACATTCCTCTTTTCGTGTCCTTTTTGGCCGTTTGCATAACTTCTTTGGAAAACTGTCTATTCTAGTCATTGGCCTGTATTTTAATTGGGTTGTTTGCATTTTTGTTGCTATGGTCTTGTTGGTAGATATATTTCTTCCCCCATTGAGAATGTCTGCAGTTAAAATCAAACTCATATGAGAAGAGACTCAACAACAGGTGCCTGAGATACAGTTCTGCTTACTCAAGTCTTGGGTTACAGTGGCCTCTGATGCCTACTTCTCCTCAGCTTTCTTTCAGTAAAATTGTTTGATACTAAGTTAAGTTCCTTAGGGAATTCTGATTCCTTTATTTTTTAAGCTAAGTCAATTTAAGGTTTCTTCCCTTGCATGCAAATGAATCTAACTAATACATAGCTAATTTGAGCTACATAGAGCATTAAAATGGAAAATGATGCTTAATCAACCAAATTACCACTGCATTGATTTTATTTATCCTGTAAGTTAAATAATTAGACTCACTTCCTTGTCTCCTCAGCAAGCACCACTCCCTCATCAGTCTGAATTTTATTTGTTCAGTGTGACTCTCTTTTCTGTAATCCATCTTCTGCTTCTGAATTTCTTCAAAGTTATATCTTTTTCTCTTCTTTCCCTTAAAGAGTTACTTAAACTTTGCATGTATTTTAAATTGTATAAATATGCACATTGTCTTAGTCAATATTCATTTAGTTTTAATAAAAAATAAAATAGTAAAACTAACTCAATAAAGCAGGAATTTATATGTCACAAGACCAGAAAATGTTATTGATATCCAAGCCCAGGAAATACAAGTACAGAGACACATATCATAAGGGAAAGGATAACCACAGAGATTACTGTGTGTTTTTGCACTAACCTTCATTATCTCCCATCTTTTCTTCTTTCTGTGTATCTTTTCCACTGTCATACTTTTTCTACCTAATAGTGAAACTTGCTCCATTGTAGACTCTCTAATAGTCAAAATCTGTCTCAATTATCTAAAGCAGCATAGAATATTACCCCAAAACATAGAGGCTTAAAACAACACACTTTTATTATCTTATAGTTTGTATGCGTTATGAGTCCAGTCATGGCTTACCTTGGTCCTCTGCTTCAGGTCTGCCACAAGGCTGCAATCGAAGTGTGGGTCAAGGCTGGAATTGTATCTGAAGGCACAAGTGGGGAGAAGGCAACTCCTAAGCTCACGTGTGTGTGTGTTGGCAGGATTTATTGACACAAGAGGTGATGAACTGAGGGCATCTGTTCCTTTTTGCATGCTGAACAAAAGCCAGTTTCAGATTTTTTTTTTTTGGGGATCTTAACCCTTGACTTGGTGTTGTCAGCACCACGCTCTCCCAAGTGAGTGAACCGGCCTTCCCTATATTGGGATCCGAACACATGGCCTTGGTGTTATCAGCACCACACTCTCCCGAGTGAGCCGTGGGCCTGCCCTAAGCCAGTTTCAGTTCTATGTCACATGAGAAGCTTGCTTTAATGTGGCAGCTTGCTTCAACAAAATCAGCAAAATAGAGTGTCAACACAAAATTTTTTATGTTTAAGTGTGGAAGTAACACACCAACATCTATGCTATATGCTATTGGTTAGAAGTAATTCCCTAGGTCTGGCCCACATTTGAGAGGGGTGATGAGCACGGAAGGGCATGAATAGCAGGAGGTGGGAATCGCTGGGGGCATTTTAGAACAATATCCCTACATTATTATTATTGTTGTTTTATAAATTTTGACTTAACTTTTGTTTACTCATATACTTGTTAAATCAACAGATATCTACTGAACCCATACTATGTACTCAATAGCACGTTGGCGTTTGGGCAATCAAGAATAAATTATTTTTACATGGTGCTTGCCTTCATGCAGTTTATATTTGGTCTGAAAATAGGAATCCCAAAGAAGTAAATAGAAAAAAAATAAAATAAAATAAGGCCTATACAAAAATACTAAACAGATTGGCCTAAAAATATATTTAGGGAGTGGAGGCTTCTATAGAAAAATGAAATACAATTAGAGGCATAAATTTCCTTTGAAGTATCAGGAAAGAAAATTCAAGGTAAGGAAGTGGGAAAGCGTTTTTTGCAAGTTGAATATCATGTTAGAAACCCTGGAAGCAAGACATAAACTGACACTTTTAAGGACATGAAAGAAGATCTGTGTTGCTGAAGCACAGTAAGCAGGTCAGGAAAACAGCATAATTAGAGTGACCAACTGGGCTTATTTGGGCACCATATGTTCTAGTTAGAAGTATAGATCTTATTCTAGGTGACTTAGAATATCATTAAGCAGGAAAGTCCACAGTACCATTTTTTGAGAAGATTAATCTTTTATGGCATAATTTTTATAACGGCATGATTTATGTCATACTTTCTCAGAACTACAGATCATTTCCCTTGAACTTGATCTGTACACTGCTTCGCCCATTATCATGTGCAGAGAGTACTTGAAGCTAATTTTAAACACTTTCACTCCTTCAGTTCCTTCCAGTAACTCTAAATTACGTTCTAATATCTAAAATTGTGTCCACAGGGGCGATCAATAGTATAAAAATATCAAAAACATTAACGTACTTACATGTGCATATGTTCATCTATTTTTCATGGGATTTAACATCTGAAGCAAACGTGTGGTTTAGCTTAGGGATATTTCTGTTTCATTACTAACACACATCAAAAATGTAGTCTTTTGAAATATGACTTGCCATCATTTTATGGACTAAATGGAATGAGTTGATCTCAGTATCCACGTTTTAAGTGCTCTCATCACAAGCTAGCAATGAGAAAGAGAAAATAGACTCCCTAGTGATGAGAGTTTTTCAAAAAGTTATTTTGTCTGCTGTCATACTCCCACAAAACTTGAATAGTGTCTTATTAACAGAGCAAAGTGTAGAACATATTACACTGCAATACTATTGCTGGATCTAATCTTAAATCATCAGTGGGGTGGTATGTCTTCAGCTTGAGATATAGAATGTTTTGTTGTTTTTGTGAGCCTTAGCTTTGATCATTCAGATTAGCGTTGGTTGGGCCTGTTAAGAGTTTCTGAAGAAAATAAAATACATCTTTGGTCAGGCTTTTTGTATTATTTCTGAAGCAAGTAGCTATCACTAGCTGTTAGAATGTATGATTTATGAGAACACTATTAATGCTTTATATGCTTCACATTAATTGTGTCGTTTTAACTACCAATATTCTGAAAATAGTTCTTAAAGGATGCACACATCTCCTTACTCTTATTAACCTTTTAATATAATTATTCTTAACACTTGACAGCTTTTTGGCTCTTGTTAGTAGTATTCATCCTGCTGAAAAATACATGATTTATAAAGTAAACAGTGGCCATGAGTATTAAATGTAAGAGACCCTGGGCTGAGTTCCAGTCTTCAAGGCTATTAATTATTGTGATAAGATGTCCAATATTACATTACTTCATCTTTGAAAAGCTTTAGTGGAATTCAAGATTCAACTAATTTGTAATTAGAAGAAGCCATATTACTTGGACAATCCATTCTTAATTTTAACTCCAGGGCCCTGAAAAAAAATTTAAAAATAGATTACACCAGTCCCTCTCTCTTATCCATTTCTTCTCATGAGGCCACAAAGGCTTTCTAATATTGTATATATAAAGTTGCTGTTTAGGGAAGATAATACAGAAGGATAAACAGGTGATATCAATAGTCACAGATGAGCCAGTGGTATCAACAGTAATGATACAAGTAGGCATTAAAATATTCAGAGACTTTAAGTGCTATGCAAAATGTAATTTAAGATCCTACTGGACGTAATATATGGCAAATCAATATTCTATTTTTTTCCAGGCAGCATATGGTTTTGCCTTGTTTATAATTCATTCAGCGACTCTGTCTTTTGGCTAATGAATTGAATACATTTACATTGAAGACAATTATTGAGAGGTAGTGTTAGTACTGCCATTTATTAATTGTTTTCTGGTTCTTTTGCATATCCTTTGCTCCTTTTTTCTTCTCTTGCTGTCTTCTTTTATGATTCAATGATTTTCCTTAGTGGTATGCTTTGATTCCTTTCTTTGCATCTTTTGTGTGCCTACTATAGGTTTCTGCTTTGTGGTCATTATTGTCTATATTAAGCTGATAACAACTTCAGTAACATGCAACTCCATCATTTTATGGTTTTGATGTCATAATTTACATCTTCTTATATTGTGTATCCCTTACCGAATCATTTTAGCTGTAGTTATTTTTAATAATTTTGTCTTCTAACTTTTATACTGGAGATAAAAGTGATTTAAACACCACCATTTCAGTATTAGAGTATTCTGAATTTGACTATGTAGTTAACTTTACCAGTACATTTTCACTTTTCCATGTGTTCATCTTTAAATGAGATTCCTTTTGTTTCAACTAAAGAACTCCCTTTAGCATGCAGCCAAGCTGTCACCCAGTTTTCATTAAAACTGATCGCAACAAGAGCAAATTGCAAAATCTCCCATTTTATTACACATCTTCCTGTAAAGAAATCACATATTCTATCATACAAGAATGGGTTTTACTGTTCAAATTGGGGTATTATGTGCTAAAAGAAAAAGAAGTATGTTAAACCCTCGAGCTTATGTAATTTAAGCAGAAGTTTCCTTTCAACAAAACAGATTTATTTTATCTTCTCATAACCGTACATAAAGAGAACATTCGTGTCGTACTTTGATAACTGTGTATTGTTAAATGTAAAGCACAAGAGCATTAATGGCTTATGGCTTAGTGGGGAAGATAAACAAAACAAAAATTAAACTCAGCCCTTAAAACAATTTTCCTTATAAAAACTTAAGGAAGAAAATTCCTGTGACTGGGCATCAATAACTTTATAGATTTTTATTTTTAAGGATGATTTTTAGTGCCATTTGGGTCATTTATTTCTATAAATCTGTAAAATTAATAGTACATGAGTTTTGATTTTTGTTGGCTAAAAAAGATTCTAACCACATGGTGCTTTTGAATAATGTTGGAATTATAAATATGTAGTGAAAAAAATAAATAAATAAAAACAAATGAATAAAAAGTGAAAATAATTTGGTAATCTGTTTTATACTTTCAGAGAGGACAAACTATGTTAATTTTCTACAGTATAGATTTCTGTTACATAATCACCCATTTCTATTTCAATTCCTTGTAAATTTGCATTTTTTATACATGGAAAATTTGACTTGAATACTAATTATTTTATTTTTTCTTTTTATCATTATAAGTGTTAAAGATAAAAAAAAGTTGAGTAATAAAGCATTGCATGTGCCATTGAAGGCTCTCGTCCACCCACCTTCTACTCTATTCCCTTTCTCTCATTATCACCAAGCATAAATCACAATCCTGTGTTAGGATTATACAATCCGTGTGCATTTCTTTCTACTTACATGTTCTTCCTAAACATTATATGATAGTACTTATACATTTTAAACTGTAAATTAATTTATATGATATTATGAACATAATTCTGAAATTCGCTCTTTTATTTATTTAGCTTTATACTACTCCAGACTTTGGGTATAGCCCAATCTATTTATCCATTCACCTGAGTTAATGTACATTTAGGTTGTTTCTCAATTTCAATATGATGAAATATTCTGAAATTACTGTTCGTGATGTTACATTGTGCATATCTGAAACTAGCTATGCATTCAAAATTATGTAAGTGTGATCTTATCTGTCATTCTAAATGTATTTTTTATTGGAGTGCCGTTCAGGGGATTTAACAGGTGAGATACCACAGATTAGTCCCTTTAATGTTTAATGACATTAGGTCATAAATTTATCTGTAATCATAGATTTGTTCACACTATCCTAAGTAGTATTTCATAAGAAGTTTAAGTAATATTCTCAGTTTTGCTTTTTTTCTAAATCATTGATAATTATTTTTATTTCATGCCACTTAATATTTTTCTATTATGATTTTTTAAGCGTTTTTATGATATTCTGTTTCTGCTTCTCAGAAAATAGATGGTATTACATCCAGCCAAAAGTTTTCTGAAAAATTTTTTTGATTCTTTTAGTAGATCTTTTAGAGAGTTATCTTTCGTAGAGTCTTGTAGAAGACATTCATTGTTCTGGTGTAATTTTTCATATTCCTTATTTAAAACAAATACATTTGTGATTGTTAAAACTGTATCATATTTGTGTATTCCTTTCTTTGCTCTGACACTTTTATTCTTAGTTGTGGGTCAATTCTCTCAGTTCTTCACTTTATTTTTAAAAATTATCCTGCTATATTAATTATGTAAGATCACAATAGTTTTAATAGCAAGTTAACTGCAGAGTAATCTTTTAAAACATTGATATACTTAAAAATCTATGACTCTGCAAAATGGCACAGCCTTTATGGAAAATGGCATGCATGTTTCCTCAAACAATTACAGATAGATCTACCATATGACCCAGCTGTTCCACTGCTGGGTATATACCCAGAGATATGAAATCATGTCGAAGGGATACCTGTACTACCTTGTTTATTGCAGCACTATTTACAATAGCCAAGATTTGGAACCAGCGTAAGTAAATGCCTATCATCAGATGAATGGATAAGGAAAATATGGTATATCTACACAATGGAATCCTACTCTGCTATTAAAAGAGAGAGAGAGGGAGAGAGGGAGGGGGGGAGAGAGAGAGAGAGAGAGAGAGAGAGAGAGAGAGAGAGAGAGAGAGAGAGAGAGAGAGACAGAGAGAGAGAGAGAGAGAGAATCCATTAGTGTAGCAGCAGCAGATCCCTGCAGGACCCAAAATCCCCAGGAGAGAATTTGAAGTTTTCTTCACTCAACAGAATTAACTATATGAATGTTCCAGATAGACAGGTCACTTTTGTAATAAGAAGAAAACAAACCAAATGAAAATGAAATAAATTATCTCAAAAAGAATTAAGACAGGAGGAATTTTCAAAAGATATTTATCCTCTCATTGCCCTACTCCTAGAGTCCACTTATTATCAATCAGCAGCAATTATTGAATGCTCCCTATTTTCTGAGCATGTCTGTTGTGACATACGTGGGAGTTACCTGAGAAAGCAGTTCAACAAATCTGAAAACTTCTGGTCAAGATGGTGGAATAGATGGTCCCCAGCATCACTCTCTCCCACAAACCAACCAATTTACAACTATAAAAATACAACGACAGCCAAGGTGGAGCTGCTAGAGCTCAGGGAAAGAGGAGGAGAGACCTATGGAGTGCCTGAAGACAGGAAAAGCCTCAATGAAAGAAAGAAAAAAACTGCTTGGACCATTTCAAGCCCTGGCTCCATCCAGGCTGGAGCTGCTGAGTGCATGGAGCAGGAGCTGTCAAAAGCCACAGCTGCGCCCTCCGGATGAAATTTCTTGGAGATGGCAGGGGAGAAGAGGGACTTGGCGACTCCCAGGCCAGCAAGACCACTAATAGGGTTCCTGTGAACTCACATAGGAGTGAGAAGCCATAACCACTGAAGAAAAGGAGCCACTTAGAGGCTGGCGAGTTATCGCAAGAAACAGCACATGGCCCGTCCCGGGGGAAGTGTTTGCAGCACGGGCAGTGGGGGATACAGGCCCACCAGGAGAACACTGGGGCACAACAAGGACAGCTGATTTGCCCCCCAATCAGCGTAGGACCACTCAGAGGAGACTGGTCAGGAATATAGAATTGTATTGGGTGCAGTTTGATGAAAAGACAGTTTCAGATCTCTCGAGAGCCAGAAATACCTATAAAGTCAACCATTAAAACCTGAAATGCACAAAAAGCCTTCTCTAGGGAATCAGCAGCAAAGCAGCAATCTAGCTCAACTACACAGCTCAGGTACTGGTCCCCACAGGAAGTTCCCCTATTTTAGAAGTAAGCAAATGACACCAAATTAGTTCCAGTGCAGAGTTTAAATGGTGGGAACATCAAATAATCCAACACAGAACTGAAAGAAAAAACAAATTACCCAGAACCAGAGACAAAATTTCATATTGACTAGTAAAGGTCTCATTTCACCAAAGAACACCTATAACACATAGAAGGACAGGAAGTCCCCTCGGATACCAAGCTAGAAAGGGGGGACGGCCAGGGGCCTCAGCAATGCCCACTGGCACCTGCAACCAATCCTTAGGGTGGGGGATGAGGGAATTGGCCACGCCCTCCTGACACACACAGCCAGTCCAGCAATGACCACCAAACTGCTGCAGGAAGTACCCAGGGCTCTCCTAAGCTAGGACAGTGGGGGGCCTCGGGCCTCAGCCACATCCCTCAACATGTGCCACCAGCTCAGTGACGACCACCAAGCTGTAGCAAGAAGGGCCCTGGGTTCCTGAACTGGGATGGTGGGGGGTGAGGGCTTTTCCACATCCCCCTGACATCTGTACCCAGCCCAGCAATAACCATGCCACTGCTGGAAGCCCCCCAGTCTACCCTATGGGAATGGGGGGGGACAGGCCTCAATCCCACCCCTCCTCCATCCTTTCTTCCATCCCATTTCCTTCCCCTTTCCCCTCTCCCCCTCCCTCCCAACTGTTCCACAACAACATCCTAGAGTGTAAAAAATAATATTAATAAAATTACATTTTCTTAAAATAATGAAATACTACCTTTCACAGCAACATGGATGGACTTAGAGAAAATTATATTAAGTGAAATAAGCCAGGCATGGAAAGAGAAATACCACATGTTCTCACTTATCTGTGGGAGCTAATAAAAATAAATGAATAAATATACAAACAAATAAACACGAGTGGGGAAAGAAGACACAACAATCACAACAATTCCTTGAACTTGTTAGGACAAGTGAACAGACATGATGTTGATGGAGGGGAGAGGAGAGAGGGAGGGGGGAAAAGGAGGAATTGATAAAGGGACATGAAAACCAACCATATTGTATATTGATAAATTAAAATAAAATAAATAGGTAAAATTTTTAAAAATCTGTGACCCTCATTATATTATCTTAGAGCACTGTATGAGTCCCTCTGTCTCTATTTCACTTACAGAACTACTTCAAAAAGAAGCATTTTCATCATGGAAGATAACTTTGTTTTTCTGATGGGTAACATCCATAACTTCTTCTGTAAGATGAATAACAATGGGAAGAGGTGCGTTATTTTCATTGCTTCCCAACGTTTCTTGTTTAATGAGTGACGAATGTGAGTGCCAACACTTATCTCAACATAATGTCAGTGGCATTTTAGTTAATGACAGATTTTCAACAATTCTGTCAACATATTGCCTGACAGTACTAGTTTTCTTGTTGAGAATTTCACCTTCTTCTATGTTACGATAACAATTTGATTATAAAATTAGGTGAAACTGTGTTTGATTCTATAAGTTAAATGTCATTTTAGAATCATCTGCCACCATAAAAATACATTATTATCAAAAGAGATAATGTATATGACTATGTATCAGACAAAAACATATCTATAAATAAATGGAAGTTACTATTTTTAGAGAGGTGGATAGATTTAAACTTGCAGTTTCATTTAAGTGTCTGTGGAATATAAAAGTATTATTATAACAAACTATAGGTAAGAGCTGAAGACAGAGCTTTGACCTAAGAAGCTGCAAAGAAGACCTACCATTGGCTGAGAAATTGCACAGAAGTCATATCAGTTGAAAATGTTACATTTTAAAGTGTACCACCTGAAAAGTTTTGATCAGTAATTCCTGAGTTGACTCCCCAATGTAGTTATCCAAGCTCCCTGGTTTTAATTCTGTTGTCGAAGAATTCCCATATTTTGAAGGGAAATAATTGTATCCTGTGTGTATATTTATTTTCTTCTCCTTTCCTTCTGCTTCTTGCTTAACCTTATTTCCTTCTGCTCAGTTTAAATTTTAGAAAATACTTAATTTACGGGAATAAACCTTGGATAATCATGGGTCTGACTTAAATCAGACTTTATTCATCATGAAGAAAATTGCTGTTGGCTGAGGAGTCATTATATACAATGATCTACTCTGGATGTCTTTTAAGAAGAACGTGAAATGTTTTGAGGTGAAAAATATTTTATTTATTTTTTTCTCCCATTGTAGAATTAGAAAGATTCAGATCTTTCAATGCACTTTAAACTGCATTGTTCAGTTCATTATATTTGTTCATTATAATTCTGTGCTTTTATTTTCTTCCTGAAAGTGAAGGGCAATAAATTATATACTAAATTTTGTAAAATAATATTGTCACTTCCCCATGCTTAATTTTGTCATTAAAATGTAAAATCCAGAATTATGTAAATAAATAAAATTTCATGTTTTTTAACCAAAATGAGTTCATTTAGATAAGAACAATAATGAATTTAAGCTATCAATCAGCTTATGGGGAATATTTATAAGCCTTAGAGTTTCTTAAAATACAGTGTAAATCTCTCCTTCAAAGTCGGAAAATACAAGTGTTTATCAGCTTCTTCTGGTTTTTTTTTTTTTTTGAACGACATGTTAAAATTTAAATTGGCTGTTTTGACCTCATTGCTTACACTTACTCTGAAATAAAAATTCAAGCAAGTTTTATTGACGCCCTGTGCATGCTTTCAAATTAGAACTAAGTGGTTACAAAGACTACTATGTTATTTACTTGGCAATACCATTTTGTACTGAAAGAGAGGGAGAAACACAGTGAACTTAGAAAGGTCTCCTAGGGAGGTGGTACTGGGATCTCAGTGTGAATTTGGTTAGGGAATGGAGAAGTTTCTGTTTTCATCTGGATGTGACTCTTAAGAGAATGATATTCTCTCAAGGAATACAGTCATTTTATTTATTTGAAATATATTTGTTTCTCTAGTTTTAAGACATATTCAAATTATATCTCAGTGGGAGTTTGGCATTGGAATTCTCCAAATCCCGATGTCTGATAATGGGGCAGAATCCTGCTGACTGAATAATAAAGTCTTAGATTTTATTTCTTTTCTGTGAATTTCAATCTTGGCTCCTTAATACAACAAAGTTTTTTGGTTTTGTTTTTGCATTTTTTCCTCTTTCTCATAGAAAGTCCACAGAAGGTATGAGCAACTCCCCAGATGGACTGTGTTTTATAGAACAACTTAGGAGTGGGTGTCACACTTTCCGGACAGTGTGCACACACAGATGCACAAAAACACACACACAAACTGCTGGAGAATCTCATACTAGCAACTTAGTCTTTCATACTAGAAGTGATGCATGATGCTTACACTTTCAATTGCTGGTCCAACACTAACTACATGATCCTTTCATAAGCATGGAGGTCAGCATGTATGACTTCCTTGTGACTGGGAGAAGAGGAGAAATGGATATAAATGTGCTTTAGTGTATGTACTGCACTGGATATCCTGGGTGATCTGGCACCTGGTTGAAAATAAAGTCCTAATACCCAGTTGGTTTATGAAGATGCTCACCTAAGAGCATAAGTTTAAGATTATAAAACATTCTGACCTATCATTTTTGACATATAGTATAACTGTAGGTAGTGTAAGCAGTAAAAAACTAAAGAACTTCTATTCCTTTTCCATAAATAAGGAATATCAGCTTCTGAGTGGTTATGTAATTTCACGACATTCATACAGTAATACACTGTATAACTGGATTTGTACCCATTTCAGTTTGGCTCCAAAGTCAGTGATTTCTCCACTGTGCTATACTGTCATCCAATAGGAGTGAGAGATAAAACCTGAGTATGTCATTCATTTTTCTACTGAGGAAACAATACTAAAGTAATTAAGTGGCATGTTCTAGGACTTAATATTAGGTAGTACAGGAGCCAGAACGAGAATCCACTTTATCTGAAACCCTGTTATGAGAATAAAAGGGATGGAGATAAACAATTAGATTAATGGCACAGAAATTCTTAAGCTAATTAGTATTTAGGATATGAGATGTGTGATTAGGAGTCACTGATGATTCTTAAGGCCACGGCTGTAGACACTTGCAAAGGCTAAAGAGAAAATGAGAACTAGACCTGTAACTTTATGAGAAAGTGTAAGTGAAGGAGAATGTTATGTTTTCTGATAAATGAATCCTGAGTTTGCTGTGTATAAAGTGAATGAGTAGTTGAGAAAATTATGAAAATTATGAGTGGAGAATTAGAGACAATGAAGTTCCAGAGAAAGCAGGTGAGGGTAAGAAAAAGAACATTTTTATCTTCGGGTTTTTTTCTTTTCTTTTTTTTTTTGTAAAATATTAAAGATAACTAGCAATATCGTGTACTCTTCAAAAGTATTTAGGGGTAATTTGCATTACATTTATGAGTAATAGGTTGTCCATGCTTTTAATATTTGGTTTCTGTAATTGACAGCAAGGAAGGAAGAAAACTCTAAACAAAAATATAATAATAATAATATTTGATGTTTAGATGAATAAAAAGGCATTACATTATTCTCCATACATAATTTCTTTATGTATGGAGAATAGTTTCTAAACAAAACTGATAAACCTTTAGCTAATGAAAAAAAAGAGACCCAAATAAAATCAGAAGTGAAAAAGGAAACATGACAACTGATACTACAGAAATACAAAAGATCATAAGAGATTACTATGAACAAGTATTTGCTAACAAACTGGGAAACTTAGAAGAAATGGATCAATTCCTAGATACATACAACTTACCAAGGTTGTAGAACTGGAAAACCTAACAGACCAATAAAAAGTAATGAGAATAAGGCAGTAATAAAAATTCTCTCAACAAAGAAAACCCCAGAACCAGATGGCTTTACTGCCTATTTCTACCAAACATTTAAAGAATAACTAATACCAATTCTTCTCAAACTCTTCTAAAATATTGAATAGAAGAGAATACCAAACTCATTCTATGAGGACAACAATAACCTCATACTAAAACTGGAAAAAGACACACCAAAAAAGAAAACTACAGACCAATATCCCTAACAAACACAGATGCACAGATCTTTGATAAAAACAGAATCCAACAACACATTAAAAAGCAATGATCAAGTACTATTCCTCTCAGGGATACAAGGATGGTTCAACATACACAAATCGAGAAACGTGGGTACATCACATCAACAGAATGAAGGAAAAAAGCTATATGATCATTTCAATAGACACAGGAAAAGCATCTGATAGAATCCAGCACGCCTTCACGATAACTCAAAGAACTCAAAGAGCTTTTTCAAGTATAAAACTAATTTTTTTACCATATTTATCTACCAACACAAACATAGAATTTTGTTTTCTTTTGATTGTGCTTGTTGGTCTGTTTATTTTCAAGATAAATGAGTTCCAGAATTTAAAAAGTTGAGGTAATAAAAATATTGGAACCCAATTCATGTTCATATGCAAGTACTCTTCATAAAAAATAAAATGCAATTTTTTCTTATGCTTGACATTTAGGAGCTAAATAAATTTTAAAAAAAAAAATACTTGCCCACATGCATTTAATCACATACTTGAACTGGATAACTAATATTTGACCAAATTTTTGAACTTCAGCTTATCAGGTTTATATCCAGAAATCTGTGGCTAGTAAAACTAATGCTAATGTCATATGACTGGTATCCTCATAAAAAGGTGAAAGTAGGACACAGACACACGCAGAGGGGAGATGATGTAAAGAGACAGGAAGAAGACTGCCATCAGCAAGCCAAGGAGAAAGGCCTGGAACAGATCCTTCTCTAACAGTCCTCAGAAGGAACCAAACCTCTTGGAAACACCTTGATCTTGTACTTTGAGCTTCCAGAATTATGAGATAAGTTTTTGTTTAAGTCACTCAGTCTGTGGTACTTTTTATGGCAATTCTAGCAAATGAATCCCCTGATCTTACCTGACTTTTGCCATGTTTATATCAAATCTGAACACTTCTTTCTTTTTGAAATTCTCCTTTGTCTTCTATGAACATTTTCTTCCCACTCCTTCTTCTGAAAAATGATAAAACATTAGTGTTTATCAGGGCATTTCACCCTAGAGTTAGAAAGCATGCTTCAGGTGATAAAATATGAATCCCATACTATATTTCCACCAGTATCTGTCCCTTGGCTGAGTGAAAATCTCTTCCAGGTTCCTTATCCTTGATTCCCTACTGCATTGATTGCATCACCCACCATGAAAACAGCTGACTATTTCAACTGCCTGGGTACCTTCTTTACTTCCTTCCCCCTTTTCTATGACCAGTAAATCATCAAATTATTGATTCTCCTTCTATCCCTTACTGCTCCCAATGTGTTAAGGAAAAATGCCATAATCACACACCTTGATAACTACTACACCTTTCCCACTGGTCTGTCTGTAGTCACATAGAATTCCTTCTAATTCATCCTCCTCATTGCACCCAGAGTCATCTTTTAAAATCACAACATTCTGATTTGTTTGGAGGGAAATCTTACTTTTTTTGTTTGGGATATTTAATTTTTTAAAAAAATTTTGTAATAATTTTAGATTTGCAGAAAATTTGTGAAGAAACTGCAAAATTTCCCATGTAACTTTTTCTTAAAGCTTTTAACATTTTCCCCACATTTGCTTTACCATTTTCTCTCTTTCCCCCAACTCTCTCTCTGCTCATATTTTTGGTTATGAAAATTTTTAGAACAGATTTCATTAATTATGCACCATTACCCCTTAGTGTTTCACTGTGCCTTTTCTAATAGTAAGAGTATTATCTTTTATAACTGTACTGTAATTTTAAAATTCAGGAAATTTAATTTAATGTTAGCATCTAATCATTGTCAGTCATATTTTAAATATGTCACTTGCTTCATAATAATAACCATCTCCTTTAAAGTAACTGTTTTTCAGGGCATGTTCATGTCCAGAATTCTTTGCTACATGTAGTTGTCATTTGTTTTAATTTCTTAATCTGAAAAATTTCCTCAGGCTTTGTCTCTTGGAACATTGACATTTTTGAAAAATACAAACAAAAACACAAGCTATTTTACATTTTTTCTTAATTTTGTATTTTCTGATGTTCCTTAATGATTAAGTCGACACTATTAATTTTTGACTGAAATACTTTTAAGTTGTACTGTGTTCTTTTAGGGTAACACATCCAGAGGGACATGGTTCCATCAATCTTACTTATGTTAATTTTTATCAAGTAGTTAAAGGGTTGTCTGGTTTACCTGTAGTTACTACCTTTTTTATTTCTCTCTGTAGTTACTAAATAATTTTGTTTCAGACAATGTTAATATTGTGTTACTCATTAAACTTTGACTCCTTAGATTGAAAATTCATTGATGATTCTTGTCTGATTCATAGTTAACTCTGTATTCCATTGCTTTATGATAAAGTTCAAACATCATAAACAGCATACATTTCCTTGAGCTGTTTAGCTCCTGATTACTTTTCCAGCTTATTCCTTTACCCTTTCTTCTTCTATGTATACATTCTTAAATTGTTTAATGACACAGGCTGTATTTTTCTTACTACTGAAAGATATTTACTACTTTTGCTGAAATACGAGTCTTTGTGTACAAATGTGAAATATATTCTACCACAGTTGATGTCCCTTTATTCTAATATCCCTTCATCAAAAACAATAAGGGGCATTTATAAAAGTCACAGAACTTTTCTGCTCAGTTTATGCAAAGTCTTTTCATAAACCAGTTGGAGAAAAATGCATTAATAAAATAATACCATTGTCATATTTAGTCATGTGTTGGTTATCTGTATTCTGAATTAAAATAATAAAATCTTAATGGTTGAGTATCTTCTATCTTCTATTAAACAGCTTTTCTTCCTCAATGCTTGGTATGTGTCCAAGGAATGAACACTTAATTTATTAACATAGTATTAAAATATAATTAAAGCTATAAATATGCAGAAGCAAAATAGGATACTATATCACTAAGCTAATAAAAATAAACTACTGGATGACGTGCTATACTATGTGGGCCACTAGTTTGTCTCATTAACAAAGATAATGGAGAGGTGACTGCCAGTTTGCACTTTACAATATTCAACATTGTCTGTTGTCTCCTTTTTCTCCCCAATATAGGTGGGATCTAGATTTCGGTTAAGATTCTAATCCTTTATAAACATTATAGAAGTATCTTTAAATGAAGTGTTATTTTAATAGATAAATAAATAATATTTAAAGAAAATAAAGCATTTATTTATTTAGTTGAAATTTCTGATTTTGATTACACAGAAGGGCAAAAAGGTTTTTTTTTTTCTGGATATAAAAAACTGGTAGCTATTTTCTCTGATGAAAAATTTTACACAAATCAGGATAAAACAGATTAGTGAGTGCCTCCTTTTCTTGTCATATGTTCAGATATCTTTAGGTGCTGTGGGCACATAGAGAAACAGTCAATATCGAGTTTGAAAAGCAATTTGAACTCGTTCTAAAGCCATAGCTTGCAATCTGAAGTGTTTTAGTTGATAACCATTTCATATTCTGTCTTACTCGTATCTTTCACTGTCAACATTGCTGAAATTTTTGAAGGTTTTAGATAAGACATTCCCTATCAAGTTTCAGTTTCTCCAGATTTAATAAGTAATATTTTAAATTCAGCAGTTCATCAGAATTTTGTACTAAATGAAGTATCTCCTGTTTAAGGGATAAATATAAATAAGAAGATAATTACCTGTTTTTTAAGAAAGCTAAAATTTTAACGCACATTTTGATGCTGCACTGGAATACTAAAAAAAATTTCTCACATCTAAAATCTGAAGAACCAGATATGTGGTGATAAGATTCTGATTTTTAAGTTCCCAAAAGAGAAAACAACAATGGCTTCATAGGAATGTAAGTACTTATATCTTCATTAAACAATTATTTACTCTATATATTTATGGAGTTCATTATGGTAAGAAGAATACTGGAGAGTTAAAAAATAAACTATTTTCTAAAACTGTCTTACAGATATAATTCAAATATATCTTCATAATTTTAATGTTAACATGTGAGAAAACATTCCCAGTACCCATTAAAAGATTGTTCGAAGTTGTGTACTAAATATGAGTAGCATTTTCAAACTGTGGGAATATACTAAAAAATTTTTTAAAGTGGAGTAATGCAATTTATTAATGAACATTTCTTTTTCTCTATCTCTTTACGTGTGTGTGTGTGTGTGTGTGTGTGTGTGGAGTGCATACACACACTTATGTGTGCCTATGTGTGCATCTTTTAATGTGGAAAAATAGGAATAGGAACCTTTTCACTCTTCTTAAGCATGTTAGGAACCTGGCCCCTCAGGTCTAGACTCTGATAGGCAATGTTGTAGAAGGGACACAAGTGAGCAAAGATCAGAACTCTCATGAAGTCTCATCTGCTGCTTTGGCTTCTACTTTAAGAGGCCAAGAGTTACACACATCTACTGTAAGCCACCTACCAGCAAACAACCAGCAAATCCGTATCGTCACAAATACAGAGCACAATTTCAGGCCAGAATAAATAACTTCTGCTCGGGGCTGAGCGACCATGATCATGTTTTTTACCACTGTTAATGCCCACGTGTACAACACAAAACTTCTCTCTATTTTTGTGGATTACCAGGACTGTTTATGCCTCATTCTTTGAGATTTTTGAATTATATTGTCCACAGTTAAATTTTTATCCTATTGACCTAGTTTTTCTATGCCTGAGTCTGTCTTCCAATATTCCCAGATTCTAGGCCAAGATTCCTACACTGTATTATGTTGATTCTTGGTTCATAGTATTTACTTCACCATCTCTTCCTTGCTCATATTTGACTTTGATTAACATCCTTTCATGTTAGGTTTATTTGACTGCTTGAGACTGAATTTCATGTCCTGTGAGTTGGTATTTTATCCTCTGACATTTTATGTGAATTAATAACATTTATTTGCTTATGTAATTCTATGAGAACAGAGCCCCAATACAAAGAAGCTAGTCTTCCTCAAGCAGTTTTGATCAATATTAGGATTTACCGTAAAGTGAAATAAATACATAGATAATATTGGTATATCACTCCAAATCAGTTCAATAATTATAATATGTACAAATTATTTCATATTTACTTAGGAATTTTTATGTACATAGTGAGTAAGGCAACCCTTGTAAGAAACCATGAATACCAAAAAACATTCATCAGGCTGAGGACTGACGTTGCTCTATTTCATACTACATGGCATAGTATGAGTTTATTTTTGCATGTTTTTCTTTAGTGAAGAAATACTAACTTGACAGTGTATGATCTCCAAAATGTCTGAAGGCATATTTTTAAGTTTAAATAATTCTACATTACTTTTATTTTGTAAATTACTCAAGTAACACATAAGTGTGTTATTGTTGGAAAAGATCCAAGCACATATGGAAATATAGTTGGATAGGTTTTATTTAACTTATTTTTCTATATAATTTTGCAATATTTACTCATATGTAAACACTTCATTTATTTTATTTTAAATTACATTTTATTTACTCTATAGTGACTTGTTTTGTCAATTAACAGTATATTTTGGGAAATAATTTTCTATTCATTTGTCTACACATAGTTGCATATCATTGATGTGTCACTTTCAAATTTATAATAATTCCTCCATTAATACTTATTTATATTAGGCAATTCGTTCCCACTTTTCAGTATTGGAAACAGCTGTGATTGATATACTTATAGTACATATGTGCAAAAGTATATATTTCTCTGTTATAGACTTTTTTGCTAATTTCATCAGTGAAAATAACTATCATGATTTAATTTGCACTTTTATATTTATAATCCTTGTTTGAAACTTCTATTTAGGTTTTCACCATTTTCCCAACAGATTGTGAGTCTTTCTTCTAAATTCTTTATTTGAATTCTTTCATATTGTATTAGTCAGGGTTCTCCAGAGAGACAGAATCAATAGGATATGTTATAATTATAGGAGAGGGATTTCTTAGGGGAATTAGTTCATGTGGCTATGAAGAAAAGTCCCACGATAGTTCTTCTATAAACTGGATGCCAGTAGCATGGCTCAGTCCAAGTCCAAAGGCCTCAGAACCAGGGAAGCTGATGGTGTCCTTGGTGTAAGTTCTGGAACCCAAAAGCTGAAGAGTCTTGAGCTCTGATGCCCACGGACAGGAGAGAAGAGTATGTCCCAGCTCCAGCGGATCGAGAGAGAAAGCTTCACCTCTTTCCTCTGTCTTTTGTTCTCTCCAGACTCCCAACAGATTGGATGGCTCCCACCCAAACTGAGGGTGAGTCTTTCAGGTCACTCAGACTCTCATACTAATCCCTGCTGGAAACACCCTCATGGACACAACTGCAAAGATTGCTTTACCAGGTTTCTCAGCATTGCTTCATCTAACCAAGTGGACATCTAGAATTAACCTTTACACATATCTAAGTAGAAATTATTTTTCTGATATTTTTCTGTGACCTACATTTTTGTCTGCCTTTCTAGAGAGAACCAGATTTGAATATTATCAAAACTGAGCTTTGTGATATATGATTCTTATGAATGTTTCATTTTACTGAAAAGAAAAGAAAAGAAAAGAAAAAACCTCATATAATACATTCTGTGTAGAACAAGTTAGAAAATGCTAAAATGAGTAATATTCTATTAGTGCAGATTCTGGCATGTTTTCTATATTCTCATAGAAATTTTGCTTAAATGGTGATTAAATTATATCCTGCTCGTCTATGCTACAGAATTGCCTGATATAAGATATAAGCAGCCAGGATACTTGAGTCACCATGTGGAATGTTTTAGGTGTATACCACTGTTTTATTAGGCATTGAAATTTGGAGTTAGATTATTAGAATATAGACTAGACTTTTCTCACTGTTAAACTTCTATTCCTCAGTTATTGAGATTTTCCCTTAGAAACAGCTGTTGATTTAGATGAAAAGATAATGCTGCCATCTATAAAGATGAAGCATCGAATTGAGTAGTGTAATAAATTATGTTATTTGGGTGCCTTAGGTATATTAGGTACATCAGGTCTTAATAAACTGCTGCCATGTAATTTTTCGTTCCCTTTCTTTTAATGCTCTCCTTGTAGAGATTTATTATTAGGGCTCTGTGAGCCTCATGTGAAAAGTTGAAAAGCTTTTCATCTTTATTCTGCATTACCGGTTTTGTATTGCTGTGTAACAAATAACCACAAACGTAGTGGCTTATATCAACACAAATTTATTACCTCAATAAATAATAACTGGTGACCAAGAGTCTGTACATGGGCTAGTTGGATCCTCTTCTCAGGGTCTCTCCAGGCTGAAATCAAGGTGTCAGCCAGGACTGCAATCTTATCTTAGGCTTTGTGTCCTCTTTTAACATAAATTATTGTTGGCAGAAATCAGCTTTTTGTGAGTATAGAACTGAGGTGCTCAGCTGCTAGAGGCTGCCCCTAGTTCCCTGTCACATGGGGCCCCCTCTAAAACATGGCAATTTGCTTCTTTAAGATAAACAAAACAGTGTATGCTGCTGCTTTCTAGCTATCTGACTTCTCCTATGTTTTGATTAGGTTTAGCTTACCCCAAAGAATCTTTCTTTGATAAACTGAAAGTTAACCGTTTAGAGACCTAAATTACATTTGCAAAGTTCCTTCACCTTTGCCATGTAATGCATCCATACCCTGTTAAATTCATAGTTCCACCCATACTCGGGGGGAAGGGTGGTACAGGGGATGTAGTCCATGGGGTCGGATGTTGGGGCCATCTTAAATTCTGGCTACCTCAATCTGGAACATTGCATAGAGTTTAATCTCAACTGTACACTTGCTTTCTTTTCTTTTCTTTTATCTTTTTTTGGGGGAAGTGGAAGGTAGTTTTTTAGTTGTGGCAAATTCCTGACCACCTTTCCAATTATATTGTCTGAGAATTGATTTATTCATATTTATCTTAGGCACTATCTTACAAATTTCAATAACCTTTAACCATATTGTCTCAATAATGCATTGTTATACATATGAAAATATTTTCTCTAATCATTTAACATTGAATTATATGAGAGTACTACAAACAGTTTTTGGAAAAATAGAATTGAAAGCTGATACAAATCTTCCTATTAACTTTTCAAAGTACCCTCATACGGTTATTCTCTTTTCCTTATTTTTACACTTGCTTTCTGTTCTTCATACAGGTAACATTATCCTGGAATATCTAGCATATAACAGCAGTTCTTTGCTTCAACTTTCTATGAATCACTTTGCCAAATAGATGTGCTAGAGCTTCTGTGGGTAAACCTATAGTTGTGTTTCCTTTACAATGAGACATTTTAGTTCAGTTTCTTCCCACCTCAAAAAAAAAAAAAAAAAATCCAGCATGCCAGACTCCCTGTAGAGTCTCTACTTTGCAGGTATAGTTCAACCTTCAATCAGAAACATTTAATGTATTCTGATGGAGAACCTAGTAGAAGTAGAAACACATTCTACCATTTTGTGTAGCTTCCTCCTCTTACCTGTCCTGCCTCACAAATTTCATCATCTTCAGCAGCCTCCAAAGCTCTGTGAGATGGGTGTCTTATTTGAGATTTATCTCTCTGCTTCCAGCTCGAAAGGACCTACAGGAACAATCCAGGTCTGTTAAAGAGTGACCATGGGATTCGTCGCATGTAATTACTTTTGCCAAAGGACACAGTTCAGCAAAATTTGTTATTTAATCCCTACAAATAATTTCCTCATATGTTTTGCTCAGCTTTAGAGTTGGTTTTTCAGGATAGCAAATTTAGTGCCAATTACTATGTCTTGGCTGGAAGAGGAATTCCCCACAGTTATTTTATACTCAGAAAAAAAAAGTTATTTTAAGGGAAATGATTGATAAGATCTTTGTAGTTAGATAAATTAACATTATAATTGATATATGTCACGGCCTGAAAATTTCTGAATCTTTTTTCAGAGATTGAGAAATTGAATAATATTATAGAATCCTACAAACAAGTGGATGTTGATTAGAATAATAATTTCCTAAAGGAGATAGGACCTTGTGCTTCATCTGGTTTGAAAATAGCAAGGGGTACAATTTGGGTGAGTGTCATATCAAAGGGGGTAGATTATGCTTTTCATAGATTTTGCGGTACCACAGCAGCCACCACATGAGGATGAAGGACTAGATGAACACTGGTAGGATAGTGGTTACAGGAGGAATCGTATCTAGACATTTGAGGAGTGAATCATAACATAAACTCAGAAGCCCAACCATCTGAAAAGGGAACGTGTGATTCTTTATGCATTTCCTATGCTACTCTCAGTCTTAATGAAACACTCTGGGGCACGCACAAAACTTTTCTCCTCAACATTCTTAAGCTATTCATATTAACAAGCTCTTGCTCTCATTTTTTTCACATCTTCCTTCTTGCTTAACTTTCAGCAAGCCTTGCAGTTTGCCTACCATCTACTCTTTCCTTCCTAGCATTGGAAGTTCAACTACAATGCTTCCTATTTATATTCATCTGGGCTTTCACCACCTCCAGAGACTTCTTTCCTAATTATTTTCTTTTGAAATATTCTCCAAATGATATAGTCTACCGATATGTTCTATTGATCAAAAACAGAATTTTAGGGTTGAATGTTCAGAAGGCATTCTGATAGCTAACAGGGATTTTTTTTAAATATCATTTTTAGAGGTATTATTTGGTTTCATATATGTGTCCACATGAGGAAGGTTGTGTTTCCAATCCTAAAAGGAGGAATGTATATCAAATGGTATGCATTATACTTAACAGTTTTTTCCTAGGGTATGTCTCTGAAGATTTTAGCAGAAGAAAACATTTTTAACAAAATTTACCATAAAAGCAAGATATGAGCTAGAAATAAAGCATAATGTTCAGTTAAACTAGGGCCAGAGTGTTCAGAAACTCCAAGATCCTGATCCTACTCATTTCTCTTTCCAGTAGTCTCTGAGAAGTTTGAAAACTACTACTAGAATGGAAAAGGCACTGGTCTAAACTTAGGAGGCATGTGTTATAATCCTGACGTATTCCCCCTCAACTGTGTGGCTTTTGTCGAATTGTTTGACCTCTGTGACACTCAGCTTCCTTATTGGTCAAATAAATTGGTGAGAATAAGAAGAATGTAAATGACTTCTAAGTTCTTCCTCAGCTATGGCATTGTACCAGGGATGATCTCTGTGTAATTATTTAAAGAAAAAAAAAAAAAAAGGAAATATTTAAGACTTTGGAGATTAATGAGCTTTGTAAACTGAAACGATAAAATTTCTAAATGACATATATCCACAATTCATTGTCAAGACACTATTGAAACAATAAGCGACACCATTCCCTTTACATTGCAGAACAATTTAAAATAGCAGATAGAACTCTCTGACATTCTATAATCATGAAAATAAATAATTGGATTGATAAAGATAAATGGTCAATGGCTGTAATACATAAGTGAACTATTTCCTGCAAAAATTTCCAGTGTGAATTCATAATGGCCTATTGCAGAAAAGCATTTCATCTAGAACTTGATATCTGTTTAAGCTCCAGGTGTTCTTTCCCAGGTACATTGAGGAGGGTGAAAATGATCTGAGGAGAATCTGGACTTTATATCACTATCACTATTAATGTATCATCACTTTTTGTAAGTAGCTGTGGATATGACATGAGTTTAAAAATATAACCTGGGAATAGCTAGAGAAATATTTTTTTAAAAAAATGTTCCTAAACAGCCTCCTAGATGACTATATTTCTCATTTCAGTTTTGCAGGTTTGAAGACCTCGAAGTAATTGAATCTACCTCTATAACTTTATATATATCTATGTCTATATATATCATCTGTCTGTATCTATCATCTATCTATATCTCTTATATCTATTATATCTATCTATCTACCTATCTGACTATCTAATCATTTACACACACATATATATATACACGCACACGCACACACACACACACACCCACCAGGGACAGCTAACTATATTTTTTTCAGTGTCAGCCATATAAACAAAGTGATAATGGACTTATGTAACTAGCTATATAGTTAACCAATCCCTGAGTGAATGGAATACAATGCAAATTTTAAGAGGAACAGAAAATCTTAGACACTGTCACAAATAAGACAGGTGGGTGGGATGGGATGCAGTAAACTAGCGAAATATGTGTCCAGGGGAATTGTGAATTCTATATCTCTGGCCAAGAAGAGAGTGGTAGGGGATTTAACGGCACACCTTTCAATTTTGATGGACTTAGCTCTTCTGTACCATATGAAATCTCCATCTACTGTGGATTATATATTTTTTTCATTGCTTGAGATAAGCAAACTACCTCCACCTACATTGAAAACCCATCTGCAGCATCCTCAAACTTGTAATTTTTCTTGCTCTACAACCTGTGGAATATAAGATAACATTTTTGTTTATTTTTAACCTCCTGATAGAGGTTTCCCCTTCTATTTTTGAATTTGTAACAATACAATCAAACTAAATCATGCAATAGTTAAACAGAACTGTCTAACTCTTTCATGGCCATGCCAAGAGATTTATGATAAACATGCAGCTTCCTAGACTTGAAGTCACATGACTTAATAGGCCTGCCATAGTCCAAACTCTCCTTCCTACCTCTACCCCAAACACCTTTTCAGTAAAAATGTTGGTGCTTAACCCATAATTTAAAATGTATTAAATTAAAAGATGACCTCTTTCCGCATGCTCCTATTTGTATCCCTGATATACCCATAAGCCTGTGGAGATTGTCTCTGGTATCTGAGTTACAAAACATGCTGCAGCTGCAGGGTATACAAATATCCTGAGACAACCCAGCTTTCTGGTGAGCAGGAAACTTTTGGCAGCAAAGACATAAATGTTTGCCAGCCCTGAACTCCTACGTGTGTGGCTGCCTCCTGATGTCTTGCCATATAGCCAGTTTCCAGTTGCTGCATAATAATCAAGCACAATACAAGATCAAAACAAATATGTCCTTAGGTTGATATTTTTCAATTTTTCTACTCAGCAGGTAAACAAACATTTGTCAATTTTTTCACAGTGGGCTCACTTCCAATTTCGAGGAACTGATCATAAAGATTTCTTTGAACCTACTAGAAAGGGTAGAAGTAGGTCCAGGTTACTCCAGTGGTTACAACTTTACTGAACCCCCTCTGAGACTTCTGGGAAGTAAACTGCAGATGAGCCCCTTGGGGTCAGTCGGTCACTGGTGGTGGTGTGCAAAAACACTGAGGTTCTATAGAGCTCCAGCAATGCTCTTCCCTCTGAGCCTTGATCATAGAACTTAAATTAAAGCATTACCCATGTGTTCAACTGATTGCTCGGTGCTTGCATTCATTTCTTCTAAAATAACACTCTAATATAAAGCATATGAATAATAGAAATGAAATTACTGTTTGAGAATTCATACTCAGAATTCTATGAGCACGGGCAAGATTTTATCTTTCTTTTTCATTTACATTATGTAAGTGGTTCCAATACAGAAAATGATTTACTTATACTCATATTTGACCAAAATATTCTTATTACTATACTAGAATATGGATATTGTATGTGATATATGAGCTTTCCCTCTGAGATTATAAGATTATCAAAAGTAGACAATATGTTTTGGACATCGTTCATACAAAAAAATCAAGAATAACGCATAGTTTTTAGTAAGTGTTCAATAAGCATTTCTTGGTGTCTTTAACAATCAGGAAGAGTTAGCAACCAGATATACTTTATACAGAGGATATTCTACATACATTATTACTTATACATGTCTGTGTATGTATTTATAGTAATCTTCACATATGACTGTTAATATATTTTTGACATTTTAATATATTTTGACAATTTATTATAATTTTGTGTTTTATAACTCTTAATTACTTCTACTACTTTTTCTTGCTAACATTGCTAAGTCCCCCCAAAATCCTCAGAACACACTACATATGTCTAATAACTTACATGTTTACAACAAGCTGGGGCCTTGGTTCACTTAGGGTATTTTCTTTTTACATTGAACTTGGCTGTGTGTATAACAGCAGTATTGTGAGTTGCAACTAAAAATGCATGTGTTAATTTGTGTTTTGGAGCATTTGTTCTCAGTTTCCAATATATACTGGATGACCTATTAATTTTGAAGTATTGATTATCATTTCATATCTTCTCAGTTTATGGGAAAGAGAGAATTAGTCTTAAAAAAATAAAAGCAATAGTTGAATATGTTACCATTGAAAAAAATATTTAAAATGAGTACAAATTTCCTTTGGCTACATCGTTTTCACAATCCCCAGAAATAACCATTATTGCTGAGGGAACAGCCCTGATCGTGTGTCCTCTGTTTCTGCTCAGTTCTTTAGGATTTCATGCAGACTTTTGCTTTAAATAACATCAATATGTGATTGATGTCCAAATCTATGTTTTCAATTGTGAACACTTGCCCTAACTACAAACTTCTAAAAACAACTGAATATTCATTGTCACTAATTAGATGTCTAATAAGAAACTTTAACTTAAATTGTCCAAAACCAAACTACTGTTCTTCCTTCAAAACCTACCTCCCCCGTCATTCTTCTCTGACTTACTGATGATAACTTCATTCTGCATTGATCAGTCTAAAACATTACCATTTTCCTGAATTCTCAGTTCCTCTTGTAGCATAAATTCAATCTATCAGCAAATTCCATCTCCTTTATTTTCAAATATATCCAGAAGTGACCTTTTTTCCTTTCTTTATTTTCCGAACCATTTAACAGTTTATTATAGACACCGTGACACTTCATCCTAATATACTTCAGCATGTACCTACTAAGAACAAGGACATTCCTCCTGCATAAACATAAAATAAGTATCTCAATAAGGAAATTTAACATTAATACAAGATGATTATCTAATATACAGTGCATATTTAGATTTCCCCAATTGTTCTAATAATATTCTTTGTAGGTTTTCTTGTTTTGTTTAATTTTTTTTAAATCCAAGATCCAAAAACAAAAAAGGAGAAAAAAATACACTTTGCATTTAACTGTCAGGTCTCATGCAAACACCTCTGAAATTCAGCTCTTCTCTCTTTAAAGTGAGAGCCGTTGTTTTCCTATTAATTATTATTTATAGCATGCATTGACCATTAGTCACCCACTCTGATGTTACCATTCAAGTTACACCCACCGTCATTTCTCACTTGTTTTTGCACTAGGTTCTTAATTGAACTTAATGCTTCTGTCCTTCACTTCTTACAGTCTAATCTCAAAACAAGAGACAGAGTATTTTAAGAATGATTTCAGTCACCTTACCAAAATTCTAGAGCTACTCTACAATAAATGTAATGCAAGATCAAAGTTCTTACAATTGCTCTCAAGTTTTAAAAAAGTCTATTCTTGGTAGTCTTCAAGAAGTTCATGGAAAGATTTGCATTATCTTTTAATTCCATTTTTTTCTGCAAATTTTTGAAGTACCCTTGCACATATATATGAGACATCTGTAACTACTATTCTGATTGGTCATGCCAGCAACACTGTCTTTTTTGCCATTTCTGTTTATTTATTGTTTTTAAAATTTTATTTTACTTCTCAAATACATTGTAGTTGATTTTCATGCCCCCTTACCCGTTCCCCTCCACCCTCTCCCCTCCCCGCCACATCATATCTGTTCACTTGAATTAAAAAGTTCAAGGAATTTTTGTGATTGTTGTGTCTTCTTCCCCCCAACCCTTTATTTGTTTTTGTGTTTATTTATTTATTTATTTTTAGCTCCCACAAATAAGTGAGAACATGTGGTATTTCTCTTTCTGTGCCTGACATTTTGCTTTTTTTGTTTGTTTGTTTGTTTGTAACTATAAAGGGTATTCCTCTAAAATTTTCTCTTGGTATGCCTTCTTAATGATTTCCCAAACACAAAGTACACTTTGACCTGATATTTTATTATTCGATTAAAACAAGTTCTATTTAAAAGCTCATTGTTGGCTGTTCTCCAGGCTACCCACTGGAGGTATTATATCAGATCTGTAATTAATCCCTGAGAGAAAAGGGATGGTAGAATCTGGAAATAAGTATGAAGAAAAAGATAGACACATTACTGTAATGCGAGGGTAGGAAAAAGTGGCAAACAGGAGGGTAGGTACAACCACCAAGAATAATGGGGATGGTTATTAAACCACTATTCTGAAAGGCAAGACAAATGGGCAGCCCACAATGATATTGCTCAATCTTTGCAAACAAAAGAAATCAAGAGAGATGAGCAGTAGCATTTGAACAGTATCACAACCCCTTGTCTGGTTGCTGAAGTTGAATCAGTGTTCAAATTCATAACTACATGACTGAATGAAAGGATACATCTTTATGAGAAAGGGCCATACAATACATTGGCAAATGTATCTAGTAATGATTCTGACAATTTTTCTCCGAAGAATCCTAAGCCATCTAATCAATTTAAGAACACAAACATTTCAATGACCATTAGCATTTCAATGACCTTTAGCCTTTCAATGACTGTTAGCCTAAATAGTAATTTATGCTGAGGAACCTGAAGTGTTATCACACCATCTATTAGAGTTCAGGCTATGGATGCCAGATAACAAATGAGTCCAGTGCTAACTAATTACATGCAAACCCACACCCACCCACCCTCACACACGCACACACACACAGACACTGTATGCTTATATTTATATATAACACACATACACATATATGTAAACATACGTACACATATAAATGTATAATTGCAATAGACAGGCTTGAAAATTAGCAGACTCCCACATGATTTTAAGGTCTGCAGAGAGGTATGGTAGTAGAGATGGACAAAACTGCCTTTTTCTTACCCTATCCAGGAGAATAAATGGAAAGCAATAGTACATCCCAGGGGAATGCCAGACACAATTGCGACTGACCTAAACATACAATAGTGGTTGTCCCCATCATATTCCATTTTAAATGTGAGTTCTTGTTGCAGCTGTAGGGTCTGATGTGTCACCTTTGCTTGTCTAGATTAATAACCTCAAAACATGATATGTGCTATGTGACAAAAATATGTGTTAAGAATTTTGTCCAAAGGCTATGATAATTTTCCTGCCCTCTGTCATAATATAGACCAAAGGTATCAGAACCATCTGAACATTCCACAGAACACCATATTGGTCTATTCTATTCTTAACATTTTAAAAATTGGATCATAAAAGCAAGTTGTGAAAAACACTTTAGAGGCTTTTATAATATACAAGTAACCCCCAAATCTGGACATAACATAAATATTTAGCTCCCCAGAATTTTAATAAAGTTTTTAAGAATTCAGTTGTCAGGAGCATGTGGTTTATTCCTTGCAAAGCAAAGGGAAATTTCTTGCACTGTATACCTTCTTCCACTAAGAAAGCAATACTTGGTAGGCCTTCTCAGGTTCTGGAGATAGCATATTCCATGTCTCAGATTACTGCTCAGATGCATTTACTGAGTGATTATGAAGGCTGTCAGAATTACTGGGACCCAGAACAATAAAGGGTTCTGCAGAAGGTCTACAGTATGGTACATGTAGCCCTACCTCTTGGGCTATTTGACTTAGCAAATCATATGATATTAAAGTTATCTGTGGTAGCAAAAGATGCTGTGTGAGGTTTACAGCAAAATTTAGCAGGAGTTTTATGATGTAGAACCTTAGTTCTGAGGCAATGTCATGCCATTTGCAGGAGAAAATTTTACATATAGGATAACTCGTGTCAGTAGTCCTGAAGTGTCCTGGAAGAAATGGAATGCCCAACAATGGGATAGAAGGGGCTATGGGAGAGTGTCAGTCCCACCAAGTCATAAATTGGGCTGGCCCAGTGATGCTGCATTTTCTCTCCCTCAGCTCATGCCTAAGGCTGCATCAGTGAGGTGATAGGAAGTGGGTTGACAGGAGTTCTATTGGATTTTATGATTAAGAGAGAAGGATAAAAGTCAAACTTGGTTCATGGACATGTTGATTCAGTGTATGAATGCAAGATCAAAAATGGATGATGTTCAGGTTGTTCTTGTAAGGCAACAGCAAGAGCAAATTCCACTAGTGGACAGAGCTTCTTTCATTTACTCTGGGTGGGAAGAAAAGTGGCCTAAGCTTAATATATATGCATACTCATAGGCAATCTTAAATGTCGTGCTTGGCTGATAAGACATATGGAAGTAGAAAGGTAGAAAAAGCACCAAGATCAAAGAAGCATGTGAATGGTCCTACACAAGTGAGAACAAGTTTTTAAAAAATATTTTTATTGCTTTTTAACAAATACTTAGAGACCTTCCAGAGTGGAACTGTCACTAAGCAATCAAGTAGGCAGAATGATGTCAGCCAGTCATTGATTATCTCAGTGCTGGTGCACAAAATTAATTTTGGGGGAAAAAAGATACTAGGCATAAAGACTTCATGATTTCAAAAGCCCGTGTCTACTCATGAAGACTGCTTTAGTCACTGTCATTTCTAGATGTCAATCAAATGTGCCAGTGATAGTCATCATTGCTGAGCTCTTACAGGATACCAGTCCTCAAAGATACCAATTAGCTGCTCTGGATCACTGAAATAATCAACTTCATTACTAATCAACAAGAAAGGGCAGTGATTCATCTTAGCTGAAACTGACATATGTTCAGGGACATACTTGCTGACATATGTTCAGGGATATATCTGCCTTTTCTGTCACCAGGGCCTCAGCCTACAACACTCTCTGATGGTTTGCAGAATGTTTTATTCACCAAAGCAAGGTCCTGTATAATATCACATTATCCAAGGTCCACACATTACAAAAAAACACAAAAAACAAACAAACAAACAAACAAACAAAAACAAAAAAAAAGGAGTGTAGAGGTGGACACATGCTGTTGGTATAATTTCAAGACTGTGTGAGTCTGGCCCATTAGACAACATATATTTAGAGCTTAGAGAATACTGCAAGCTAGTTGATGTCAGTTTAATAGCTTTAAATTGGCCACAGTGGAAGTATTTATAACATGGAAATTGGAAAATTCTATCAATTAGAGCTTTCTCCTGTAAGAAAGTGCCCATGGTTATACATTTACCAGTATAAAACTGGATCTCTCAATCTTATCACATACCATGCTATCCAGAGGCTGCTGATCTGATAAGGAAATAGAATTGCCTGTTAAAAGTATAGCTGAGGTACCAACTTACAATTGATATCCTCTGGGATGTGACGCCATTCTCCATCCAGGAAGAAGTTCACAGTCTAAATTTATGACCATTGCGTGGTGCTCTATACCCAATGTGTTGAGTAAATCGTTAAGCAAGGGGTAGTATTAATGTCTCATTTTACACAAGTCCTCATGATGCACTTGGAGAATATGTATTCTCTTACTCTATAAATCTGGATCCTTTGATTGTAGGTGACCTGCTTGTTAGAAATGGGATGTTTCCATAGGGTAATTCCCATTAAGTTTTAAGCTATGTTTACTGCCTGGTAACCTACATCTTCTAGTATGAAGAGACCAGTGTTTGAAGAAAGAAATTACAGCATCTGGAAAGGGTAATTTACGTTATCATTAACAAGAAACTGGCTTAGAAAAAATACATGTAGCACTGTATTAGTCTGTTTCTGTTGCTATAATAAAATATGTGGAACTGTGTAATTTGTAAGAAAAAGATATTCACTGCTTACAGTTTCTGAGGCTGAGAAGTCCAAAGTCCAAGGAACATAACTAGTGAAGGTCTTGTTGGCGGCAACAGTGACGGCAGGGTATCATATTATGAAAATGGTGGAGCAAAGAGAGTGAGAGAACAACTTCTTCAATCACTCTCCTCTTAAAGCCCTCAGAACCATATCCCTAGCCTCCATTATTAATCCATTCATTACTGCATGGTTCTACAATCTAATCATGTCTTCAAGGCCAACCTTTCAATTACTATAATAGGATTTCTCACCCTCTTAACACTGTCACAGTTAGGGTAAAGTTTTAGGCGGACATTCAACCCAAGTCGTGCAGCCAGGTCATCTAATAATGTGTCTTTTATTAGTCACCTACTGAATCATGTCATTCAATGTAGTAATACAATAGCCATAGCCTGAGAATTTCGTGGTGCCCAGTAGCTAAGAACACTTAAGGATGAGAACCTAAATCATCTCTACTTGCAATCTTTTAATAATAACACAAGTTCTAGCCAAGGAGGAGGGTAATCTCTGAGAAGAAGTAGCAGTAATGTCTTGAAGAAAAGATTCAGCAGCAAAGGGGAGAGTTTATTCCACTCATCTTTTACTTGTAAGCTTCCCCACGAAACAGTGTTGGAACAGATGCTTTCATGTATGTTGACCTTAACATATGAAGCTAGGAAATCTGAGCAGCACACATGGTGGTCTATAGCAGTGTGTTATCCAGATGCTCTTTTGTAATAGATGAATTATTTCTTCTACTGTTGCAAGTATTGGCTACTGATGAGCTGAACACTTCTCCAGTAATTTTCATAATCTGAAAGAAGTTTCATCATATAAGGTTTTTCTACAATGATCAAATATCCAATGATTACCTTCATCCAAAAATTGGACAATGCAGAGCTAGCAGGTTAGCTCACTTGATTAGACTGTGGTGTTATAACACGAAGGTCGAGTGTTCAGATCCATGTACCAGCCAGCCATCAAAAATTCAACAATGCATGGGGATATAGAGTCCCAGCCTTTTTGTATAAATTGAAATAACTTTGAATATCTATCCCAGTTGCAGACCTTCCTGTAGAATCAGTTACAACTTAAATTCTCCCTCAGACCAGTGTTTGCAATGGTTGTTCCTGAGACCACTTCCCAATAAATTTTCTTCCCTCAAATTTTAGAGGAGCAGAGTGTGTTTTCTGGAGATCTTGATCTGATAGATCTTAATATATTCCCCAGTGTTAAAAACAAAAACATTGTTATGTTTTATTTCAATGGACAATTAACTAAAACTTTATTGAACTGATGGCATTGATACATTCTAGGAAGGAAATAACCAAAACATATTGTAAACATGAATAATGTCAAGGACTAAATGAAGAAACCATACATATTCATGGAGATTAAACAACATGATCCTGGATGACCAATGGGTCAAAGAAAAAATACAGCAGGAAATCAAAAAATTCTGTGAAACAAATGAAAACACAAGCACAACTTACCAAAAACTATGGGATACTGCAAAAGTGGTACTAAGAGGGAAGTTTATTTCAATTTATGCTTACATCAAAAGAATAGAAAGACTTCAAATAAACAAGCTACATTAAATCTCAAAGAACTAGAAAAAACAAGAACAATCCAATCCCCAAACTAACAGATGGAAAGAAATAATTAAGATCAGAGCAGAATTAAATGAAAAAGAGACCAAAAGATCAATACAAAAACAAACAAAGCAACAAGTTGGTTTTTTGAGAAGATAAACAAAAGAGACAAGCCATTGGCCAGACAAATTTAAAAAAGAGAGAAGACCCAAATAACAAAAACAAGAAATGGAAAAGGAGACATTGCAACTGATACCACAGAAATACAATGAGTCATTAGAACTATTAGGAACAACTATGAACAAACAAATTTGAAAATCTGGAGGAAATGGATAAGTTTCTGTACCCATATAAACCACTAAGACTGAATCAAGAAGAAATAGAAAACTTGAACACGCCAATAATGAGCAATGAAATTAAAGCAATAATCAGCAGTTTTCCAGCAAAGAATATACAAGGACCAGATGGCTCCACTGCTAAATTCTACCAAACTTTTAAAGAAGAATTAACGGCAATCCTTTTCAAATTATCAAAAAAAAAAAAAAAAAAAAAAAATTGAAACAGAAGCCAATCGGCCAAACTCATTCTATGAGGCAGCATCACCCTAATACCCAAATCAGACAAAGACACAGCAAAGAAAGAAAGCTAAAGTTCAATAACTTTGATGAACATAGACTCGAAGATCCTCAACAAGATACTAGGAAACAGAATTCAACAGTATGTCAAAAGGATTATATGCCATGGTTAAGTGAGATTCATCCCAGAATTGCAAGGATGGCTCCATATATGCAAATCAATAAGTGGGATACACCACATGAACAAAATCAAGAACAAAAGACTTATGATTATATCGACAAATGCAGAAAAAACATTCAATAAAATTCAGAATCCCTTCATGTAAAGACTGTTAACAAATAAGGTATAGAAGGAAAGTATCTTGACATAGTAAAAGCCATTTGTGACAAAACCACCACCAATATCATCCTGAACGGGGAAAAGCCAAAAGCTTTCCCTTTAAGAACAGAAACAAGACAAGGATGCCTACTCTCACCATTTTCATTCAACATATTATTGGAAGTATTAGCCAGGGCAAATAGAAAAGAGAAATAAATGAAGGGATTCTGGATTTGAAAAGAGGAAGTCAAATTGTCCTTGTTGACAAATGATGTGATGCTATATAATCCTGTATATAGGAAAACCTATAGCTTCTACCAAAAAACTCCTAGAGCTGATGAACAAATTTGGTAAGGTCAAGACACAAAACCAATACAATAAAATTGGTAGCATTCTTATACACCAACAATGAAGAAGCAGAAAAAGAAATCAGGAAAGCAAGCCCATTTACAATACCTACCAAAAAAAATAAATAAATAAACTACCTAGGAATAAATTTACCTGAAGAGGTGAAAGATATCTACAATAACTACAAAACACTGTGAAATAAAGAGGACACCAAAAAATGGAAAGGCATTCCATGTTCATGGATTGTAATAATTAACATTGTGATAATGTCCATACTACCCAAAGTGGAAAAGCAAAAGACACTGAATAGCCAAAGCAATCCTGAGCAAAATAATAAAAACTAAAGCAAGAGGCATTGTACTTTTTGACTTTAAATTATACTACAAACTATAGCAACCAAAACAGCATGGTACTGGCATGAAAACAGACACTAACGGAACAGACTACAGAACCCAGAAATCAACCCACATAGTTATAGCCAACTGATCTTTGACAAAGGCACCACAAACATGCATTGGGGAAAAGACAGTTAAGTGGTGCTGGGAAAACTGAATATCCATGTGTAGAAGAATGAAACTATACCCATACCTCTCACCATATACCAAAATCAACTCAAAATAGATTAAAACTTAAGTATAAGATCTGAAACAATGAAACTCCTGGAAGAAAACATGGAGGAAACACTTCAGGATGTAGGACTGGGCAAAGACACTATGAATAAGAGCCCCAAAGCACAAACAACCAAAGAATAAATAAACAAATGGGATTATGTTAAACTATAAAGCTTCTGCACAACAAAGGCAACAATCAACAGGGTGAGATTCTCCACCCTACTGAGGAGATAATATTTGCAAACCACACATACCTCAAGGGATTAATATCCAGAATATACAAGGAACCCAAACAACTTCACTGTTAGAAACACTAGTCCAATTAAGAAATGGACAAAGGAGCTGAATAGACATTTTTTCAAAGGAAGACATACAAATGACCAACGGGTACTTATTGATACGTTACAGGATAAGATAAAGAAAGTTTTAACCCCCTTTTCTCTGCAGATGAGCCTAGGTTTTTTAAAAAAGTCTTGTTGCAGACTTACAAATTTATTTTGGACATTAGATTCAAATATTAACATTTCATTTTACTTTATCTTGCATTAACTATTTTAATTCCTCTATCACTGTCCACTTTAAAGAAAGGTGGGAATTTACCTTAGACAAAATAGAAATATGTCCATGGAAAAGGAAATACAAAGGAAATAAGCACACTAATATATTTCATGGATGTGGATTATACTCCAAGAAAATCAGTGCAGTCAGTCAAAAATTTAAAAAAGATTAATGAAAAGATAGAAAGTAAAGTCAAGAGAGAGTATGGGAAGTATAGTTGAATAAACAAACCAAGGAACTCCCATTTTACTAGGACTAAATCAGAGGGAGTTAGTGAAAAACAAGCTAGGGAATAGGAGTTAAGAACTAAGCTTTTGAGTATTGAAGAAAGAGACTTAAATCATAGAGTATGAGTTGACCAATGTAAGATAAAGGCACTCCCAGAGGTCCATCTGGTGGTAAGTAGCCTCCATTAAGAAATCATGGTTTCTTAAAAGTAAAAAGAAACATTATTACTTATTATAAAAGAATAATCACTTAATTTATTAGTCAATTTTTTTGGAGACTGTGGATACATGGCAATGTTGTACGTAATTGTTTAAAAATCTGTTGTGTTTTATTCCAAATATAATTGGAATTGCTCAAAAGGGATTTGGTCTTTTAAAATGGTAATTGCTTTAACAGTGGTTAATTTAACTGAGTGTCAGCACTCCCTAGGGAGTAAATAGTTCTGTGCTATACATAGGAAATTGTTTGTCAGCACTACAAATTAAATAATAGGTAATGGAGTAGAGGACTATCCTAACCTAAGCTAAAATGCCGTAAATAGAGCAAGTGGAAGTTAAAGTTAAAAGCACAGAAGACTCTTATATTTGTATGAGACATTCTCCCTATTAACAAAAATAAAGTCGTCCCACTGAGGATCTGTGGAGTGCCTTACTTCTGACATCACATCAGTTGGGATTGCAATTAAATTCAGAATTGACACTGAGAATATCACTGGCCTCCATGATTCATTGATTTTCTCATTTAATAAGTCATAATTGATCATCCATGTTGAATGCACCAGAATTTGTGTTAAGTTTGAGTTTGAAACTGATAAAGTTACTACATAAATTTACATATATCATTGAAAGAAAAAAAAAGAAAATAGATATAGAATATGAGTTTTTCTAATAAAACAACATACACAATTTATCTTGTAACAAAATTAATGTATAATATGTCAACAAATCCTATTTTCTTACATTAGCATATACTATAGACTAAATCAAAATTGTAAAAGTGTGCATATTTTTATTAAAATTTATATTCCAAAAAAATTAAAAAGGGACTTTATGTTTATTATTGAGTAAAATATCCATGAATAACATGAAATATATTGTTTCTTATTTCTCCTTAATAGGATTGACTATTTAACTACGTCTTGTCCCTATCCATCTTGTCTTTTTGTTTCAAGCTCCTGTAACTACCAAGATATCAATGTTCCTTAATGCCCTCTCTTGCTTACAGAGGAAGATAACGATTATACAAGAACTTGGAAAATTCAAAGTTCTTGTTATGGAAGAATCCATACTCCTAAAGCTTATTAAATATTATGGTGCATCTTTTTTTTTACATTTTAAAAAGAGTGCAGCAAAAGCTTTAGATTTAAAATTTCCTGTTTCATATCAACTCTGCATCAAATATTGCAATAGATGCTTCAGATAGACAGAGGACTGAAACACATTTCTTATATGTGGTGTAGTGAAGGGAGAAAGACCTATTGGCGTGTAGTTAATACTGAGTTTTAAATACTATGACTAAAATATGTGAAACATCAACTGATCAATTGGAATTATAAAAATAATGAATAAAAATGCATTAATTTAACTCATAATGTTATGTAATTTTTAAAAATCAAATCAGATTATTTTATGAAAAAAGTAAATAATTCCAAAACCTTAAAAGATTAAATAAAAAACATAGTATTTCAATAAAGCCAAAATTCTGTCAAAAACATTTGATATTTTTAAGCAAACATACAATATTGATGTTTTGCCACTTCTATTTTCAGTTACTTCTTCTTCTCAATATATGTATTATATGTGATAAAATTGACTAAATTTTTTGCCTAATGTTATTTTTCAAATACCTTTTAATTTGTTTTAATCTGTGATAAGATATGCTGTAATACATATAAAATTTTTCAAAACTAAATTTAATAATCTCTACAGAATGACTTTGTTTAATCAATGAATTTTAAAGACATCGGTCTCATCAACTATGTTGATAGTTATAGTTAAATGTTGTCTTTTTTAAGATCAATAAACTTTTTCTGATCACTTTTAGTTTTATAGAAAAATTGAGCAGAAAATGGAGTTTCCATATACCCCCTCATATTCCATCCCAGTTTCTCTGATTATTAACATCTTGCATTAATCTGGCACATTTGTTACAACTGATGAGCTAATATTGATACATTATTATTAACTAATTTCCATTGTTTACATTAGGGTTCGCTCTGTGTTATATCTTCTATGTGTTCTGACAAATGTAAGATGACACGTATCCACCATTACAATTTCATACAGAATAGTCCTATTACCCTAAAAATCCTCTTGGCTCCACATATTCATCCCTTTCTTCCTCACCTCAAACCCCTGGCAACCACTGATATTTTCACTGTCATCATAGTTTTGATTTTTCCAGTTGTACTCATGCAGTATGCAGCCTTTTCAGATTGGCTTCTTTCACTTAGAAATCTATATTTAAGGCTCATTCATGTCTTTTCATGGCTTGACATCTCATTTATGAATAATATTTCAGTGTATGGATGATCTCCTATTCATTTACTTTCATCTACAGATGGATATCTTTGTTGCTTCCAAGTTTTGACAATTATGGCTAAAGCTGCTGTAAATATTTGTGTACAGGATTTTGTGATCATATATTTTCAAATCATTAGGGTAAATACCAAGGAACAAGAATCCTGAAAGCTATAGTCACAGTATGTTTACTTTTGTAAGAAACTGCCAAACTGTCTTCCAAAGTTGCTGCATCATTTTGCATTCCCACCAGCAGTGAGAGTTCCTGTTCCTCCACATGCTTGTCAACATTTGATATTGTCTGTGTTTTTAATTTTAGCCATTCTACTATGTGTTGTGGTATCTCATTGTTTTAATTTGCACTTCCTTAATGACATGACATTAAGCATTTTTTCATATGCTTAATTGCAATCTTTTTATCTTTGTTGTGATGTCTGTTCAGATCTTTTGTCCATTTCACAGTTGGGTTACTTGCTTTCTTACTGTTGCTTTTTAGAAGTTCTTTTTATATTCTGAATACTAGTACTTCATCAGATATGTGTTTTGAAAAAAGAAAGCATCTTCAAAATGTTTATGGAAAGATTCATATTTTTTTCAATTCAATTTTTTCACAAAATATTTGAAGTACACTTATATTTTCTCCCACTCTTTAGTTTTTGATGTCCATGGAACTCTATTGAAAGGATTAGCTTTATGAGGTTACTTGTACCAAATTTTGTCATTACTCTTGTGAGCAGACCTAAGGGACTCTGTGTTCTGTCATTACTATGACTCAGATAATTTGTCTACTGTGAACTCTCTGTCTCCATAATAACACCAATTGAGTTTCATGACTTAATAAACTGCAAGTAAATCTTGTGATCAATTTCCCCATCTCCATTCACTCAACAATGACCCTTATGTCCACGGCAGGATTCTCCTAGCATATTTAATGTATAGAATATCCACGCTAACCCTGATCATGATCATTATGAGAAACTGTATATTTGAAAACATGTAACCTATTCCCTGTCAGTATAATGGATTGAATTGTGTATTTCATTGATAAACTGTAACTTAAATGACTCTAGTTGACTACATTTTCCCAAGAAGGAATTCTAGTCCATATACAAAGTATCTCCCCAACACCAGCCAAGTATTATAACATCTTCAAAGGAACATTGCCCATGCACTCAGGAATGTGTGCTTTGCCATTCTGCTGTAGCAAACAAAGGAATTCTGTGATACACACACACACCTGCACCCAAATGTATACATATACATATATAAATACATGTATATATACATGCAAATATATACATACATGGGTAAAATTTACCAAAACCTATGGTATACTGCAAAAGCAGTACTAAGAGGGAAGTTTATTGTAATGTGTGTTTACATCAAAAGAATAGAGAGACTACAAGTAAACAACTAAACATTATACTTCAAAAAACTAGGAAGACAAGAACAATCTAATCTCAAAATTACTAGCAAGAAATAAATAACAGAGAAGAACTAAAGGAAGTAGAGACCAAAAGAAAAGCATTTCAAAAGATAACAAAATAAAATATTGATTTTTGAGAATATAAACAAAATAGACAAACCATTGACCAAATGAACTGAGAGAGAGAGAGAGAGAGAGAGAGAGAGAGAGAGAGAGAGAGAGAGAAGAGAAGACCCAAATTAAAAAATTAGAAATAAAATGAAGACATTACAATCAATACCACAGAGACACAAAAAGTCATTAGATACTATTATGAACAACTATATGCCAACAAATTTGAAAATCTGGAATAAATGGATAAATTTCTGAACATATACAAACTACCAAAACTGAACCAAGAACTGAACCAAGAAGAAATAGAAAACCTGGATAGACCAATAATGAGCAGTGAGATTGAAGCAATAATCAGAAGTCTACCAAGAAAGAAAATAGAAGGGCCAGATGGCTTCACTGATGAATTCAACCAAACCCTTAAAGAGGCATTAATACTAATTCTGTTCAAACTATTCCATAAAATTGAAACAGAGGCCATTCTGCCAAACTTATTCTATGAGGCCACCATCACCACGATAAAAAAATCAGATAAAGACACAACAAAATAAAACTACAAGCCATTATCCTTGATGAACATAGACACAAAAGTCTCAACAAAATATTTAACAAACGAAACACAACAGCATGTCAAAAAGATTATACAACGTGATCAAGTGAGATTCATCCCAGGAATGCAAGGATGATTCAACAAACACAAATCAATAGGTGGGATATACCACATCAACAAAATCAATAACAAAAACCATTTGATTATCTCAACAGATGAAGAAAATGCATTTGACAAAATTCAATATGGTTTCATGGTAAAGACTCTCGACAAAGTAATTATAGAAGGAACATATCTCAACACAACAAAAGCAATATATGACAAGACCACTGCCAGCATCATCCAGAATGGGGAAAAGCTGATAGCTTTTCTTTTAAGAACAGGAATAAGACAAGGATGCCCACTCTCACCAGTCTTATTCAACATAGTATTGGCAGTATTAACTAGAGCAATCAGGCAAGAGAAAGAAAAAAGAGCATGTAAATTGGAAAGGACTAAGAGAAATTGTCCTTGTTCATAAATGAAATGATCCTATATAGAAAAAAAAACCCTTAAAACTCTACCAAAAAAACTCCTGGAGCTGATAAATGAATTTAGTAAAGTTGCAGGATACAAAATCAATACCAAAAAATTCAATAGTGTTTTATACACCAACAATGAATATGAAGAAAAAGAAATCAAGAAAACAAGCCCATTTACAATAGTCACCAAAAGAATAAGATACCTAAAAATAAAATTAACCAAGGAGGTAAAAAATCTCTACAATGAGAACAATATAACATTGCTGAAAAAAGGACACAGAAGATAAAGAGAAATTCCATGTTCATGGATTGGAAAAGTTAACATTGTTAAAATGTCCACACTACCCAAAGCAACCTACAGATTTAATGCAATTCCCATCAAAATACCAATGACATTCTTCACAGAAAAAGAAAAAAAGCAATCTTAATATTCACATGGAACAACAAAAGACCCCAAATAGCCAAAGCAATCCTGAGCAAAAAGAAAAAAAAAAAATATATATATATATATAGAGAGAGAGAGAGAGAGAAAGATCCAGAGGAATTACATTACCTGACTTTAAATTATACTACAAAGCTATAGTGATCAACACAGCATGGTACTAACATAAAAACAGACATATGAACAAACAGAACGGAATAAAAGACCCAGAAATCAACCCAGGTACTAACAGTCAACTGATTTTCAACAAAGGCATCAAGAACATACACTGGGGAAAGGACAGCCTCTTCAGTAAATGATTCTGGGAATACTGGATATACATATGTAGAGGAATGAAACTAGACGTGTACCTCTCACTATATACCAAAATCAACTCAAAATGGATTAAAGACCTAAATATAAGACCTAAATTTATAAAACTCATAAAAGAGAGTGTAGAGGAAACACTTCAGGGTGTCGAAGTAGACACAGACTTTATGTAGAAGACCTTAAAGGCAACAAAAGAAAAAATAGCAAATAGGTTTATATCAAACTAAAAAGCTTTTGCACAGCAAAAGAAACAATCGACAGAGTTAATAAACAACCAGATACCCAGAATATACAAGGAATGCAAACAACTCAACAGTAAAAAAAACAAATTTACCTTATTAAAAAACCTGTAAAGGAGTTGAATAGACATTTCTCAAAAGAAGAAATACAAATGGCCAACAAATATATATATAAAATGCTCAATATCACTAATCATCAGGGAAATGCATATCAAAAACCACATTGAGGTATTATCTCAGTTACTTTGGATATTATCAAAAACACTGAGAATAACAAATGCTGGTGAGGATGTGGAGAAAAAGGAACCCTTTTGCACTGTTGGTAGGACTGTAAATTAGTACAGCCATTATAGAAAACAGTATGGAGTTTTCTCAACCAACTACAGATAGAGCAACCATACTATCCAGCAATCTCACTACTGGGTTTATACCCAAAGGAATGGGCATCATCATGTAAAAAGGATACTTGCACTCCCATGTTTATGGCAACTCTATTTACAATAGCCAAGATATGGAATGACCTAAAAATCTATCAGCAGACACCTGAATAAGGAAAACGTGCTATATATACACAAATCAATACTACTGAGCCATAAAAAACAAAAATGAATTTCTGCCACTCATGGCATCATGGATGAATTTGGAGAAAATTATGTTAAATAAAACAAGCCAGGCACAGGAACAGAAATACTACATGTCCTCTTCATCCATGGGAATGAAGGAAGGAAGGAAGGAACAAACGAACGAACAAAGGACAATCACAATAAAGTGATTGAACTTTCAGAAGAAAAGAACGGAACTGGTTACTAGAAGTGGGAAAAGGGCAGGGAAAAGAAGTTAGTGAGAAATTGATTAATGGACTCAGGAATGACTGATTATATTTTGTAGTGATGACCATGCTAATTATCCTGATTTGATCATCACACATGGTACACAGGTATTGATATTCAACTCCACCCCACAAATATTTATAATTGATTATTTTTCAATGCCTTTTGTTAGATATATGAAGCAGTAATGTACTTTCTGTGGCAAAAATTCTAATGAAAAATACAGAAAAATAACTCAATATGAGATTGGAATGATGTCACAAACCATCAAGTCACAAAAGAAAAAAAAATTTATGACTCAAACACAGGCTAAAATAAAATAGTAAAAAAAAAAGAAAACAAAATTAGTCATATCATTTTGATAAGAATATAAATTGAATGATTTTCTAAATAGAAATGTAAGTATATTTGTCATTAGATATGGAAATCACTTTCTAAAGTATATATACTTTAGAAACTGTCCAGTAATTATAAATACAATATTCAATAGTGTTTATAGTATCAAGGGTATTATAAACTACATGTACAAACTGGGGAAATAATTCAATAAGGAGAAATTATAATATTATTTGATGTCTAACTTCCAACAAATTACACAGGATTATAAAAAAATAAGTGATTTTTAATAGTTGAAAATTAAAGACCTTACAATGATCCATCTATGTGGGTTAGTTAATTAAATTATGACCTATCCTATTTATCTATGATAGAGTCATTGTATGTCTCTCACAATGGTCAGCTCTGTGCATGGCCTACATTGATCTACATGCTGTGGCCTTTAATTCTTTCAACTTCATATTAAATGACCCTTTTTCTGACTCAGATCTGCCATCCTTGCCTGTCCTAAAATCTTCTTAAGAAACTCTTATCAGATTCTGGGCCATAACATTGTTTCCTTTGCCTAAATAATTATTTAATTGCTTTTTTCTCTGGCTAAGTTCATAAATATTCAAAAGAAAGAGGGATAAAATAAATGGTTACAGTGGTTTCTTCTAATAGAAAGATATATTTAATTAGCTATTAAAATCTCTGATACTGGAAATACTCATTATATATTCAAATGTAATTGGATAATGAAAGGCATTTGTTTCACATTAGTTATTTATAGCAGTTATAATTCAACTCATAATGTCAAGGACCATAGATACTACATATGCATAACAGGGAACATAAATTTAATGCCAAAGAGATTAACTGGATGGCTTGCAAAAGAGTATAGTCAGCCTCTCTTGGAAATCTAAGGAGATATTGTAACATTAGTTTTTTCTACCATACCAAACTTGAGATTATTGTATAACTTGGAGCCATCCAATACTGCATTTGAATCTAGTATCTACCACAAAAGCTACACAAATGTGAAAATTTACTTAATGGTTCTCAGTCTTTTTTCCCACTTGTAGTAGGAGAGTATTGACTTCCTACATTAAGACATCTGTAACTAGTACAAATAGCCCTTCCCCTCCCCCTTTTCTTTCTGTTCTTTTTTTTTTTTTTCTTTTGGTTGGATGGGGAGGGTTAGTCTACCAATGTCACTTTTAGCTATAATTAAGTATATTTATTACTTACTCTGATTCTTTCTATTTCTGTAAGCTGCTTCAAATCTCCTTAACTTTAAAAAGTTCTTAACTATATTAATATTTTCTACATCTATTTCCTTTTTAAAATAAATACATTTGAAATTTCAATATTTTAATATCAAACTATATATATATTTTTTTAATGTACTGAAAATATGATGCATAGACCAATTAATGAATTCTTCTCTATGAATTCTGGAGTGAAGGAGTCCAGGGAGATGTGGATATGTAGTCAGTCTGAGTTTTAGATTTAGAGATTATAGCTTCTGGGTAGTGGATCTATTGTTTTAGTTTCCTGGGGTTGTATTAACAAATTACCACAAACTGGGAGGATTAGACACAATTTGTCTCACAGTTCCAGAGACATAATGTCCAAAATCAAGGTGTTGCCAGAATTGGTTCCTTCTGTCAGCTGCAAGGGAACTTGTATTTTGTGCCTTTCAGTTTTGTGTAGCTTCAGGCATTCCTCAGCTTGTAGATCGTGTTCTCCCTGTGTTTTACATCATCTTCCCTCTGTCTCTGTCTCTGAGTCTAAATTTTCTCTTTTTATAAGGATACCACTTATACAGGATTATGTGTCCACCCTAACTGACCTCATCTTAACTTGATCGTTTGCAAAGATCCTATCTCCCCATAAAGTCACATCACAGGACGGGGGGTTAAAACTTTAATATCTTGTTTGGTAACATAATTCTACCTATTATAACTACCTAAAGCAAAAAATGTATGTTTTGATTACATTCTGTTCTAAAGAAAAAAATTTAAGACTATATCAGCCTAGTGCTTCTTGTTTAAATGAAACTTCCAATTGTATAGTTATATACTCTAAAGTTATTTTCAGTGTTAAAATGATGATTAAAGAAATAAAGTCTAATTCTAATAGATTAATATGTGGACAGAATTTGGGATTTAATTGCATGAAAATCAGCTTGTAGTAATTGAAGTATACAGTTTTGTTTTTGTTTTTTTTAAATACATACTTATAAAAAGAAAAAAAAAACTATACTGGCCTATGAAGTCTCAAAGAATTTCATTGCACTGAAATCATATAAAGTGGTATTTCACTACTGGTTACTACTAAGCAACATGAATCAGAAAAACATTATCATTAAACTGAAGAAGTGACAAAAACATGTGGTACTCAGTGTGAGAGAACACTAAGTAACTGAAACTCAAGGAAACAAGATGGTGGAGAGAAAATAAACAAATTGCAAGGGGTCAGAATTATACTGTTTTTCATGCTGGGGATTGTTTTCCATAAATCTCAAGATAAGACATAAAGGCCTAGCAGAAAGCAGAAATTTGAGTTTGAAATATTATTATGAGGGTAGCTAAGCATTTGTTTTTAGAAGTAATATGAAATCCAAGATGTGAGGGACAGGAATCCAGGAAAATGACCGAGAGAAGTGTTCCTAGAATTCTGAGTGTTTTAATACTTTAGGTCATTGGTAAATTCTCAAAATCATCGGGGTGAAAGGCTAAGAAATCAATCAGTAAGCAATTGCTAAGTGACTAAAAAGCTAAGAGCTTTTAATAATCTTATGTTACAGGGGAAACATAATTGAACTGCATGATTGATGAGAAGAAAGGATAGCAATAAACACACCATGCACATAGTTGAGACTTCAAAGGGTCTATACACTAAAATAAAATGTCAAACGAGAAAAAGATAAGACCTACAATACAGGCTCAACAAATCTACAATGAGACAAGGTAACATGTTTTACTCTAATTTCTGGCAAGAAGCAAGTTAATTCTTCCCAAATGGAAAATAAAAATATCTAGGTTTATTTAAAGTTTTTATATACAGATTGCAATATGCAATTAAAAAGTTCCCAGTATTAACAAGGGAAGAAAATTAAAAGACTAAAGACAGAGAAAACCTTCCAATTGAAACAACTCTACAGGTGATCTAAATAAAGTCATTAGACACAGAATTTAAAACAAATAAAATTATTATATTTAAATATGTTCAAAACAATGACTAGCACGATCACTAATTAAACCAGAGGAACTTAGAGCTGCACCTGATACCTGATAACTTTGGGTGACTTATGCTACTAGACCAGCAAGGACAGAAGGAGTTAGCATGTTGACAAGAATAATTGGCCATAATCACTATGTTTAAGTACGTAATTTCTTATGCAATAAGGACAGTGCTATGGTTTAGATGTAGCCAAAACTCATGCTAAAATTTGATCCCCAACTTGGCAACACTGGGAGGTAAAGTTTAGTGGGAGGTGTTTGCTGTTTATGAGGGTGGAACCCCCACAAATAGATTAATGCCCTCCCTCAGGGGCTAGTGAGATCTTTCTCTCATGCTAATGAATTAATTCCCATGACAACAAGTTGTTAAAAAGAATCAGTTTTCCTAGATTTCCCTCTCCTGCCTCCTCTCTCACCATGTGATCTCTTTACACATGTCAGCTCCCCTTGTGTTTCCCATCATGAGTGGAAGCAGCTTGAGAATTTTTCTAGATGCAGCTGCCCAAATGTGAACTTCCCTGCCTCCAGAACCATGCACCAATTAACCTCTTTATAAATTACCTGGTCTCGAGTATTCTGTTATAGCAACACAGAATGGACTAAGACAGACAGGATAGAATATATGGCAATTCATTAGGAAAACTCTTGGTAATCCTATGCCCAGTATTATCTGTAAATGACCAAGTACAAACAAAAATAAAATAAAGCCCAATGAAAATATAGCAAACAAGATTTCACACCTGAAGTTCTGTGTCAACCAAGATGGCAACCCATTTTCAGTCATCAAAAATACTAGCTAAGGGCCGGCCCGTGGCTCACTCAGGAGAGTGCGGCACTGGTAGGCCGAGGCCGCGGGTTCGGATCCTACATAGGGCTGGCCGCTGTGCTCACTGGCTGAATGTGGTGCAGACAACATCTTGCTGGGGGTTGTGATCACCTTACCAGTCCAAAAAAAAAAAAAGAGATAGAGATATGAAACCACAGTGGATAGTGAAAAATGGAGAATTATAATTATCAATTATGGACTCAGGACCACTTAAAGCGACAAGAACTAGGGTTTGTCTCATTAACCTTCCTTTCATAATTTTTATAGAAATTATAATCAAATGGAATCTTTGTGAGGCTGAGCCTGGATGGAGTATAATAAGTGGGATAATCAATTAAATCTGTTTGCTCCAAGGGTGGACTGTGTTGGGTGCAATCACTCACCGGGTTTCCCTTTACCAACTGGCATAACAAATTCCCAACTTCAGTCATTGTTGGCTAATAAAATTTGCAGCTGTTCCCTTCTTTGTGAAACTGCTGGCATGGTCTCCTCTGTGGCATAGTATGTACTCCAGACCTTCCTTGTGGTATCAGCCTGAAGTCAGACTCTAGTAGAGATGACAATTTTTACATAAATTAGCTCCTCTGCCCTTATTCCTAAAGAATTACCCTTCCCCAAATATATTGTCTTTAATGCAAGAGAAACTGACACAAAACCACTTCCCAACTTGTTCTATCTCTGTAGGATATCCTTGAAACAAAATTCTGACAAAAATGTTATATGAAAAAAAGTCACCTCTCAGGAACATAGATAAAAAAAAAATTCTAAACAAAGCAAAAGTTTATCAAATTGACTTACATATAAAAGTAAAAAAATCACTGATAAACTGGGTTTAAACCAGGAATTTAAGAATGATTTAACATTTCAAAAACAATGAATGTATATCATTATATCAATAGAATAAAAATATAATTATCTCAATTGTGAGAAAATTAATAACTTTCTTAACCTGATTTTTTTTTAAATTAAGCAAACACATCCCAAATACTCAAAAATGGCAATTTTCCTCATGGGATTAGAAGCAAAATAAAGCAAGTTTAGAATAAAAACTGTACTTCCTTCAACAACTTCTGTTAATGTTTTCAGCCAGTGTAATAAGACAAGTAAAGGAAAGTAGCAAGACTTGAAAATGAAAAAAAAAAAAAAATTGGGGTAATTGGCACATAATGTATACATTTAAAATGTCAAAAGCATCTACAGATAGAATGAGGGAATTAAGTAAATTTAGTGAGTTCTCTGGATATAAATCCAATATTGTAAATGATTAGTTTCTGTAGTATTCTGTTTCCATTGCTTATAATAGAATACCTGTAACTGGGTAATTTATAAAGAAGCAAAATTTATTTCTTACAGTTTTGGAGACAGGAAAGTCCACAGTCCAGGGAACATATTTGGCAAGGACCTTCTTCATGGTGACTCTACAAGAAACAAGGAGTATCGCATGGCAAGAATGGCCTGAACAAGAGCTCTCCCATGTGTTCTTCTTATAAAATCATTAGTCTGCACCCACAATAATTCATTATCAGCAAACTATTACTCCATAAATGGATCAATCCATTCACAAGGGCACAGTCCTCATGATCCAATCACCTCTCAAAGTCATGTACCTTTCAAATATCATATTCAGACTTTCCATCCTCTCAAGTTTCTAGTACATTAAGTTTTGAGGGACACTATTTGCAGTCTCTGTATACTGAAGGAAGTAAAATAGATTTTAAAACTCACTGAAACCACTTACAAAAGCATCAAAACACTAAATATGTAGGAGTAAATCTAATAAAAAGCATGTAATATTTATACACTAAAATTATAAAACATTTTGAGATAATTTAAAGGAAACCTAAAATAAGAGGCATACCTTGTTCACGAAATGGAAAATTTAGCATTTTAAATGTCAGTTTTTGATCAATTGATCTATCGATTAAAAACAATTTCAGTCAAAATCACAGAAGTGTCTGTGTGTGTGTGTAGTTAGAAAAAAAGAGTAATTATTAATAAGTTTAAATAAGTTTAGATCAGGTTTTAAGGAGATGTGTAAAATTCAACTATGAACTGAATTGAATATAAAGAAAGATAGACTCTTGCCATATCCATCCATGTCCCTGTTACAATTGAATATCATTTCACCTTTACCCTTTATCTGAACTTAATTCTACATTGTTAGAATGGTATATTAGTAATCAACATTTTTTGCACTATTAAAAATAATTTCTTTTCATGTTCAGCCTATTGCAATTAAATGTTTTTCACCAAAAAACGACAAGAACAAAACAAGAACAAAATGAAAAATAACAACAACACAGTAGCTTGTGTAAATTTTTAAAAAATTTCATCATGTCTACTTCCATTATCAGAGAAGGAAAGTAAGCTTGTCTTAATCAGCATTAGTGCTTTGACATTGTAGGCATTCAACTAAAAATATGCAGATTCAGTTTGGCTACTTAGACAACCAGTGAAGAATTATTGAAGATATGGATAACTGTTGTATTATGTTGTGCATCCCTGTATTTGACATTTGTTACAATAAATGTATTGTGTAAATATGGCTATTCGTGATTAATTGAATTAATTTTCGTTTGGGGATTGCCTGTTATTTTCTACTGTTCCTCAGAATACTTGTAAAAGCTATCATGAATTGCAGTAAAAATGCTTCACTTAGTTTTATTTTATAGTTCTCACTTGGCTAGAACTTATACAGTTCTCTTGCTATATAAGTATTTCATATCTGTCCGCAATATACTATTTTTATGAGCCTATGTTTTCAAAAGAATATTATTTTCTACTGTGAATGGTTTCAATTATATATAATTAAAAGCATTGCCAATTGTGTCCTAGAATTAATAAAAGCAATCACATAAAAATCTGCATTACCATTGACAGGTAATGATTCTTACTAATAAAAACATGAGATTGTATAAACAGGAAGCATGTAATCAAATAAATTGGATTTATATATCTGAGTTTCGTATGGTTTGATAAGTAAAAATAAATTTAATTTCTCCTTATTTCTCGTGAATAATTTGTTATACATTAAGGTAAATGATTTATAAAAATACTAGTATTAATTGAAACTATCTTTCATAGATATTATCTGTTTATAATATTGTAAAATATGCTACAAATTGAGAGATTAATGTGAAAATACACTTATACATAAATCTGGTCATACTTTACTGAATATTTTCAAAATGTTTGGCAAGCAGCTGTTTCCTGCAGTGAATATGCCGACTGATTTTAATGGTATTTTGAGTATAGATCCCCATCTTATTTTATTGCTATGGTAAAATGTCAGCAAAAATGTATGCATTCTTTAATAGCCTCTAGAGAAGGCTGAATCTAAATTAGAAAATAACAATCATGATGATAAAAAGCATATGTTTTGGTATTTTGAGTGTAATCATTTGTATTTGCTGAGGAGACACTTTGTATTAGATGTTTTAATGTTTATGAATAAATAATACATATCTCTAAGTGAATATTTAGTATGATAAAAACAAGTCTATTAAACGAACTATTATTTCATCTACTATCAGCAATGGGTCTTCTTTGTGAAGCTAATTTGGGTTAAGAAGAGTTTATCCTGTGATTTACAGCAATATCTTTGAGGCTAATACTAGTACAAAAGAAAATATAAATTTTTAGTGTCTTTCTTTTGACAGTGTCCCTACAAAACTGTGTGTAGGCAATAGGGTCCCATTGATGAAATAAATAACTCTAAAAAGAAAAGTTTAAAAAGCCTCAGGTTTATTGATGTAAGAACTAAAACCTATCAAGCATTCCAAAAACAAAACAAAATTGCTATTATTTCCATGCTAATTAATATATCTTTCAATGAAGATTTATTTTTTTTTATTTTTTATTTTTTTAATTTTATTATGTCGATATACATTGTAGCTGATTATTGCTCCCCATCACCAAAACCTCCCTCCCTTCTCCCTCCCCCCCTCCCCCCAACAATGTCCTTTCTGTTTGCTTGTTGTATCAACTTCAAATAATTGTGGTTGTTATATCTTCTTCCCCCCCCCCCCCCCGGTTTGTGTGTGTGTGTGTGTGTATGTGTGTGTGTGAATTTATATATTAATTTTTAGCTCCCTCCAATAAGTGAGAACATGTGGTATTTCTCTTTCTGTGCCTGACTTGTTTCACTTAATATAATTCTCTCAAGGTCCATCCATGTTGTTGCAAATGGCAGTATTTCATTCGTTTTTATAGCTGAGTAGTATTCCATTGTGTAGATGTACCACATTTTCCGTATCCACTCATCTGATGATGGGCATTTGGGCTGGTTCCAACTCTTGGCTATTGTAAAGAGTGCTGCGATGAACATTGGGGAACAGGTATACCTTCGACTTGATGATTTCCATTCCTCTGGGTATATTCCCAACAGTGGGATGGCTGGGTCGTATGGTAGATCTATTTGCAATTGTTTAAGGAACCTCCATACCATTTTCCATAGAGGCTGCACCATTTGGCAGTCCCACCAACAATGGATGAGAGTTCCTTTTTCTCCGCAGCCTCGCCAGCATTTATCGTTCATAGTCTTTTGGATTTTAGCCATCCTAACTGGGGTTAGATGGTATCTCAATGTGGTTTTGATTTGCATTTCCCGGATGCTGAGTGATGTTGAGCATTTTTTCATATGTCGGTTGGCCATTTGGATATCTTCCTTAGAGAAATGCCTACTTAGCTCTTTTGCCCATTTTTTAATTGGGTTGCTTGTTTTCTTCTTGTAAAGTTGTTTGAGTTCCTTATATATTCTGGATATTAATCCTTTGTCAGATGTATATTTTGCAAATATTTTCTCCCACTCTGTTGGTTGTCTTTTAACTCTTTTAATTGTTTCTTTTGCTGTGCAGAAGCTTTTTAGTTTGATATAATCCCATTTGTTTATTTTTCCTTTGGTTGCCCGTGCTTTTGGGGTCGTATTCATGAAGTCTGTGCCCAGTCCTATTTCCTGAAGTGTTTCCCCTATGTTTTCTTTAAGAAGTTTTATTGTCTCAGGGTGTATATTTAAATCCTTAATCCATTTTGAGTTGATTTTAGTATACGGTGAGAGGTATGGATCTATTTTCATTCTCCTGCATATCGATATCCAGTTATCCCAGCACCACTTGCTGAAGAGGCAGTCCCTTCCCCAGTGAATAGGCTTGGTGCCTTTGTCAAAGATCAGATGGCAGTAAGTGTGTGGGTTGATTTCTGGATTCTCTATTCTATTCCATTGGTCAGTGTGTCTGTTTTTATGCCAGTACCATACTGTTTTGGTTATTATAGCTTTGTAGTATAGCTTAAAGTCAGGTAGTGTTATGCCTCCAGCTTTATTTTTTTTGCTGAGCATTGCTTTGGCTATTCGTGGTCTTTTATTGTTCCATATAAATGTCTGAATAGTTTTTTCCATTTCTGAGAAAAATGTCTTTGGAATTTTGATGGGGATTGCATTGAATTTGTATATCACTTTGGGTAGTATGGACATTTTCACTATGTTGATTCTTCCAATCCAAGAGCATGGAATATCTTTCCATCTTCTTGTATCCTCTCTAATTTCTCTCAGCAGTGGTTTGTAGTTCTCATTATAGAGATTTTTCACCTCCTTGGTTAACTCTATTCCTAAGTATTTTATTTTTTTGGTGGCTATTGTAAATGGGCAGGCTTTCTTGATTTCTCCTTCTGCATGTTCACTATTGGAGAAAAGAAATGCTACTGATTTTTGTGTGTTGATTTTGTATCCTGCTACTGTGCTGAAATCATTTATCAATTCCAACAGTTTTTTTGTAGAGGTTTTAGGCTGTTCGATATATAGGATCATGTCGTCTGCAAACAGGGACAGTTTGACTTCATCTTTTCCAATCCGGATGCCCTTTATTTCCTTCTCTTCTCTGATTGCTCTGGCTAGTACTTCCAACACTATGTTGAATAGGAGTGGTGAGAGTGGGCATCCTTGTCTAGTGCCTGTTCTTAAAGGAAAAGCTTTCAGCTTTTCCCCATTCAGGATGATATTGGCAGTGGGTTTGGCATATATGGCTTTAATTATGTTGAGATACTTTCCCTCTATACCTAACTTACAGAGGGTCTTTGTCATGAATGAGTGCTGAACTTTATCAAATGCTTTTTCAGCATCTATAGAGATGATCATATGGTCCTTGTGTTTGAGTTTATTAATATGGTGTAACACAGTTATTGATTTGCGTATGTTGAACCAACCTTGCATCCCTGGGATGAATCCCACTTGATCGTGATGAATAATTTTTCGTCAAGGGAGTACTGGGTTTGGTTCCTGAAAAATAACTACCACTGCCATAAAAACCCAAGAAAAATCTAAACCCACTAGTACAATAAAAATGGCATTCATGAAGAGAAAACAAGCTAACAAAAACACTATCTACAACCTAAGGAACCAACAAACAAAGAAACCAAACAGTAAATCAGAAAGCAAGGAACAAAAGACACCTAAGACAACCAAACAACCAATAAAATGCTAGGAATAAATCAACACCTTTCAATAACAACTCTTAATGTTAAAGGCTTAAATTCCCCAATTAAAAGACACAGACTGGCTGCCTGGATCAAAAAGCAGGACCCAACTATATGCTGCCTACAAGAGACCCACCTCACCCATAAAGATTCACACAGACTAAGAGTGAAAGGATGGAAAAAGATTTATCATGCAAACAGAAAAGAAAAACGAGCTGGAGTGGCTATTCTTATATCTGACAAAATAGACTTTAAACTAAAAACCATAAAAAGAGACAATGAGGGACACTACTTAATGATAAAAGGACTGATCCATCAAGAAGACATAACAATCATAAATATGTACGCACCCAATGTTGGAGCAGCCAGATTTATAAAACAAACTCTATTAGACCTAAAGAAGGAAATAGACACTAATACCATAATAGCAGGGGACCTGAACACTCCACTGTCAATATTAGACAGATCATCTAGGCAAAGAATCAGTAGAGAAACACAAGATCTAAACAAGACTCTAGACCAATTGGAATTGGCAGATATCTACAGAACATTCCACCCAACAACCTCAGAATATTCATTCTTCTCATCAGCACATGGATCATTCTCCAGGATAGATCACATATTAGGTCACAAATCAAGTCTCAATAAATTCAAAAAAATTGGAATTATCCCATGTATCTTCTCAGACCACAATGGATTAAAACTAGAAATTAATAACAAACAAAACTCTGGAAACTATACAAACACATGGAAATTAAACAGCATTCTACTTAATGACATATGGGTCCAAGAAGAAATCAAGCAGGAAATCAAAAAGTTTATTGAAACTAATGAAAACAATGATACATCATACCAAAACCTGTGGGATACTGCAAAAGCAGTATTGAGGGGAAAATTTATTGCATTAAATGCTCACTTCAGAAGAATGGAAAGATGGCAAGTGAACAACCTAACACTTCACCTTAAAGAACTAGAAAAACAAGAACAATCCAATCCTAAAGTTAGCAGACGGAAAGAAATCATTAAGATCAGAGCAGAACTGAATGAAATTGAAAACCAAAAAACAATTCAAAAGATCAACGAATCAAAAAGTTGGTGTTTTGAAAAGATAAATAAAATTGACAAACCATTAGCATGGCTAACAAAAAAAAGAAGAGAGAAGACTCAAATAACAAAAATCAGAAATGAAAAAGGCGATATTACAACTGATTCATCTGAAATACAAGGAATCATTCGAGACTACTATAAACAACTATACGCCAACAAATTTGAAAATCTGGAGGAAATGGATAAATTTCTGGACACACACAAGCTCCCAAAACTGAACCGTGAAGATGTAGAAAATTTGAACAGACCAATAACAATAAAGGAGATTGAAGCTGTTATCAGAAGGCTCCCAACAAAGAAAAGCCCAGGACCAGATGGATTCACAGCAGAATTTTACCAAACATTCAAAGAGGAATTGACACCGATTCTTTACAAACTATTCCAAAAGATTGAAACGGACGCAAATCTCCCAAACTCATTCTATGAAGCAAACATCATCCTGATACCAAAACCAGGTAAAGATATAACCAAAAAAGAAAACTACAGGCCGATATCCTTGATGAATATAGATGCAAAAATCCTCACTAAAATACTAGCAAACAGAATACAGCAACACATTCAATGAAGATTTAAATGAGAATATGTTGAACATTAGATAGCTACTTCTAGAACGTGAATTCCTAAATATAGGGATTGGATTCCTACAACGAAATAAACACAAAGGGGCATGGGTCTCTAATTAGGTCCTATAGAAGTTGACTATTTGACTGTATGATGTACCTTTACTTTAACTTATGCATATTTCTTTATAATAAAGTAATTTATAATAAAGTAATTTATTATGATTTCTTTTTTTTAATTTATTATGATTTTGAAGTTTCATATCAATAATTAAATAATTTTTTGAACAGACAATCATCAGCTGGCAGATAAGGAAATCTAGAGGCATAGATCAAAAAAATTAAAAACAAGAGTATTTGTGTTTAGAGGAAAGAATTATGGAGGGAAGTAATAGTGTCATCATAAAGAGTCCAGAAAATTTTGTATGTACAATACAGAAACAGAGAAACACAACAACAGCAAAAACTTGATCATTATAGTTTCCAAAAATAAATTTAAATCTAAGAATATAACTGAGGATATCATTCTGAATGTCAAATATATTAAAAAAGAAAATATAAGAATGGCGATAAAGAGGATTAATCCAGAAAGCTTCCATTTTTTTCAGTTAAAAAAATAAATTACATATCTTAAAATAAGATTAGGCACAGTTTATCTACAATTTATCTTTTAGTACTTTTTTTTCAAAAATTGTTTGTCATGTTTTACATGATGTTTTAGAAAGCTTCTGTTATTTTAAATTACTGTTGAAAGTGACATGTGTCAAAATGGGAACATTCAAAATTCAGGGTTGAGAATTTTATGAGTTAGCTATAGCTGTTTAACTGTCTACCCCAAATTTAGTCTTAAACAAAATAAAAAATAAAAATAAAAAATTGCCAATCAGCAATTAAGGTTGTGCAACCCGGCAGGATTTTCAGATCTCGGCAGAACTCCTGTGTATGGCTGATAACAGCTACGGGTGGGCTAAAAATGGCATTTCAAGGATGACTGAGGCACATTAGTCCTCCTCTGTGTGATGTTTCATCCAGCAGCAGTTCAGCAGGTGAATACAGGTGCAGAGTTCCGAGCGACGTTGAGAAAATGCTTTATTTAATTGACCAAAGTAAGTCAAAAGACCAACCTATATTAAAGGAATGGTGACGTAGACTTAACATTGATGGGAAGAGGTTGAAACAGCCTCTCAAGTGGCCAGGACAGAGAGAAGAATGAATTGCAGCCGTTTTTGCAATAAATTCCGCTACACTTAAGATCTCACTTTTATCACGTTACTATATTTAAAGACATTTAAAAGATAACTTCTTAAAGAGTGAAAGTGTCAAAATTTTTAATGATTTTTTTCTCTAATTTGTAGAAAACTCATTTCAAACTGAATGAAATATTACCTTATTTTTTTTCACAACTATGTAAGCTTGATGTATAAGTTTCTATGTGCATATGAGGATGTTTCATACCCATATTATTTTTCCATTATAATTATTAGTGATGTGATGCCTAGGGACACAACTACATATCCCATAGAATCTGAGACATTATTCTTCACAGATATCTATCAAGTATTTGACACCATGCTTCCAAGTGAACATTTTATCTATATTTTGCTTGAATCATTCATTAATCCTTATTAATTTTTTTATGGAACAATACAATTCAGTTAATTTAATTTTTTAAATGAGCCAAAATAACAAGTAACTTAAAAATTTATTTGATAATTAATTTAAATTATTTTTTAAAAGAAATGAGATCGGTTAATAGTTAAATGCCAGTCCACTCCCAGTAAGGCAAATTCAATCATTCTGATATTCATGACCCATAACAAATGGTATAGTTTCTCATTTCCCTGCCAAGTTACAATATCATGCTAGGTAAATAAGACTAATGTTAACAAACACAGTTTTAGTTCATTCAGTTTGTCTGAATGAACTTGTTCTTACATAAACGTAAGAACACAAATATTCAGTCACACAAATATTATTTTATCCCTTTCTATTAAGAAGCAAGCAATGATCAGGGAACTGTTACATTTTTATAGGGTTAAAATAAATAAGTAGGAAAATGTTCAATTTCATCTGGTTACATGGGAATTAAATCACTAGTATTAGGCCTCCATTTTCCAAATGTGCACTTCACATGCATAAACTCTAAAGCAAAATATATGAAACTTCTGGGTTCTAAAAGAAAATCCAATCTAAGCAATGAAGGAGAACTAACTCTTAAATTTTAATTAGGTTATAAAAGTAATCATCTCACTCTAGAAAAGCTGTTATCCCTATTACAAGCATACATTAATATCCCATGTATGGTTAATTATGTCCACTCTGTTTTAGTACTATCATTTTGAAAATGAAACACAAATTGAGAAAAAATGCATTAGGTATATAAGATTACATAGTTTGTATTTTCTATTTTATTTAATCACCAACAACATGCATCTAATAAAATTTATTTGCTCTACATTGCTAATAAATGTCATAAATAATTCCTCTCTAACTGCTTAAGCAAGATGTTCACTTACAGTACTAAATTAAGAAATGCTTTAAAATAAAACATTGAAAAAATTATGATGCTGAAACAAGTGAAGAGGGCAATGATTTTAACTGTTTTGCAATTAATTATAAATCTTCATGCTAAGCTTCAGAATCCTATTGCTAAATAGTGAATTTGGCTAATTTCTTTTCCAAGTGCCACCATATTTACCATTCAATAATCCCATAAATTTATAATGTGAACAAAAGTATGCTCATGACAGCCTGCCACATAGGCAGTAAATCTCTGCAGATCAATATATTCAGAATTATGTTGTTGTTATTCATTTAACTTTCAAGGTAAGTGTGGGAAATAAAAACACCCTGAGCCCTGCTTAGCACCTTTATTCACCAAAAGCTTCAATTTTTCATTTTAGGAGACAGTCACGCTAGATGGGTTAGCAGGCAGTTCATGGTTTATTTTTGTGGAATGTGGTTCCCATGGTAGTTTTGATTTCAAAGCCTTTGAGGGGTTATTTTTGTCTACTTGGTGCCACTGGAACTGATCCAATTTGATGTAAAGTCTGATTTGATCTGATGCTGAACTTGGGCCAGGCCAGCCCACCATATGTCTCTCCATGAGGGAGAGCAGTCTCCAGACATGTGGATAAAGAAGCTTCCTGGATGGTACTTGTTGTGGAAGTGTTTGTCTTCTCTTATCTATGGTGGATGGGGACTGTTTTCCTGCGCTAGGTGTTCATTATGTTGGGATCTCTATTGCATTATCCTACCCATTCCACTGCCTCTAGACAAACAGTGGATTTCAGACTAGATTGCAAAGGACAACTTCTCCTGTTGGCTTATTGTTCCCAGAGTTTATGATTTATTCCCCTTGCCAGTGATGGCTTGCCCATTATTATCAAAGGCAATCCTGCTTGATCTGGAAAAAAGAATAAGCTTACATGCTTATCTTCTGTAGGTAACTTGGAGATAGGATATGCCAGTTCTGGATCACCTTCTTCTCTTGGAGATGGGGAGACCTTATAGTGCTCTGTGGCTTTGTTTTTCCTCCAGTTACATAGTCTTACAGCAGTTCTTCCTCTTACCACTTATCACAGTTCTCCTTTGGTTGTCTCTCACCGTTTTGCAAAGATTTATAGCTTACTTTGTGGAGAAGAGTAAGAAGAAACTGTTCTAAACCATCACATCCAGACCTGAAAGCCCCTTATTTTATTTCTGAAGGTTCAAGCCTTTTTTTTTTTTATCATCTTCTTTCTATTTTGAGAACTTGTTTTTACCTATTCTTTAAGATTATATTTACTAGCAAAAAAATTTCTTAGTTCTTAGTTTTTCTTTATCTGGTAATGTCTTTATTTTCCTTTAATTCTTGAAAGGTGTTTTAGAAAATATAGCCTTTATAGTAATGTTTGATAATTGTACCACTTTCTTCCTGCCTCCATGGTTTTAGATGAGAAATCCACTGTCATTCAAAATAGGTGTTCTTAAAGTAATGTCATTTATCTCCAGCTTCATTCAAGATTTTTTTCTTTGTCTTAAATTTCAGAATTTAATTATGATGGATCTCTGTGCGGATTTCTTTGGGTCCCCTGTTTGAAGTTTTCTCAGCCTCTTGAACCTGTAGGTTTATATCTTTTACCAAATATGAAAAGTTTTCTGTCATTATTTCTTTGAATAAGTTTCCAATTCCAGTCTCTCCTCTTCCTTTATGCTTCTAATAATACAAATAGTACCTCTTCTGTTATTGTTTCACAGGTCCTTGAAAGCTCTGTTATTTCAATGTGTTTTCTCTCTACAAGGGTACTTCAAAAATTTCATGGGAAAATAGAATTAAAAGATAATGCAAATCTTTCCATGAACTTTTTGAAGTACCTTCATATTGTTCAGATTGCATGAATTCTATTTATTTGTTCTTAGGCTCACTACTTCTATCCTCTCTCATTTTCAGTCTTCTATTGAGCCCACCCAAGTTTGTCATTTCTTCAGTACTTTTTAGCTTCATAATTTCTATTTGTCACTTTTTAAGACACCTACTTTCTTGCTAAGACTTTCTACTTTCTTCATTTCTTTCTAAAGAATTCATAATCGCTTATTAAAACTGTTTTTATGTTGGCTGCCTTAAAGTCTTTGACAGATAATTCCAATACCTAATTTATTTCCATATTGGTTTCTGCTGATTGTGGTTTATTTTTCACTCAACTTGTGTTTTTCCTTGTTCTTGGTATGAAGAATGATTTGTAATTGAATTCTGGAAATTTTAGATACTACATTAAATATTAAAAACTGTGGATTTTGGGGGGGGGCAGTACTTCTGTTGAGGTGTGGCACCATGGCTGCTTGGGTGTTTATGTTACACTTACCACTGAGCTGCACCAACACTATTCTGGAAAAAGTAGGGCACTGACTCATACCGTCTTGTTGCCTTCAAGTGGGAGTGTATGCTTACCTTCCCTCTGCCTCACAAACATAAGGCAAAGAGGAATCAGATGGCTGACATATACACTAGCTCCACACTTCTGCATGGTGGGCATGTAAGATTGGCTTCTCAGGATTCCTGCTGACACTGTGGGGGGAGAATGAAGCAATCTTAGCTAGAGTAAGAGGGTGACACTTTGGCTAGGCCTGCCTCTCACCACCTTACTCCACCTGCTTCCTAGTAGGTGGGTGATGGAGACTCAGCTCCCACTAGGTCTCTCCCACTCTGGAGTGGAGGGCATTGAAGTGCCCAGTAGCTCTGACATGTACTGCCTTGTTCAGTATGATTGTTACCCTGTGGGTGTGGAGGTTGAGCAACTCACTAGGACCCAGTGACTCCAGGTGTGTGTGGTGAGTAGAACACTAATTAGCTTGAACTCTCAATGGCCTTTTTAAATCTCCTTGATACTAGGTGGGAATGGTGACTCAGCTCCCTCTTGAGCCTGCTGAATATAGTTGGAGGAGGTACAATTTTGAGTGTTCACAAGCTGAGCCTTGTACTGCCCTATTAAATTTCTTGCTGCTCCGTGGGAGTGGAGATTCAGCTTGTGGGCAGACCCCTCAGAAACTACCTTGGATGGGAAACTGGAGTTCTAACTGCTTTTCCCAGAGAGGAGACAGGAGACTGTTTTTCTTTTAGAGCTACCAACACTGTCTCAGTGGAAGAATAGGAGTACTACCTGTTTCCATGCTCAGGTGATGGAAGATCTGCTTTCTGCTAGGACCCTATGAAACTACTAGGTGGCAGAATCAGAGTGCTGCTGCCTGTTTTCATAGAGCAGAGTGTGGAATGGAATGTGAGCTCAGATCTTTGGTTGATTTCATGGAACCCGGGGGTGGGAGGTGGGGGGGGCATGTAATATGTGTGTGTGTTGGGGGGGTGGCAAGTGAATGTAGGAGGCAGCATAGCTCCCCCTCCCAAAGATGTTCAGTTTTTAATCCCTGAAATCTGTAAATATGTTATGTAACATATCAAAGGGGACTTTGAAAATGTAATTAAGATTATGGGCATTAAAATAGAATTATTATTCTGAATTATATACATAGATCCAATTTAATAGCATTAGACCTTAAAAACAGAAAATCTCCTAGTTCAGGTCAGAAAGATACACTGAAAGAAGAATAAAAGAGATGTTACAGATTGGAAAGTCAGATATATTCCAGTTGAGAGAAGAATATGATACACCATTGCTGGCTTAGCTATATAGGGGAACATATTTAAGGATAAGTGAGATATGTCTAGAGACATCTCTGATACTCTCATTCTTTTTTTCTTTGAATAAATGTTTATTCAAATATTTTGCTCATTTTTAATTGCAGTATTTGTCTTTTTATTTTTGAGTTATGAGTTCTTTATATATCTGGATATAAGTCCCTCACCATATAACTTGTACATTTTTTCCCCATTCTCTGGATATCCTTTCACATTCTTGATTGTGCTTTTTTGAAGCAGAAGTATTTAATTTTGATGAAGTCTAATTTACTAAGGCTTATTTTATGGCATAACATATGTTCTTTCTGGAGAATATTCCAGATGCATTTAGAAGTATGCATTGTATGATATCATTGGGTAGAACGAGCTCTAGATGTCTGTCAAGTATGGTTGGCTTATAGCATTGTACAAATCCATTACCTTTTGATATTATGTCTAGTTGTTCTATTCATTATTGAAAATGGGTTTCTCAGCTGCTATAACTGTTGTTGAATTGTCTATTTTTCATTTCAATTGTTTTTTTGTACCACACATTTTGGGGTTGTATTTTTAGGTTTATAAATGTTTATAATTGTTATGCCTTCCTGAAAGATGAACACTTATTACAATAAAAAAATCTGGTTTTGTCTCTAGTGATTTTTTTTTTAAGTTTATATTATCTGATATTAGCATATCTACTCCAAACTTTATTGGTTACTGTTTGCATATTATATCTTTTTCATCATTTTCCTTTCAACTTATTTGTGGTTTTGTATCTAAAGTTTCTCTTTTTTAGACAGTAAAATGTTGGCCATTTTTTTAAAAGTACATTCTGACAATCTATGACTTTTAACTAAAGTTTTTAACCTTTTGTATTTAATGTAATTATGTCTAATGTCTTGCTATTTGCTTATTATATGTCTTATATGTTTTATTATTTTAATATATGTCTTATGTATCTTTTTTGCTCCATTTATGTATTACTGTCTTATGTTGTGTTCAATACATATTTTCAAGAGACCTATTTTAGTCCCCTTGATGTTTCTTTAATTACATATTTCTTCAAATATTTCTTAATGTTTTTCTATGGAATTATAATTAACATCTTAATTTAACAGAGTCTAGTTCAGATTAATACCTATTTAATCTCAATAAGCTACAAATATTTGTTCCAATATAGCTCATTTTATCTCATCCTTTGTGATTTTCATCATCCAAATTGCATCTTTATACCTTATAATACTTTCACAATTACTGATATATGTAACTGTGCTTTAAATCAGATAGCAGAATAAAAAAATTACAAATAAAAGTGCATTGTGAAGTTTTGTTTGTTTGTTTGTTTGAATTTGCCTATGTACTTACCTTCATCAGGGTACTTTATTTGTTGCGTGGATTCAAGTTACTGTCTAGTGTCCTTTCCTTTCAGCCTGAAGGATTATCTTCTGTATTTCTTATATGTCTGGTCTGCTAGCAACAATTTTTATATATGTATATTTTTGCCTCTCTCTTTCTATGTTCACCTGTTAGTCCTGTTGTGTATATGGTGGTACATTTGATGGTGTTCCATAGGTCTCTGAGGCTCTTATTCTTTTTTATTTCTGTTTTTCAGACTAAACAATCTTAATTTATCTGTCTTCAAATTGACAAATTCTTCCTTCTGCCACATGAGGAATTTGTGATTTTTACATTTCTGTTTTATTTTTTAACTTTAGAGATTTCTATTTATATAAATTTCTCTGTATTGCTAGTCTTTATTTAGTGAGATTTTGTTCTTATGCTTTTATTTAATTTTTAGACATTCTTTTCTTTAGTTCTTTGAACATATTTCACAGCACTCAATTTAAAATCTCAGTCTAGTAAATTGAATGAATGTTAGTGTTTTGCAGTGTTTTTATTTTTTTATTTTCTCCCAGTGTATGTGCAATTCTTTATGGATTCTTTCCGTGTTTTTTTTTTTTTTTTTTTTCCTGCTGTTGTTGTCATCAAAAACTTGGCATTTTAAATACCATAATGTAACAAATATGTAAATTATATTTTATCTCCTTTCTAGACTTTATTCTTTCTGTTTGCTGTTATTGTTGTTTTGCTGTTACTATTGTTTAGTGACTTTTCTGAACTAATTATATAAAATCTGTACTATTTGCCATATATGGCCACGGAAGTCTCTGCTTTGTTAAACTAACAGTAAGCTGATGTTTAGGCAGAGATTTCCTTAAATTCTTAGGACAAATAAATCTCCCTGAATTTGTCAAGGGGCTCAATGTCTGTGTTTAGGAATACTGTCAATGCTCAGTAAGACAGCTTACAAACTCTGACTTAGTTTTTCATTCCCGCTTGTACACAGCCTCTAACTCAATCAGAGGTGAGAGCTTAGAGCGTTCTCAGGATCTACCTACACCTGCGCATGGTCTTGGCATGTACACAATTTTTTGCCTGCTTGTGGTCTTCTAGATTCCCAGAAATATGTCAGACATTTTCAAAGTTCCCTACGGACATCTTATTCCTCCGTTTTTCCTCTTAAGTTTTTAGTCAGCCAGTTGTTCGCCCTATTTGTTTTTTCAGTCTCCGGCAGCTGCAATGTTAAAAGAGTGCAATGATTATTTTTAACAAATATCCTTGGGAAAAGGTCATTCACATGGAGAATATAGTGATCCAGGTCAAAGGAAGACAAGGCCTGCATTGAGGGTTCCCAGAGAATTGCCAGACATGTCAAATAATTAAAATTCTTTGAAAATGTTGCTTTTTAGAGAGTGTCAATGTCATTTTACCCTCTTTGGTGGTTGCTAGGGTATTCATTTTCACCAATTGTGGGATCGTCAGTTTTTATGATTAGTGAGGAGCTGGGAATAGGGAAAATTAAAATACCACATATCTCCCACATTCAGCTGTTTTAGTGATTGTTACACGAAATTGCAAGAGATTGTTGGAACCACTGTTTATTTTTCAGAGTTCTGAATTTTATTTATTATTTATTTATTTATTTTTGGCAGCTGGCCAGTATGGGGATCTGAACCTTTGACTTTGGTGTTAAAACATCGTGCTCTAACCAAATGAGCTAGTCAGCCCCTGAAAATACTGATTTTGTGGTTTTGATGAAATATTGATTCAATCTCTCCTTACTAGTTATAGATCTGTTCAGATTGTTTATTTCTTCATGATTCATTCTTGGTGTATTGTGTATTTCTAGAAATGTGTCCCTTTCTTCTAATTAATTCAATTTGTTGGTGTACATTTTATCCTAGTATTTTTTATAAAACTTTTTATTTATATGGTTTTAACTCTTATGTCTTCTCTTTCATTTCTGATTTTAATTATTTGAGTCTTATCTCTTCACTTTTTGTTATTGTTTTTCTTCATTTTGCTTTTCTGAATCAATAATTTTAGATTACCTGTTTTCGTTTGCTGACTTTTTTCATCTTTCTGGTTAAGTCTCCTGCTAAACCACTCTAGTGAATTTTTTAATTCAGTAATTGTCTTTTTTTTACTTCAAATTTCAGTTTGTTTCTTTTTTTACAGTTTTTATTGGTTGATATTTTTATTGTATCCTTGCAACATTTTCCTGATTTTGTCCATCTGTGTTCTTTTTCAGGTTATTTAGCATCTTTAAGAACATTTCTCTAAGTAACTCAGAGATAGGTATCTTGAGGGTAGCTTTCTGGAAATTTGTGTTTCCCTTTTTATGGATGCCTTTTGATCTTTTGTTGAGATTTATGTACAAGCATGCCTCATTTTACTGTGCTTTGTTTTGCTGTGCTTAACACTTATTGTGTTTTTTTTTTACAAATTGACAGCTGTGGCAACCTTGTATCAAGCAAGTCTTTTGGTGCCATTTTTCTAGCAGCACGTGCTCACTTCATGTCTCAGTGTCACATTTTGGTAACTCTTGGAATATTTCAAGCATTATTATTATTATTATTGTATATCTGTCATAGTGATCTATGATCAGTGATCTTTGATGTTATTATGGTAATTGTTTTGGGGAACCTCAAACCACACACACAGAAGACAGCAAATTTCATTAAGTGTTATGAATGTTCTAACTGCCCCACAAACTGGCCATTTCCTTACATCTCTCCTTCTTCTTGGTCCTCTCCATTCCCTGAGACACAACAATATTGAAATTAGGCAATGTTCAAGCGAAAGGAAGAGTCCACAAATCTCTCATTTTAAATCAAAAGCCAGATTGTTCCATATGAATGTTAAGATTGTTTTTTCCATTTCTGTGAAGAATGTCATTAGTATTTAGATGGGGATTGCTTTGAATCTGTAGATTGCTTTGGGTAGCATAGACATTTTCACACTATTAATTCTTCCAATCCAAGAGCATGGAATATCTTTGCATCATTATGTGTCTTCTTTAATTTCTTTCAGTAGTGGTTAGTAGTTCTCATTGTAGAGATCTTTCACCTCCTTGGTTAAATTGATCCCTAGGTATTTTATTTTATTCATGATCAAAGCAATCCTGACCAAAATAAATAAAGCTGGAGGCATAACACTACCTGACTTCAAATTATACTACAAAGCTACAATAACCAAAACAGCATGGCACTGGCATAAAAATAGACATTCTGACCAGTGTAGCAGAATTGAGAACCCAGAAATCACCCCTCAGGTGATTTCACCCCTTACAGCCATCTGATATTGGACGAAATCAACAGAAATCTATATTGGGGAAAAGACTGCCTCTTCAATAAGTGGTGCTGGGAAAATTATATCCATATGCAGAAGAATGAAACTAGATATGCACCTCTTACCATATACTAAAATCAACTCAAAATTTATTAAAGACTTAAGCATAAGACCTGAAACTATAAAATTACTAAGGGAAAATATAGGTGAAACACTTCAGAAACTAGGTCTGGGCACAGACTTTATGAACATGAGCCCCAAAGCACAAGCAACAAAAGAAAAAATAAACAAATGGGACTATATCAAACTAAAAAGCTTCTGCACAGCAAAGAGAACAATCAACAAGATGAAATGACAACCTGCAGAATGGAAGAAAATTTTTACTAACTATGCATCTGACAAGAGATTAATATTCATAATACATAAGGAACTCAGGCAATTTCACAGTAAAAAAAACAAATAACCCAATTAAAAAATGGGCTAAGGAGCTGAATAGACATTTCTCAAAAGAGGACATACAAGTGGCCAACAGGTACATGAAAAAAATGCTCAACATCACTAATCATCAGGGAAATGCAAATTAGAACCACACTGAGATATCATCTCACCCCAGTTAGACTTGCTAAAATCAAAAAGACAGTGAATAACAAATGCTGACGAGGGTGTGGAGAGAAGGGAACACTCTTGCACTGTTGGTGGGACTGTAAATTAGCACAACCACTATGAAAAACAGTATGGAGTTTTCTCAAACAACTACAGATAGGTCTCCCATATGATCCAGCAATCCCACTTCTGGGTATATACCCAGAAGAATGGAAATCATCATGTCAAAGGAATACCTGCACTCCTATGTCCATTGCAGCTCTTTTTTCAATAGCCAAGACATGGAAACAACTTAAATGTCCATTGATAGATAATTGGATAAGGAAACTGTGGTATACACACACCATGGAATACTACTCTGCCATAAAAAAAAAGGAAATTCTCCCATTTTCAACAACATGGGTGAGCTTGGAGAAACTTATGTTGAGTGAAATAAGCAAAGCTCAGGGGGACAAATACTGCATGTACTCACTCATAAATGGGAGCTAAGAGAAAAAGAAGCAAGGAAAGAAAGCCACAGTGGTGTGTTGGACTTGCAGAGGGAGAGAGCATACCTAAGTAAACAAAGTGGAGTGAGGGAAAGGGGGAATGGGAAGGAGGTTGAGGATTATTGGGTGGGGGACATGGGGTACAATTGTAATTTGTGGTAATATGTATGCTGCCAGTATGAATCTGGCCTTCACATCTTGGGCATGAGGGGTCACAGTCAACCTTGTATTTCATGAGTATTCATAACCAATAAAAAAATCAATCAGTCATTCAATTAAATGCTAGAAATGATTAAACATAGTGTGAAAAGCTGAGACTGAGGTAAAGAGTTAGGCCTCTTGTGTCAAACAGTAAGCCAAGTAGTGATTAAAAAAAATTTCTTTTGAAGAAAATTAAAAGTGCTACTCCAAAGAACACATGAATGATCACGATGTACAACAGCATTATTGTTGATCTGAAGAAAGTTTCAGTGGTCTGGATAAAAGATCAAACCAGCCGCAACATTCCCTTAAGCCAAAGCCTAACTCTTCAATTCTATAAAGACTGAGAGAGGTGACAAAGCTAAAGAAAAAATCTTTGAGGCTGGCAATAGTTGGTGAATGAGTTTTAAGGAAAGGAGCTGTCTCCATAACATAAAAGTTTAAGGTGAAGCAGCAAGTGCTGATGTAGAAACTGCAGCAAGTTACTCAGAAGATCGAGCTAAGATTATTGATTAAGGGGGTTACACTGAACAACAGATTTTCAATGTAGACAAAACAGACTTATATTGGAAGGAGATGCCATCTAAGACTTTCATAGCTGAAGAGAAGTCAATGCTTATCTTCAAAGCTTCAAAGTATAGGCTGACTCTCTTGCTAGAGGCAAATACAGCTAGTGACCTTAACATGAATCCAATGCTCATTTACTATTCTAAAAATGCTAGGGCTCTTAATATTTATGCTAAATCTACTCTGTATGTGTGTCATAAATAGAAAAATAAATCCTGAATGACAGAACATCTGATTATGGTATATACTTTATTGAATATTTTCAGTCACTGTTGAGACATACTGCTCAGAAAAAAAGATTCCTTTCAAAATATTACTGCTCACTGACAAAGCTTAGTCCTTAGCAGCTCTGATGGAGCTACACAAGGAGATGACTGTTGTTTTCATTCCTGCTAACACAACATCCATTCTGCAGCCTATGGATCAAGGAGTAATTCTGACTTTCAACTTTTATTATTTAAGAAATATATTTTGTAAAACTGTAAATACCCTAGGTAGTGATTCCTCTTATGGATCTGGGCAAAATAAATCGAAAAATTTCTGGAAAGATTTCACCATTCTAGACACCTTTAAGAACATTTGTTGTTCATGGGAGGATGTCAAAATACCAACATTAAGAGGAATTTGGCAGAAGTTGATTCCAACTTTCATGGATGACTTTGAGGGGTTCAATACTTCAATGGAAGAAGTAACTGTGGATGTGATAGAAATAGTAAGAGAACTAAATTTAGAAGCAGAGTTTAAAGATGTTACTGAATTGCTACAAAATCATGATAAAACTTTAACAAATGAGGAGTTGCTTCTTATGAATGAGCAAAGAAAGTGTTCTGAGAATCTACTCTTGTTGAAGATGATGTGAACATTGTTGAAATGACAACAAAGGATTTATGCAAAGCACTGCATGAAGGATTTGAGAGGAACGACTCTTATTGTGAAGAAAGTTCTACATGGATAAAATGCTATCAGATAACATTACATGGTACAGAGAAATCTTTTCTAAAAAGAAGAGTCAATTGATGCAGCAACTGGCATTGCTGTCTTATTTTATGAAATTGCTACAGCCACTTCTAAGTTCAGCAATCACCACCCTAATGAGTCAGCAGCCAACACTGAGGCAAAACCCTCTACCAGCAAAAAGGCTCAGCATTTTCAGCAATGTTATTTTTTTTATTAAGGTTTGTACATAGTTTTCTTCTAAACATAATACTATCGCACACTTAATAGACTACTATATAGTGTAAACATAACTTTTATATGCCCTGGGAAAACAAAAACTTTGTGTGACTGGCTTTATTGTGATATTTACTTTATTGCAGTTATCTGGAACCAAATCTGCAATATCTCTGAGGTAAGGGTGTATTTGAAAAAAGAGTGACCTGTCCTAGTCTTTACAGACTGTACGCAGGAAGAAACTTTCACCAGATGGTCTGACTAGAGGTTCTACGACCTCTAAAAGTTTTTCTGGGATATGTCTTCCTTGGGCTTATGAATCTGCTTTTTTTCTAGTATATATTGATGACTTAAACTGTCTAATTCCCCTAAAATGCTTGCTCTGTAAGTTTTTACTTTCAGTTTCTTCTGTATTCCTATACTTGTAATCTCTTGTGCCATCTCCCCTGCTCCCCAGTGGCTATTTGTAGAACTGCACACTTCTTGCTGCTCTAATGCCCCAGGCACTACTGGCCTCCAATCTGGTATCCTTACTATGCATTGTTTTCATCAGTCGTACATATCAGGTGGGACATAAACCAGTTCCTTGGGCAGCCCCCAGATAAAACCAGAATGTTGGACACAAGTTATTCTTTTCTTTCCTCCCTGAGAGAGAATCCAGGAAATGGGAGGTTTCCTCTTGATCATGACTCATTGTACTCGATAGGGAATGCAAAGGTGAGCAAAATCTCATAAACTTTTCTTACACTTCTCAGTTAAGTCCCTTCTTGGCTGTGTTCAACTGGGTGTTAAAACTGCTTTATGTATATTTCATTAATAAGGTGAAATAATCACATGCAAATGAGTTATATAGTAATTAAGCAATGAAAACCAATGAAGCTGGATAGATCCATCATCAGGATTGGTAGGAATTTTGGAAGGCTTGAAATAAAGATGAGATTGAGGAGGAGAGTAGGTTTTTATTTTGTTTTAAAAGTGTAAACTGGAGAAAATAAGGGATATATAATCTCTAGTTACTGATATCTCTTGTTTTTCCCATTGTACTCTAAATTAGTGTTAAGTAAGAAATACTGCCTTGTTTTTGTAATTCCACCATTGCTCCTTGGATTGAAATACCCATCTGGGATATCAGAATAGAAAAATCAGACTTCACCTCCTGGAGCTCATAAGGATTTATCTCTTATCGACAATTCAACACATTCTTTCAATCCATCCATCTTTACAATATGTTTTATAAAAATTTTGCTTAGATAAATATTCAAGATTTATTTTATAATAAGCATGTAACTGTTATTCAAATTTTAATTATGTAGAAAACTATGAATATGTTTATTTCCCTGAAAAATGCTTATTCTTTTGGGGCATTAATAATTGTCTTATTTTGCTTCATTTGCTTAGTTTTATATGCTTCGATCATCATTTCATCTTCAAACTCTCCAACCAACTGCCTCAAATTCCTCTACTATGTTGAGGTACATAGATTTTATATAAATTTTATCTTCCCAGTGAAACACTTTCCAAGTCATGTATCCTGCTCCAGTGTTAGTGTATTATATCATACACCCTGTGCACAGATGTCAGGTTATCTCTTTTGTCCATCATCCAGGCCATTCTCTTTGTCTCTTCCCTTTGCTGGATAAACAAAAGTTTTTATTGTATCTCACATCTTTATTCTTTGTTTACATCCTCATTTTGCATGTACACATCTTCTAGAACTTCCTGAGGAAAGGTGTCTTAAAGGCACTTTTTTTGAAAATCTGTATGTCTGAAAATGTATTTATTGTATTTTCATAGTTAATTGGTAGTTTGGCTGCATGGAGGATAATCGTTTGGAAATAACAAAGGATCTTAAAACAAGGAAATAAGAGAGTTTGACCTTGTTTTTAATGTAGTGCAAATACATTCCTAAGTGCCTCAAAGGAGAATGAAATGATCGATTTGCATTCTTAAATGAGCTCTTTGATTTAAGTATGGAAAATGGATTGAGATGGGACTAGGGAGCTGTCAGTGAGATCAGCTAAGAGATTATCGTTGTTATCTAGTGAGAGATACTAGTGTCCTAGACTAAGTTGGCAATAATGGTCTTGGAAGATAACAGCAATGTTGTCGGGAATATGAGCATTGACTTAAAATGGGTTGGGGTAAAGAAATGAGGGGAGGAAATTATTCTCTTGGTAGGGACAATTGTAACAATTGCTAAGCTGAGGAAAATGACCACTGAAGTAAGTTTGAGACTTGCTGTGATTGAAGGGCCCTTTTGTACTCAAGGGAAGATGATTGTACAAAACTTCCTCCTGAACAATGTAGTTAGAGGGAGTTTGTACCATAATTGACTTTAATTTTGCAATTTTCCAAGCATCAATTCTCCTTAAAATTGGACTATTCACTTCTTTGTATGATAGTGTAGAAAAATCCAAGCAAATTTTAAGACAGAGCTGGCTTTGGAAACTAGCATTTAATTTTTCATGAGAATCTACACATTTATTTTACTTATTTTCCCAAAGGCTCATTAATCTTATCTGCCTTTGTACGTTCAAGCACATAATAATATAATATCCATTTGACCTTCATAGCATGATTAGGAAGAATAAGTAAATTAAGGCACATAAGATGATAAGATGTCTGGCAGATATTAATATATCAGTAAATTTAGTTGTTCATATCATTCTGCACCTTAACCCACAGGTTCTGTCACATTAATGTATGCTAAATATTTTTATAATAATGAAAATAATATGTATTAATCTTGTCCTAATGCCTTCACATAGTACTTACAGATACTTACAATCATTCTCTATACATACGTAATGAATAATTATCTAGGCCTATGAGTAAAGTAGAGAATCGGGATCTGATGGATCTATTACTTGTAATCGCCTACATAAAATATAGAAATATTTATCATTGCAAAAAAGGAAATCAGCCATATTTTGTTTTTTTACACAACATATATGGGTCATCTTTAAAATTATATGAGTTAGCCTCCTTTAATATGCAGCAAAAATACTCTCATTTACCACACCACAAGAAAATATTTATTTACAAATATCTGGCCAAATGCAGTGAAATAATATGATTATGGTTGAACAAGACTCTATCAGGAAGTTTTAATTTTTTGAAAACTATTTTGGCCCTTCTAAACCACTAGGGTATCATTTAGTATAATGAGTGCTGATTTCCTAATGGTATCTCAGTGACCTAAAAGAGTTGGACAACTTCTAAAAGTGCTTCTTAATCCCTGTGGTGTAGTTTACACAGTGGGAAAATATTGTTCATTATCTCACAAACATGCATTACAGATGAAGAACTTAACAGTCTAATGATATTGTTTTGCTCAATTTAAACAGGGTAACTCTAAAAGGAACATGCTTCTAAAAATAAAGCGAAATTTACCTGCAGAAAATCAAGTATTATAATCCAATTTTTTTTCTTTTTACTGAACTCCCCCCCCCCAAAAAAAAAATCACGTGTAAACCAATTTTAGGACTACTTTTAAGACATCAAAGAGTTTCAGAGGGGAGGGGCTATCCCAGGGCTCATTTCTGTAGTGCACTCAGAATGATGATTTTCATCTTCTCTTATTGCTCTCTAAGGCCCGTTTCTGGTTCTGCAAAGTGATGTTTTGCTGTTTTCAAGCTTGAATGGCAATCAGAACATATTTTTTAGTTCAATAGATCTGTACGTAGGCAAATTCCTAATGGCCTTTACATGAATAGCTTCTTCAAGTTTTCTATAGAAAATATTCTTTTGCAAATTATTGCCTCTACAAAAAATAAAATTTTGATTTCTATGAATGATAGGAAAGAAGAGTAATGGACTGAATAGCATATTGTACACAATATATTCCTGTAATAGTATATACATATTCTTACTTTTCCCCTGTGTATCACAAATATGAAGACCCAATTTAAGAGAGAGGAAAATCTCTTCATCTTCATCCCTAATCTCATATCATAAATCCTTTTTCAGAGTTATGGTTCAGTCTGAAACCAATATTTTAGAAAGGGAAGGTTAGTCATAATGTCAGGAACTACCAGTTAATGCATAGTATATTCCACAAAGGGTAACGGTGGGCCATGAGGCAGGAATGTGTTTGTGTTCATGAGAGTTGAAGGAAAGGAGATGAGGGAAGAAGCTTCTCTTTTAATTGAAGTCCTATAAACATTAAACATTTTCTTCTTTTTAGAAGTATACCTAGGAAATATTGGTTGCAGAATCCTATTCATTATGACCTATTTTCTTCTCAGTTATATCAAAAGACAAACATGTATTCTACTCTAGGGTAAAGAGTAGTGTCTTCTCAATGTTAATGCACCTACAGAATTCACCTGGGTATCTTAATAAATATGGATTCACTTTGGTGGATTTTGAATGGGGCCTAAGATTCTGCATTTCTAAGAAGCTACCAGGGGATGCTGATATGACTGATTTATGAACTACACTTTGAATAGCAAGGATATAGAAAATTTCTATATATTACTCTATATAATACTCTATTATAATAGAACTACTCTATTTCTTTTTTACCATCACTATATTTTCAAAGATGTTTAAGGTTATAGTACCTGGGGAGTCCTATGATTAATGTCTTGTTTGTTACCTATTAGTAGAATCCCCTAGTTAAACTGAAAATCAAAAGAAAAATAATCTATCACAGAGAAAGAATTGTAGAATTGAAGACTCTGCTCCCAAAATAAGTGTTGCCTTGTTCTGTCATTTTTTAGATTTATGATACAGGTCATAAAAACAAACAGATTAGACTTAATGTGGAGATTTTAGAAAGGAAGAGTATGGAGATATTATTCTTAACATATAGGGTGTGTCTTACATTTAGGGCATATTCTTACATAGCTCATGGGGGTTAATAACAGACTAAACTCCACTTAATAGGTAAAGGAGTATGATTATCACATTTAAAAGTGAATGTATTCGGGTTTATCAATATACATCAAATTCTGCAAAAAGCAGGAAATTTTTTTTTTTTTTTTTGTCTTTTTCGTGACCGGCACTTAGCCAGTGAGTGCACCGGCCATTCCTATATAGGATCCGAACCCGTGGCGGGAGCGTCGCTGCGCTCCCAGCGCCGCACTCTCCCAAATGTGCCACGGGCTCGGCCCAAAAGCAGGAAATTTTATTTATTAACATGAGGTGAAACCAGATATAACATGATATTCATTTTGTATCTAATAAATTTAATCCTATAGTCATGTTCATGTGCAAGAAATGTTAATTTAAAATTAGTAAAGGTTTATTGCACTGAGTATTTTATACTTCCTATGCAAAGTAATATTTACATTGTGATTGTTTTTATTAATAATAATATTAATTGCCAGTTATGTAGCTTATTATTTGATTGCCACAGGTTTATAATTATAATATTATAGGTTGCAAATATTACATTTTGACTATGACAACATGATTCAGTATATTCCATTTGAATAAAATTCTTTCTATACCAAGATTTGAACAAGTAATATTATATTTATCTTAGTAACAAAACTACTTCATCTGTATCTTTAAGTTTATTTCTGATAGCAATATTACATTAGAAAAATCCCTGTTTATTTGAAGTTTAACATGCTTAAGGTCTTTGCAAGAAATCTGAGCATATTCCAAATTTCAAGATGGTAGTGTGCCAAAGAGCCTTTTAGAAAAGAACCCTTCTCTTCCCATAACACTGTGTAAAATCAGTATTCCTTCTGCATTTGTGAGAATAATAAGGGTGAATAGTTACTATTGCTGTGAGAATACTATAGACAGATAATTTATTAATGAGAGGAACTTATGTTGCTTAGGATTAAAGAAATACAAAGAACGGATATAAGCAGACATCCAAAATGTGTGTGTATGTTACATGTAAGTTTATCGAACAGAAATCAAGAAACAAATGGGGAAGCTGGGGTTGGAAGTTACAACACTATTAGAAAATGTGGTTTAACATTTACACTAAATAGTGAAATGTTCAGCTATATTGCAGTGACAACAATAGCAAATAAAAAAAATGATCTAAGTGATTTAACAAATAATAGTTTATCTCTCACTCTTGTGTTGTCTAAGAATGTATTAAGAAGCCTAGCTCATCCCGTATTTAAGCTTTTTGCATATGAGACTGCAGGGGCTGCCATAGTAGAGAAAAAGAAAGGTAGAGAAGGCATATAATCTGCCCTTCTATTCACACACTTCCTTTGTCCCTTTGATTCTTTCTTCTCACCCATAAAACATGTACCTATTTTCCCTAAAAGATATACTCAAAGTCCCATCCTGTCAGTGACTGGTCTGAAACAAGTGTAAAATGCCACTGGTAAAATATTTTGCAGGACTCCTATTTCAGGTTTGGGCCTATGGTTCATAACTAAGGTTAAATAGTCTGTTCTTCCAGAAGTCCTTATCCTCCTGCTCCCACCTTGTGCTGCTCTAGGGATTATCTGATCTTTGCCCATTTATGAGGTAGGTATAGAGAACAGTGCCTTCTTGCAGTCTGTACAGTTTTCTCAGCCCAATTTCTACAGGTGGAAGCTTAAAGACCAACGAAAAAAAAATGTTTTTAAATCTCAAACAGTTTAAAATGTTCTACTCCAGTCTTTTAGGTTCTTTGTCAGCAAAATTTCTTTAAAATTTTATGTCTCTTCTCTATTTAACTACACTCATATCCATGTGCTAATTACCACACACGAAGTTCTTTGGAGACCTATTTCTGAAACCTTTATTTCTTAGAAATTTTACTTTCTTATCCTATCTGACCTCTCTCAATTAATGTAGGCTCCCTGGAATCTATTATGATTAATTTAACCTACACCACTGTTTGAGAGATTTTACTGGGATTTTTTTTGCTCAAAATATTTGATAATTCACTACTTGGGATCTAACAGGAGTTGTCTTTTACAAATATGTCAGATATTGAATTTGTCACAAGTTTTGCTTGTGATATGATAAACTTTGTCAGAGCCCTGTGCCCCTGGAAAAGAGCTATGGTTAAAGAAATCCTCCCATCCTTTTTTGTGGTGAAAAAGACTTTCTGCCAAGAACTGCCACTTTTTTCATGACTTAATATAAGGCTTATGGAAGACACCTTTATTTAGACACAACAAGGCCAGACGCAGACCCTCCAAATTTCCATTGTTTGCCTCATAAAAGATTAGGAGAACTTTTTCATCCACACTCATCAGACAAAGTGCTCGTTAAGTGACTAAGTCAAGTGTTAGTTAATATTCTTTCCTCCACTCAGGACTCTGAAAATTGAATTGACCTACCTTCAACTGGAGCCAGCCTACAGCTCCCCCTGAAAGAGAATCTGCTGCCCTCAGGGAAAGCATTCCCTCACCGTCTCACAACCCCACACTCGATTCTTTTTAGGCTTGTTTACTCCTCCCTGTAAAAGAAAAGCTCTTTCCTGCCTTACGTTTGAGATGTCTGCAGATCTCATGCTTGAAATAGGCTCTCTATTGCAGAAGTCCACCTCCCTCTATCGCAATGGTATCTTTCCTACTTCTTGCAATAAACCATTAAAATGAAGTCGTCTTAAGACTGAATTTGTTTCTTCAATTTTTTAAAATTTTATTTATTGAATCGAAACATAATCGATTGTACGTATTTATGGGTTACAGACTTGACGATCAATATTTATGTACAGTATGTGATGATCAAATCAATATTATGAGCATGCTCATCATTACAAATCGTAATTATTCTTTGTGTCCCATAATTACTCCCTAACCCCAGAGCCTCTCCCCGATTCCCACCTCTAGTAACTGTAGGTCTGCATTCTCCTTCCGAAAGTTCAAATTATGTTAAGTGAAATAAGTCAGGCACAGAAAGAGAAATACCGCACGTCCTCACTGATAAGGGAGGGAGGGAGGGAGAGAGAGAGAAGAAAAGAAAGGAAGGAAGGAAGGATTATTTTTGGCAGTTGCAAATTGACTCATCATTTTCAGACCTTGCTAAATGCAGGCCGTATCTATGCAGGCCAATGCAAAGCATTGTGTTTTTTTTTACTTTTTCCCTACAGCTACAAGTTCAGTAGGCACAGGGTTTGCTTGCCAGATGATTTCAGGAAAGAATTTATGACATGTTTTGTTCCTGCTAATATATATCTTCATCTCTTTATGCTTGGATATCACTTTCCCTAGCTTCTCCCACCCAACAACTAAGTCAATAGCATATAATTAGGTTTTTCTTTTTGTTTGCTTACTTCTGCAACAGCTTGCCACTCAGGGTCCAATTTCTATATTAATCAGCATAATGTCAGGCGTGCTACAAAAATGAAAAATAAAATGTTTTAGTTTTAGTTCATTCAGACTTCACTAAAGTCAGGTGGTTCTGCTCCACCTTCAAGCTATGCATTTAGATAAGTGGCTCCCAGGATTCTTAGCTGCCCCACTCAGGAACAGACACACATCAATTCACAGCCTACTGGCTGGAAATAGATACATGACCCAACCCAGCCACAGAAAGAACTGGAAATGTGATGGTATACAAGTATCAGTGGGTGACTGACTCTCAGCTATGGCAGTGTTAATTCATATTTTGAAATGTTAGAGACATTTCATATTAAGAGACATACCTGGCTTCTATAAATGATATTGAAACATATTTTACATGAATTCTTTTCCATTTTGAAACAAGAACTCTCTGAAACTATGTGCAACCTCTGAGCAATGCATATTCAGAATCTATGGCTGTATCGTCATCGACCTACCCATCAGAACCCAGTCACTGAGACTGCCTTGCTTCTCAGAGGACAAGGGAATTATATGGGATGGCAGTACATAATCTTGGCTGAAAAGTCTGTGTATTGCTGAAGCTAAAAATTTAAAGATCAACTTTTTTAGGATAGAGTTTCCGTATATGAAATCAAAGTGGTTTGAATGTGTTGCTTCTGAATTGAGAACCATTTTATTTTACCTCTTCTGTTATATGTTATTTTCAAACAAATATGCGTTGTTCTTCCTTGCTTGGTGATGAGCACAAGGATACACTATTAAAGGTAAATTGAATGCAATTTATTAAATATGAAAATATCAACACATGGTGGCATTTTAATAAAAATAACCAATAGTTAATGAATGATTAATGTGTCTTAGATTTTAAAATTAAAACAATCAACTTTTTAATCAGTTAATGCTCTCCTAGGCTTAAAAGCTGTGGAAAAATAAAATTCAATTGCTGTTTTAGTTGGTCTTTATTATAAAATATTATATATTTTCAAAGTTTCCATCTCCAAAGTCCCTACTCTGCTCTAAACTGGGTCCTACTTGACCTGAATTCTAGCTACCTCAAACATTATATTTTCTAATGCACACATGACTTTGCAAACAACTCTCAAGACTTTTTTACCTGAATGTCTTCCTGGAATGGCCAAATTTGCTCATATTTAGATCCATTGCTTTTAATAATCCTGCTTTCCCAACTTATTTTCACAAGACATGCACATTGCTTTCCTATTCCATTGTCTCCACTTAATATTTAACTCATGAAAAAGGCCTTTTGGGAACACCCACACTAAAATACATCTCCACACTTGTCTATATCTAAAATCACTGTTTTCAGTAGCACTTTAACACTACTTAAAAAGAGAGAATGTTTTAAATTATCATTTTCTTTCTCCCTACTAGAATGTCATCTACATGAGTGCAAATAATTTTTTTGGTACTCTCTGATATATCCCCAGTTACTAGAAATGCCTACTCTATTTATACTTCCAGTGACTTGAAGAGTACCTGCTGTATAGCAGATGTTCACTACATATTTATTGATTCTAGAAATACATGTAGGCAACTAATTTGTTTTAAAGAATAATATAATTTAAGTAAATATTTATCACATAGGGATAATCAACACAAAATCATGTAAAACAATAATAATATTTTGTTTCCTTCCCAAAAGATATGCTGATGTTCTAACACCTGTAATCTGTGATTGTGACCTTATTGAATATGGGGTTTTTGCAAATGTAATCAAATTAAGATAAGATCATACTGGATTAGAGTGAATTCTATGAGGATACTTCACAAAGTTCAGGGAAAGATAGAATTAAGAGATAATATGAATCTTTCCATGAACTACTTCAATATCTGGTGTTTTTATGAGAAAGGGGAAATTTGGACACGTAGCCATAGACAGGGAGAATGTAGGAGATATCTCCTATCAGGAGGCAGAAGCAGAGAATGTAGCAATGTCTCTACCAGCCAGGGAACGCTGATGACTGACGACAACCACCAGAAGCTTAGGAAGAGGAAAGGAAGGATCCTCCCCTACAGCCTTCAGAAAGAGCATGGCTCTGGTGACACCCTGATTTTATATTACTATCTTCCATAACTATCAGAGAATAAATTTGTGTCCTGTTTTAAGACACCCAGTTTATGATAATTTGTTATGGCAGCCCTAGGAAGCTAATAAGTTTTCCAACTCCTCATTCACCAAGGTCACATTTGTGTGCTGAAATTGGCCATAGTGAGAGTATTTACAACATGAAAATCAGTAAGTACTAAAAATCAGAGATTGATTTAATGCTGATACTTATAGAAGTTTTAGTTTAATGAATACAATTTGCATGAGGGCTAGAAATAGTTGGTAGGTCACATATAAGATTTAATGGGATTGTTCTCAATTGGGGAAAAACAAGATTAGGATACAACTTTATTTGTCAAAACATAGTTGAATTACAACCACAGGTTGGTTACAGATAAAAATCAACAAAAATCTGGTAATTAATTGGTCACATCCAATTTTCCATAAAGAGTATTTTCCCACAGTTTAAAGATGAGCATTTTATATGAAATGGCTTCAAATTGTCAGTGATGCCAAAGACATGTGGAGTAACAAAAATATGTGAGGGGATTTCAAGAGTCTTGTCAGAGAATATATGACATTTCTTCTCCACATCATTTCCTTCTTCAGAGTTATCTTAGACACTGACTATAATCATTTCCAATATGCTAGTACTGGGTGGGTGAGAGGGCAAGTTGAAAGAAGAAAAGGTAGATCAACTTTGAAGATTTTTAAAAATCCAAATTCCTAGGCCCCTGTGTAAATTTACCAAATCAGAATAAGGAAGGTAGAGTGGCATGAATTAAAATATTTCAAAAATTCACCAGGTGATAAGGATGAATTCTCAGAACTAGAAACTACTCAGAACAATGTCCTTGATATATTTTGCTCAAATTATAAAATTTTGGGATTCTTAATTTCCCCTGCTGCCAATTCTCTTTATTTTTCAGTGCCTCTGAGGAGAATAGTATTAATGACCTTCTTTTGTCAGTGTTTTTTTTTTTTTTTTCTATGTGTGTAGCCAGAAGGCCTGACATATTTCTAAAATATCAATTTCCTAGTCTGGATCTGCAGCTGGTATTTACAAAGCCTGGTATTAAAGCCTTTGCTCAAAGAGTTACCCTAATCTAGAATGCCTCAGAGGCATTCTACCTGTAGTTTTTCAGTGTATGTATGTGCAGTTTTGTTTTAAGGTGCATTGTAGGACATTATTGGAACATGTCTACAGATCAATCACCTACTATTAGGCTTCCCACTTGATTTCATTATATAAAACCAGTTTTCTGTAACACTGTTTATCAATTATATGTTAGCTAGTGGTATTTAATATTGGCAGATTGATTCCATTTCAATCTGTGTTGCCAATCTTGCCTCTTAATTTAATCACAAATATGTTCATCAGGAGGTCACACCAAAAAAGCCAGTTTTATAGCCGTTAAAATAAAACTAGTTACTTCATTCATTTAACTATTTGACTTAAGTTGTATTTGATAATTTGATAGTTCATTAAAATACTTGGTAGCTGTATGGTTTTAGTTTGCATCTTTGGGAATTAAATATATAATCATAGAATCAGGCAAACCATACTGTGGCTATTTTCAGATCTTTATTACCTGTGAAAATTACAAGCTTAATGATCTGTTTCTTTCATGCTGGCTGGTTGGTGATAGCAGACTCGTTTTACTTGGTCATCCATCCTAAACATAGTGCTGATTCTGCAAATTAATTAAACACTGTCAGAACACTCTCATTTGCAGCATGTGTCTTATTTATTCTGTAATGTAAACAATACAGGTGGAACACAATATTTTTAGGTAAATATTTCTACATAGTGACAACAAAATGGGTATGAACACAATTATATCTATTTTAAGATTTTGGAAAATCAAGGTTGTGTGATATATTGTTATATAATGTAAAGCATTTAAAAGGCAGGGCCATTTGAAATAACACAGAGAGAAAAAACAGTGACAAAAGGCAGATAACATGAAGGGGCTCTAAGTTATCTAATTATCTAGTCTGAGTAGACCTCAGATATACAACCTTTCTGGTTACATACCATTTGGCTGGATCCACTGGGTGTGCCTCTGCATGATAGGTAATATAAAGGAAATAATGTAGTATGTAGTCGTAGAACTGAAACTTCTGTTCTTTTGGGAAACCTCAACCACGTTGTCCAAACAAGAACCACTGTAATGGGTTAAATTGCCACCCCCTCACCCCAGATTCATATGTTGAAGTCCTAACCTGCACTATCTCAGAATATGACCTTATTTAGAGATAGGGTCTTAGTAGAAGTAATGAAGTTAAACTGAGATAACTGTTGTCTTTATAAAAAGGGTAAATTTGAAGGCAGATACACACACAGGAATAATGTCATGTAAAGAGACACAGGAAGAAGATAGCTTGTATAAGCCAGAGAGAGAAGCCTGTGGCATATCCTTCCCTCACAGCCTTCAAAAGGACCAACCCTGCCAACACCTTGATTTTGAATTTCTAGCCTCCAGAACTGTGAGACAGTACATTTCTATTGTCTAAACCATCCTATTTATGGTACTCTGTTACTGCAGCCCATGCAAACTAATACACCCACCCTCTTCCTATAGGACTCTGCCTCCTTGATAACAGACAGTGTTTGGTCTGCCACCAGATCTATGCTGGACCACACACACAGTGTCACTTTCCTTGTCACAATGTTAGGCGTTGGGTATATGGCCTAAACCAAAGACCAGTTGGAGTCCTTTCTAGGAGTTATTTAAATGGGAGTGCAGAAAATAATAATTCCCTGCTATCTTATGGAAAAGTTGAAAAATATGAGTCCAAGAGCTGCTGGTTGCCTTTGTTTCTCTCCATGGAGAAAACCCATCAGCAGAAATAGCAAATGGATGTGACAGACAGAGAGGGAAAATAACTAAAGGTAGAAAATGGCAAGAGTCACTGGTTGTGGTTCTCAGATATAAACCCATCCCTACTTTCCTGACTGCACGAGGCATTATAGGAAAACTTTTGTTTGATGGTTAGTTTTGCTAATAACTTTCTGTTTGATACTGTGAAAAATTTTAAACTGTTTTAACCTAATTTCTTATCAGTGAAAATGGTATTCATTTTAGGATTATCAAAAGGTCAAGGTAAATATTTGTAAAGTTTCTGACACATACTGCATATTGAATTAAATAAATAATTTTTAATATTACATTTATGAATGTCTAAACAAAGACAATAGTTTCATTAATAATTATATTATACCCTAGGAAGAAAGGTCTAGGATCTTGATGTATTGTTGCTACATATCCTCAGGCAAAATATATTCCTCATTGATACCCTGGTCTTATTTAAAGAGTGGTTTTTCCCCTTGCTCCTAATTAAGTCCTTTCTGGTTCCAAGCTTCAGTGCCACTCATTCACATAACTCCCTGCTGCCTGAATAATGCCTCATCGTATCCTGCCTTACTTCTGCTTATTTGTGATCCACATCGTAATGGACACCGCCAAAATATATGGTCATTGCCTGGCAAGCCATCAACAAAATCACCTGAATGAAATCTTTATTCATTTTTTCCTGAGTTGTTGGTTATCATACATGCACATTCATTGTACAACAGGAGGAAAAATAAATGCGATGGCAGTAGCATAGCAACTACTTTACTTATGTTTCACAAATGCAGCTGTTTAGGTGAGTTCAATTACAGAAAGGAAAAAGAATTGGTTGATAATAGACCACCCTAAAGTGTTCTGGAATCTGCTTTTTAATATTTTGCCACTTTATCTACATAATATTATTACCGGAACAAAATTGCTTAATGTAGCTTGTAAGGTAATTCTATGTTCAATTTCTAAATGTGAGGTCATTTTGCTTTGTCTGCATGACCTACTTTACATTTTTGATTCACCTGAGCTAGAACTAGAGCTTGTTTACACATTGCTGCTCCTTGGCCATAACTAGAGGCCACATAACACAGATATTTACTCTACGAGGTGATAAAAATGAATCATGGAAATGTGCACTTTAGAATGGAAAAATAAGCAAAATAAACATGCTGATAATTTCTAGAGAAGCAATTTGGAGTTTTGTATACATATATACATGTATTTTTAAAGAAAATTTTAAGATTAACATTGTCAGTAGGAGTGACTGTGTCAATGTTTACTAGGTAGGGATAAGCTTTGACAAAAGGGTGCATGTCAAATTGATGTTTATTAACTTTGAGTTTGTAATGTAATCTATGTAATAAAATTAAACTTTCCCTATCTTGATAACTTGTAAAGAAATATATGGAGTGAGTTGATTATTTTCAAAGTCTACCATTTGTTTGACAAAGTTTGATACTTACAAATATTTCTTCATAAATTAAATTTCTTCCTGAATATTTTTTAGTTACTCACTAGTTATGTCAACAAATACTATTTTTGTTCTGGGTTCTAGAAATATAACAATGAAAAAGTGAAAATTAAAAATATAGACAAGATGAGCATTGCTTTGTAATGAAGACTTAACAGGAAAAATAGCTAATTGAGTCTTGAGAGACAGACAACACATTTTATGTAGGAGAAACCCAAAGCTTGCACATTCTAAATCTCTAAAACACACACACTTTTGTACACACAAATGTCACTAACAAAAAAATCAAATTTACATATAGGCAAAGTTCACATACAGAAAAATGTTCTATCTTTAAGGTCAGAAAAACAGGAAATTATATTAATAGGTGACTCTTTCGGCAGGATGTGCATAAAGAATATAAACAGAACTGGTTTGGCAGAAATGACCTCTTAGATTTCTCATGTTCTCCTATTCCAGGAGAAAGGTAAAATTTCTTGATTTCTGCTCCAGGCCACAAGGAACGCACACACACACATGCACACAAACACACACATCATCTGTTTTGGGTCTTCCTGTGCTTCGTTTTTCATTTGGAAGTACCTAGATATGGCAATTTCATAGCCTCCAAAAAAGAAAAAAATATTAATTCTCCCATTCTCTCAGTCTAAGATCCCTACCTTATTTATATACCGATATTAACAAATCAGGAATCTAGAAATGTCCCACAAAATGGACATTTCATGGCAGAAACTTAAGTGATAGACACAAGGTCTGTATGACAAATCTGTGGATGAGGTGGACCGAAGCCGGTGATACACACAGAGAAAGACATAGGTGGGGTTTGGGTAAAAAGTCAGAGCAAGGACATATTCTCAAGCACTGGAAAAGATTGCGTGATGATATCAATGACCAGGAAAGTTCAAGACATGTTTTTAAGGTTCTACAGGGCACCTGGTGAATTTGTGAGTATAATGACTTAAAGAATCATGGGCAAAATGAGTAGAAATAAGGACCCATACGCAGAAATTAGAGGACGTGTGTGTGTTAATCAAAACCTTCTACTGGCACTCTGAATGTAGAAGTCATGATTAAAATATGATGTGGATTAAATATACTGTGTCATATAAAAATAATAATTTAGAAAATTGAAATCATTAAATGATAATTGAATACAATTAGCACAAGTGTTTGAAGGACTTAGAGGAAATGACTGACATAGTAATAGAAATCAGGAGGGATCTCAAAAGAAGAATAGGAACTATATGGGTGGACAAAATGGTAATTCTAACTGAAAAGTATAATATTTGAAATAAAAATTTGACTGGATCAGTGTGGTAAGTGAAAAAATGACATTCTCCAACCCCCCTTCCCCCCAAAAAGGATGCCCACATTCTAATCCCAGAACCTGTGAATGTTAGATTACATAGCAATGAAGGATTAAGATTACAAATGGAATTAGAATTCCTAATCAGCTGATTTTAAAATAGAGAGATTGCCTAGGATTTTCAAATGGGTCCAATTTAATCACAAGGATTCTTAAAATTAGAAGAGGAAGACAAGAGTAATTTAAGTAATGGGATGTGAGAATTTAACCCGACATTTCTGGCTTTAAAGTTGAAGGAAGAAGAATTCTAGCCAAGAAATGTGGCAGCCTATGGAAGCTAGAGAAGTCAAGGAAACAGATTCCCACCTAGAATGTCTGAAACAGAATTGATCCCTGCAGACACTGTAATTTTATTCCCATGAGACCTGACTCAGACTCCTGACTTACAGATCTGCAAGATAACAAATTTGTGTTGTTTTACATCATCAAGTCTGCAGTAATTTGTAAAAGCAGCAATTTCAAACAGTACAAAAAGAGGAATTTCAAAAATTCAAAGTAGCAGGTGGTAACCTTAACACAACTACAACAAGTTTTAAGGACTTACAGAAAAAAAAAATAAAAAAGATATAATAATAGAAAACATGAGATATCTCAGATGAAGAATAAAAACTATAAAAGAGAACCAAATGGGAATTATAGAATCGAAAAGGCCAATTTATGAAATAAAAATGTCACTTTATAGGCTTAGCAGCACATGATGAACAGCCAAAGGAAAGATTAGTGAATTTAAAGGCAGATCGATAGTGTCTTTAACTGAAAAAATGAAGGATGCTGGATATGATAAATACGTAGTTAATGTGAAAGACTTTTGTTGTAAGAAGGCTCCATAAATAGTTACATTCAGTTTCTTTGCTCCTTGTTAGTCTGTTCCACTCACTATTGACTGATTGAGTTTATTAGCAGGCTCAAAAGTGACATTCTGGGACTTTGCCAAGCTTTGAAAGGTTTGGCTCTTTCTACTTGCTTTCTCTTGGATCCCAGGCACCATGATTTGAGAAGCCAAGTTGCAGGGAAAGGGCACAAGTATTTCTCAAATAAACTACCACAGATAAAGTCCCAGAAGAAGCATAAGCAACTGCCTGCCTTGTGAACGATCCATTTTGGTCATTTAAGCTTGAACTAGCCCAGATACCTGCAGCCTCAGCTGGCATCATGCCCTGCAGAACTATCTATGTGAGCACATCCAAGTGACCCTATTTTTATGATCCTCTAGAGCCATGTTTACCATGTCAGATAATCCCAGCTCCGTGCCCCAACTCTAATTAATTATTTAAAACTGATCCTTACTTTCCTAGTCAGTTAATGCCACCAAACTTAAACTTTCAATGCTGGGCACCCAGCCTCATGGAGTGACCTCTTCTAAGGCTGTTGAAAGATGTACAGTGGCTAATCATGTGTTCCTGAGCTTTGTTTTTCCATCCATTATATCTGATGGCATTCCAGTACCCTGCAGGGGTATGTTATTCGACTGAAATTGAAATAACTCCATTCAGATCTTGAAATTCTGAATATCTCACATCCAACAGCAACATAGCAATTCCCATCCCAGAAAACATTGCTTTCATAGGAGTTCCTTAGTCATCCAGTAGACTTGCTATCAATTCTTCTTCACATACTCTTCTATCAGGTTATAATGTTGTTAGGTTAGTAGGGAGCACAGCCCAGTTCACTCGTTTTTAAGGCTGGTAGATGAACCCAACAAAAGTGTCAGCTTGAAAATTACTGAGCTGAGAAGCACATTACCTACAAAAAACAATCTATCTTCTAAACTTGGAAAGGTCAGATGGCCCTAAAGACATAGGGAAATAGTTTTAATCAGTGTAACTCTATGTGTCAAACTCTGATATTATGAGGTCTTTTTTTTCTTTCCTTTTTTTTCAAACCAGAAAAAATAGTGGTCACAGTGGTCATGACCTGTCCATGTGGCAATAGAGAGTCACAATCAATATCTTGCCTCTCTTGTCAATTATTTTCTCTGTATCAGGGAAAAACTAAACAAAAACAAACAGTAACAAAAAACAAACAAAAACAAAACAAAACAAAACAAAACAAAAACCCTGATATCCTGTAGGCAATCAGACCATGTGGCAAAAAGAAGTAGAATGTAATTTGCGGAAGCTCACTGGATCTTTTCATACTTAGAAATCTTAAATAATTGCTTTGTAGACAAGAATAGCGATGGGAAGAACTTCCAAGCTAACGCAAAGAGGTGTGAAGAGAACAGCAGCACAAAGAAAATCAGGTTTAACTTTTTAACATTTTTAGCTTTTTCTTAACTCTTTTGGTTAGTCAGAGAAACTTTTGGTTAGTAAGAGGACTTCCACCTTCAAGACACTTTTATGTCCTGTTGATTAGTGCATACATTTCGGAGATCTTTCTAGATATTATTTTATCAAACTATATGTGGAACCTGAAATATACGCAAGCAAATTTCCAAGGAAATAATCAGATATGCACATAATATTACCTACAAATGTCTTATTGCAGCATTTTTATGAGAGTAAAGCATTGAGGAAAAAAGAAACAAAATAAAGTTTTCAAAATAGAAGAATGGCTGTTATCTCTCAATAATGAATTTTTTATTGAAACAATTGATTATACATGTGTACATAATGATATGAGAGTACATGCAAATATAACCTTAATTTGAAACCACACCTAAGAAAATACTCAACTTGTCAGGTGCCCCTATTTCCTCCTCTGTAAAAACAGAATAAAAATAATACAATCTAACACTTATGCTGTCAGGAGTAAATAGGAAGCACTTTGATGTAAATCTGTTATATAAAAATTACTGAATAAATGTTATATTCCAAGTCTATTTCTATAAAAGGACGTTTACAGTATTCTAGTGCTTTTTGAATTTTGTTGCCCTGGACTGATGGTAAGATCCACATTTTATATTGTGATCCAGTACACAAACAAACAAATGCATATAGCAATGCACATGCAGTTCTGCATATACTTAACATGCAAAAAATTAAAAAATAAAAATAAATCTCAGAACATTTGCTATTGTATGGATAAAGCACCTGATTTTTTTCACTGGTATGCTATGTTATGTTATGCTAGACCATTTTTTACTATGGTCTTCTATTTTATCCTACACCTTAAAATGCTGGTTGTGACCCACTAAGTCAGTTTCATAATTAGCTAAAGCATCCCTGTAATTCTTACAGATGTTACATGATCTCCTAAATCAGGTCATCATTTACTACCAAATCTACGGTAATACTTGTCTAAACTCTGATATTTTCTTGTTTATTGGTTAAATTCCTGTCTCCTCCCACTAGAATGCACGATTAAAGTGAGCAAGAAGTTTCTTCTTCTGCAATGCCGAGAACAGTGTCCAACACAAATATTTTTAATAAGTGATCAATTTTAAAAAATTGGCCCTATAAAAGATTAATTAAAATATATAAAATTTTATAAAATTAAAATGTTAGATTTAAGTAAAATAATCAAAAGATAAATAAAAGAAAGCAGATCGCTTGATTGAGGATTATATTAAAAAGAAACACATCTATGTAAAAAGGCATGTACCACAGACCAGAAATAACACATTGATGCTGTAAAATAATAAAAATATTCTAGGATTAGAATATCTTTTTAAGAGTAAAATGAATTCAAGAAAACTCCAAAGAAAGAAAATAAGTTTGATTTCATAAACTTTTAAAAGTCATAATGCTGCAAAAGCTCTATCTGTTGTTAAAATAGAGATAAAATCAAAACACAGACAGAAGTTGTATGTCATGAAATCCACTGCTTTGCCATCTAAAATATGAACTTGGCACTATACCATGTGAGAAAGTATGATCAGGGCCGGCCCGTGGCGCACTCGGGAGAGTGCAGCGCTTGGGAGTGCACTGGTGCTCCCACTGCGGGTTCGGATCCTATATAGGAATGGCTGGTGCGCTTACCGGCTGAGCACGGTGCGAGCGACACCAAGCCAAGGGTTGCGATCCCCTTACCAGTCACAAAAAGACAAAGAAAAAAAAAAAAAAGAAAGTATGATCATATATTTATGTTTTGACTGCGATAAAAAAGAACCAATAAGTGTCAATGGGAAATCATTCCAGAAGTTTTACTTTTGTGAAATAAATTGCCTAATGTTGTCAGTAGGCAATACATAGTCCATGATTAAAGAATGTTAACAACGCGACAAATAAATAAATAAATAAATAAATAAATAAATAAATAAATAAATAAATAAATAAATAAATAAAATATAAGTCATAATGCACTGGGAAATATGTGTTTTAAATATTTGAAATATAAGATTAATAACAAAACCCACTGAAAAATTAAGATTCTTAAGGCTATTAGTTATACTTGTATTTATGCTTAGTTTTACTTTGTTCTCTTTTTTTCTTTATTTTATGTTTGGTATTATTCTGGTTTGTGCAAAAACATAATCGTATGTGTAATTATCTAGTCAAAAATGCTGGCAGTTACCGAAAATGAGAGTATTAATATATCCATGCTAATTTAAATATGTGCAGATTCTAATGCATTATTTTCTAATTCATTCATATTTCATATTATTGTATTAAATTACTATGAATGTGTGGGGTTGTCAGAACTGTTTTTATGAAGGAATAAATTTGTTGCTGCTGTTTTCTTTTCCCATTCTGAAGTGTTTTCTGGTGTATGGTATCTTCCATATTAGTGGAAACAAAAGGTCTACACTATTGATGTATGTTTCCAACTCATATACTGCCATAATATTTACCAAATGCATACTACAATATGACACTTGGAGATAATTATATGTGGCCATAAAGGAAAGTATTATCAAACACTTTACCCTCTACGTAGCTGTTACCCTAATTATTGGTTGTCTCTGATAGCCATCTAGTTTCTCTCAGACTTTCTAGTTTTCTTTAAAAACAATCCATAAATATTAACACTGTGGTACTATCCAAGGCATTAAATACATAAAGATATAAAGTTTCTTAGAAAAACACTTCCTTACAGTAATCAATTATATTTTCTCAAATAACACCATATTTTTCTTTTACTCTCATTTTTAAACAATATTCTTGATTACGTCATTAAAAAGTAAAATAATGATAAAAATGTAAACCATAATGTCATAAAAACATCAAAAAAATAACATTAAAATAACATCAAAGTTTTATAATCCTTTTGTATACTTAATTTTAAGAGTTTAGCGGTAGTTTACTAAAATGAATGACTTATTTGGTCTCACAGACACAGTTTAACTGTAAATGTAGGAACCTTAATATATTACATATTGACAGAACACTACACCTAGTGTTTTTCAAATAGAGTTGTTCTTTAGGCTGTGCTGCATGTTAATTTTAAATCATAGGGGGTCAAAAGATTTACTTTGAGTAGATCCTTTATGTTTGCAGAAACGTAAGTGATTAAGTTGGGTGGTCTTGGGAACTTAAACTTTCAAAATGAAGGACATTAAGTGCAGAAAAGGGTGTGGAATTTTGGATCAGAACAAATACCATATAAATTTTAATCTGTTACAAAATATGAATTGCATTAGAAAACCATTCAGTCATTGTAAGACTCATTCTTTCATGAGTAAAGTGGGAATAATGGTATTGACCAACTTAGGTCGCACAATAAGTTAAGAAAGTGCAATTAATGCATCTAACACAATGTCTGGCACATCCTCAATGCTCTAACTGTATTTACTAATTCCTTTTAGTGAAATTAGATTCTTTTATCAGAGGTTAACTGATATAAATACATTCTTGCTTAATAAGAGAAAATAAAGAAACAGTCTTCACTTTTGCAAAAACTGTATTAGAAAGTCATGGAAAAAAAAGAACTTAAACTGGACAAAAATAACTTTTTCAGTAAGGATGAGGTCTTGGAGCTTATTTCTTATCTCTCAGGTTTTTTAGGGTTTTATTATCCTGGTGTGAATTTGTCCTTCTGTGTTTAATCCAGCAACTCCACTACTGGGTGTATACCCAAAGGAATGGATATCATCATGCTGAAGTGATACCTGCACTCCCATGTTTACTGCAGCTTTATTTGCAATAGTCAAAAGTTGAAAACAAGCTAAATGTCCATCAGCCAATGACTGGATAAGAAGAAGATGGTATATACACATGATGGAATATTAATCTGCCATAAAATAATGAAATTCTGCTATTCACAAGAACATGGATAAACTTAGAGCAAATTATATTAAGTTAAATAAGACTGGCACAGAAAGATAAATAACACAGGTCCTCATTCATAAATTGGAGCTAAAAAAATAAATTAATTAATATAAAAAAAGAAAGAAAGATACTACAATCACGATAATTCATTGAACTTTCAAAAGGGCAGAACAGAACTGAGGCCAACAGAGGTGGGAAAGGGGGAGGGGATATTAGTATAAATCGTAAATGGCCACAAAAAATGATTATAATGTGTAAGGTTGAATGTACTAATTAACCCAATTTGAGCATCACATATTACACACAGGTGTTGCTATTCAACACTGTACCCACAGATATGTACAACCAATTATGTTTCAATAAAAAAGACGATAAAAAATAAATAAAAATAAGTACTAAGTATCTTTCCAACCTTGAGAAGGTATTACTGCATAACAATCCCGTAATGTTTAGGAAAGACCACATTACTAGCAATATTAGTTTGCTTTTTCCTTCCCCAGGGAGAAGAGTAATTTCCTGCACTCAAGGTTAAACACTGGAGAAGTAGAACAGTAACACCTGAGATTTTTTGTTTGTCTGTTTTGGAGGAGGAAGTTAATTTTTGGTTAAATATATTATTTGATGTATTATATTATTTATTGAATTGATGATTTACCATTGGAAAGACCCATACTGAGAGTACATGTAGCTTGATTCTCCTTGCTCATATTTAGCCTAATATGCAACAGCAGACAATAGCCGAACCATTATTCATTTTGGCTGAGATCAAGCCCCCCCCACAAGACAGATCTACAGAAGGCCTCTCTGTGCCAGATACCCAAAATATCTAGTTTTGAGGTAGACAAAAGAGGCATTTACATCGTGAAGACGTTTATGATCCTTTATTTATGGAGGAAAAACCTTAATGTACACTGACAGCTGAATAGAACATGCTCCCCACTGAAGGAGCAGCCATCCTGGACCCTCAAATCTCCATGAAGGTGTTTTTTTGCCTGCTGACATCGCCAAAACACAGAAGAATTCCATCAGCATTTCAAGAAATTTCTCTTACGATTCACATGGAAAGAAGGCAGGTTATAACTTCTTGCACTGTCTCAAGTGTTCTCAAAACTGTATGTGTCTTCCTGTCCACTATGTCCGAACATGTAACAACCCTAGCATTTCTCTGAGTATTTTCTGCTAAAATAGCTTAACTGAAGATTAGTTACCAGACGAGTTTCCAGGGATCCAGTTTCCATGTGTATCCCTGGCATGTTCAGGCTTCAGGCAAGCTTGAAGATTTTCTTTTACGTATGTAGATTAGCAAACTACTGTCAGTGGGACAAATATAACCACTTCCCAGATTTTGTAAATAAAGTTTTATTGGAATTCAAGCACCCCCACTCCTTTAGGCTTTGCCTATTGCTGTCTTTGTGCTACAAAGTAGAGTGTTGAGTAGTTCCTATAGAGACTGAATAGTGCACATAGCCTAAAATATTTATTATCTGACTATTTACAGAAAACGTTTGGGGATCCCATTTATAAAAAAAGAGAAAGAAATAAAAAATATGACTTTTGTTTTATTAATTAATCTGTAACTATGCTGTTTATGAATAGCAAAAATGGAAATTTCTATGAGGCATATAAAGGAAATCATGCAAAGAGATAGACTGCATGTAAGTTGCCCAAGAACAAATTTTAAGTTAGGGGAGATTTGTAAGAATATTTGATATCATTTTTCTCAATGCAGTTATTTCTTCCCATTGCATTACATCAATTCTAGAATCATAATCTCACCAATGTTCATGTTACTAAAGACTATATGAACAACAAACTACAATATTTTGTTGGTTAAAATAAAAAATAATAATAATCAGAAAAAAAAGCAGTAATTTTTCTTTCTGTGAAAATATTTTGCTCCAAGTACCCTTAGGTGGTTGCTACTCACAGCACCAGAAACTGAAAAGATTAAGATCACTTAATAGCTTTCATGCTATTTACAAGTACAAAGCTCTACAGTAAAGAGAAAATAAAGTGTTCTGATCATTAACTATCAGAATTCATCATTTTTCCTTCTATATAATTACAATCTCATAAAAGAAAATTGCATACTTTTGTGAATTACACGTTTAAACTCCTTAATACTATTTATTATAATGGTTTCTCAGGATTTTCATACTTTAAACATCTCCCAAAACTTAACCATTCCGATAATTCATTTAAAGTTTTTCTGCATATTTAGCTTACTGAAATCCCACCAATTCATAAGAAAAAAATATCTAAATACATATGAAGTACTCTTGTATTTAGTCATTTGTGCATATTATGAATCATTTATTTTCATATTTTCAAAAGGATTTTATAAACCTTAGCTTATATTTATCATACTGTCTTTGATAAATAGCTTTATGAGCAAGGAATGGCCTCAGCAATTAGTGTAGCTATTCATGTGAAATTTTTCAAGTATCATTTCAATATGTTAAGTGTGATGAATTTGCTTTATTCTCTTTCTCTTTTATAAGAGGAATTTTTCATTTCATATTCCATAAATGTAAACTTCAAAAATGTTTCTAAGGGAATTATAAACTGTCTAAAAGGAAGTGATTGCCTCATTTCTAACAAGACTCCTAAATTGTTAAGAATGAGGAGAGGCCATATGTATCAAACATAATTTTCCTTATTTTTTGTCAAATGACCAACTCAAAAGACTTTGAAGAGTATTTCATGTCTTCATCCCTATCATTTATAACCCAACAATTAAAAAATTTTTTTTTAGGTTTCCACTTTTCCAGTTTGTATTAGCAACATCAATACCATGGCAAACATAGACTTACATTTTTAAGAATAAGGGAAAATGGTGATAGAAAACAAAATGTTTGCCATTAAGGATCAGTTACTGTACCCAAATTAACTCCTACCAAAATCCATCTGATAAGTATACAGAACAAAAAAATGTATCATGTCATAAAATATCTATTATTAAAAGCATTAAAACTTACTAGATTAATTTAAAATGATTTGATAAGGAAAAATTTACCAATACCTATCTGAAGTGTCTTAATTTGTAGTTAAAAATTTCACTCTTCATGAAGTTAATATTGTTTAAATGAAAAAAATTAGGTGACCAGCACTTTTATATAACAGATAAAAATTAAAAATAATTTTAGTGATATGGATTGTTGTAGAAAGTCTAAATATTAATATTAGTTATTTTTACACAAGTATGAGGAATATGTAAACAAATGTATGCACAGGAGTATATAATATATTTAACACAATATGTTAATATTCACACACGTAAGAATGTGTGAATAATATTTATGATAATGTTAACATCTGATTCCATAATTTTTAGAAAACTTGGAATTGTATAAAATAATGTTTAAACCCATAATTGTTAAAATTGGAAGGAATCTAGAAAATCATTGATTCAAACTTCATTTCATATCTGATTTAAAAAAAAACAATACATGTGAGTCAAAATTACTCATTCATTGACAAATATACAGTTTATTGACTGAGCTGGAATTAGAAACAAATATTCTAATTCCAATGAATTAGACACAAATGTTCAGAGAAGTGATATTTTCATTACTTCCACACAAAAGGGAAGGAAGCTAAACTTTGTCAAAAACTAGAGTTCCTGTTTCATTTTCATCACTTTGTATGTCTTTGACTTTGGGCAGACAGATCACCAACATTTTCAGAATTTTGGCTTTTTCTGTTTCACAAAATGGAGACACAAAAATTCTCTTAATATTGTTATGAAGACCTTAGCTATAATACATACAGCCTATCAAGCAACATCATTTAAGTGTCATAAACATTCTCTCTCACTGTGGACGTTTCTAATAAAAAATTACAAATGTAAAACAAATGCTAATTGTTTCATTTAACTCAAGATATTTTTATTTTATATGGCTCAAGTAATGGTTCATTATATAAGACTTATACATATAGTGATACAAATAATGACATAATATGTTAAATAAATATTAGCAACAATGGGTGCAAAACCCTTTTTATAAATTGGAAAGATCTAAGTAATGTAACCAACTAACTGAATAGTTAGATGCATGTGATCCTACACATTAATTTATTTGCTTTTATTTTAGATCTAAGCTGAAATATTTATTCAAATTTAAAAAACCAAAAACGAAAAACTGTGGCTTAAAATAACAACATATAGACATTGTTTACCTGTTTCCAAAGTATTTCTTAACATTCTTATAGGAAAAAACAAAAGATTTGGTAAAGGGCACTGGACATTGTCTGATGAGGAAGAATATCACCTCAGTTATTTCTGCTTCCTGTTACAGTTTTCTTTTCTTTCTTTCTTTCTTTCTTTTTTTTTTTTTTTTTTGCTCTCTGATTCCTGCCTGTGGTGATATTAAGAGTCATAAGACATGGCCAGGTGCACTGCTCGCAACTGACCATGCAAAGCCCTTTTCATGTGACTCCACTCATCGTTGGTGTTTCCTTATAGACTTGTGTCAATATTGTTTACTTCCCTTGGAACAAATAATAAACTACTATACAATGATACAAAGAAAGTAATAGGAAAACAGTTGTCCTAAACTAAAATTTTTTTAAAGAATTTCCTCCTAAAAAGAGAAAACAAAATTGAAAAATCAAGCAAAATAAACTTCTGGTATCAGATAGTCGATGATAGAAACAGCTGCAGCAAATATGGTAATGAGAGAGTATAATTGAAACATGTTTTAAAATGTGCAGTTTTAAGTGGTATAAAAACATTGATGTAAAGTAATTTTTAAATAAAAAGAAATGGATTGGAAGCATAATTAAAGCCCAAAAGAAACAAAAATAATCTTGATGAAAACTAGATTAGAATACTAGAGAGTAATTCGCTTTGCCTAGACAATAAAGTATTATAGAGTGGGGAGGAGTTTTTTTTATTATTACTATACGTACATGTGGGGTACACATTGACTTTCAATAATTGTATGGTGGTTAGATCAGTATAGTTAGCTTATTCGTCATTAAAATACGCAATCATTCTTTGTGTCCATTGACCAATTCCTCATTAGCCCCCCTCCCCCCCTCCCCTCCCCTTTTCCACCTCTAGTTTTCTAAAAGTTCAACATATTACTGTGATTGTTGTTTCTCTCTTTCTTTCTCTCTGTCTCTCTTTATTGTTCATTTGTTTATATATGTATTCATCTCCTAGTTATGAGTGAGAATATGCGGTATTTCTTGTTCTGTACCTGGATTGCTTCTCTTAGAATAATTTTCTCCAGGCTCATCCATGTTGTTGTTTAACTTTAGTGCTACTTAGACAAACATGCATAAAACAAAGTTTCAGTAGACATTTTCAGTGATGATAAAATTCAAAGAAAATAGAACTTTGAAAAATGTGCCCTCTCAACATTTTAAAATACAGTCCAATAAACTCCTAAAATGCAAATTTCTAAGAAATTTTCAAAAATTTCAGTATTAAACCAATAGATGAAAAAAAGTAAATTTATAGTATTTCCCAAATTTACTCCTCATCCTGGACCACAGGTTGTCAAGTATGGTGAAAGGTCTGAGATTTCATTCTATTTTCAAGACAACAAGATAGGCTGCCACAGTTTCATGAAAGATGGCTAAAGACACAAAGCCCTGAGTCAGAAAAAAGAACTGCAGTATTTATAGTACAATAGGCAACATTAAAAGCAGAATAATTCTGGGGCCAGTCATGGCTCACTTGAGAGAGCCTGGTGCTGACAACACCAAGTCAAGGGTTAAGATCCCCTTACCAGTCAACTTTTGAAAATTAATAATAATAATAATAATAATAATAATAATAATAATAATAATAATAATAATAAATAATTCTACTGGTTCTCCTTGTCCCAACTTCCACTAGGGTAATGCGGATGGACATAGGTGTATGAATACACACAGAATGGTTCCAGCAAATTTAGGGAACTTACATATTTTCTAGTAGAATGTAAGCAAATGTGCCATTAGTCCTTTTGTTGTTGTTTGTTTGTTTGTTTTTAATGTTTTGTTTGTTTTTATTGGTTATGAATATTCATGGAGTACAAAGCAAATTATCACCACTTGTGCCTAAGATGTGATGGCTGGATTCATACTAGCAGGGTGTCTGTTACCACAAATTGTGATTATACCCTGTGTCCCCCACCCAATTATCCCTTCTGTTGTCCTGGACCTCCCTCTCCATCTCCCTTTCCCCACTCCACTCTGTATCCCCAGGTATGTTCTCTCCCTTTGCAAGTCCAATGCAGCACTGTGTTCTTTCTTTCCTTTCTTCTTTATCTCTTAGCTCCCACTTATGAGAGAGTACATTTATCCCTCTGCACTTTGCTTATTTTACTCAACATAAGTTTCTCCAAGCTCATCCATGTTGTTGCAAATGGGAGAATTTCATTCTTTTTATAGTAGAGTATTATTCCATAGTGTATATATACCACATTTTCCTTATCCAATCATCCACTGATGGACATTTAGGTTGATTCCATATCTTGGCTATTTTAAACAGCCCATTAACAACAGTCACAAAAAAATAAAATACCAAGGAATCAATTTAACCAAGGAGGTGAAAGATCTCTACAATGAGAACTACAAACCTGTATAGAAATAAATTAAAGAAGATTCAAAATGATGGAAAGACATTCCATGCTATTGGATTGGAAAAATTAACATTGTGAAAATGTCTATACTACATGAAGTGACCTATAGATTCAATGCAATCCCCATCAAAATACCAATGACATTCTTCACACAAATGGAAAAAAAAAAAAAAAAAACAATCTCAACATTCATATGGAACAACAAAAGACCCTGAATAGCCAAAGCAATCCTGAGCAAAAAACATAAAGCCAGAGATATAACACTACTTGACTTCAAATTATACTACAAAGCTGCAGTAACCAAAACAGCATGGTATTGGCATAAAAATAGACACTCAGACCAGTGAAACAGAATAGAGAACCCAAAAATAACTCCTCAGGCTTATAGCCATCTGATATTTGACAAAAGGAACAAAAACATACATTGGGAAAAAGATTGCCTCTTCAATAAATGGTGCTGGGAAACTTGTATATCCATATGCAGAAGAATGAAACTACGCAAGCACCTCTCACCATATACTAAAATCAACTCAAAATGGATTAAAAACATAAGTATAGGACCTAAAACTGTAAAATTACTATGGAAAAATGTAGGTGAAACCCTTCAGGAACTAGGTCTGGGCACAGACTTTATGAACATCAGCCCAAAAGCACAAGCAACAAAAGAAAAAATAAACAAATGGGACTATATCAAACTAAAAAGCTTCTGCACAGCAAAGGGAACAATCAACAGAGTGAAACAACAACCTACAGAGTGGGAGAAAATTTTTGCTCACTACGCGTCTGACAACGGATTAATATCCAGAATATACAAGGAACTCAAACAATTATATAGTAATAAAACAAATAATCCAATTAAAATTTGGGCAAAGGAGCTGAATAGACATTTTATAAAGGAAGACATACAAATGGCCAACAGGCACATGAAAAAATGCTCAACTTCACTAATCATCAGGGAAATACAAATTAAAACTACATCGAGATACTACTTCACCCCAGTTAGACTGGCTGTAATCAGAAAGATGGTATGCTGGCGAGGGTGTGGAGAGAAGGGAACAAACGCACCTGCACTGTTGGTGGGACTGTAAATTAGTACAACCACTGTGGAAAAAAGTATGGAGGTTTCTCAAACAACTATAGATAGATTATGATATGATCCAGCAATCCCACTTCTGGGTATGTACCCAAAGGAATGGAAATCATCATGTTGAAGGGAAATGTGCCATTTGTTTTGGAGAAAGACACTCCGATCTCTCGAGGCATTTTGTTACACAGACATCTTTGAAAAAGTAGTCCACAAAAAGATGCAATTTTGCTTTGCAAAATGTACAGAAATACAAGAGACCCAGGGGGAGTATTTTCTCTCAAAACAGGTTATTTTCACTCTGAAACCAGATACAGTCTCAATACTCGAGAAAACTCAGGTGGTTGCCTTCTCTGACTTTTCTGTCATTTTTTTTCTTAGAACCACTTTTAAATTTTACTTTACTGTACTAACTACTGTCAATTGATACTTTTTAGACATATCCACATTTTCTGTAATGGTCATTCATACAAGGAAATATTGTTGCATCAAGAAGCACAAATTGTGCCTATTTGGAGCAGAACAAGTGAACAGTAGAAAGAGCAGAGGCAGTTATAAAAGGCTGTTGAAAGAGATCTGCCATACTCAAACACAGACATTATAAGAAAGGCCCAATGTGATCCAATATTTGCTGCATATTTCATAAAAGCCAAAGTTTCCAGAATATAGAAGTTGTCCCTGTATGAATTGTGATATTAGATATAATATAATTGAATTTGGCATGATTTAAATGTATCTAAATTCTTCTTGAAAATGTGATCCTTTCTTATTTATTATTTTAGAGGGCTATTCTAACCTATTCACTCAAAGGCCAGAGTGGACTCACTGACCAAGGGCTGGCCTCATATGAAGGCTCAGTCTCTCAGATGACTATTGACTGATGCTGACTATCAGCTGGGAACTTAGCTGGAGATTCCAGTGAAAACACAAACATGTTGCCTCCCCATATGGCTGCTTGGGCTTCCTCACAATGTGATTTCTGCATTTAATAAGGAAGAAAATGAGGTCCGGAAAGGAGCTGAATTGTCTTTTATGATCTAGCATAGCATATCACACAGCATCACTTCTGCTGCAGTCATGAGCCTGCGGATAAAAGAAATCCTACAGTCCAAGTCATCAATGAGAGGAATATAAAAGTCATAACATAAAAGAGGCATGTAGGAGAGAAAATATTATCTTGGCCATCTTTGAGATGTTGCATTGGAGCCACCTTACAGTGGCTCATGAGAGTTGATTTTGTGTGTCTTATCTCTGTTCTCAGTGACTTAACACTGGTGAATCCATCTAAAACCAGCTGAAACTGGTTTTATCACCTCATCTGAAGTTGTTTTATAAGTTCTCTTGCATTTTGTTAGCTGGGCATATTCAGAGAGAAAACTTCTGTCCTCTAGATGACCTCAGGCACCACAGGAACCTGAAAATCCTTCATCAAAGGACTGGACTCAGACTCAACTGATCAGCCCTTGTCTGCGTCACATGACCTGACTCAGGCCCAATCAATCAGTTTTTGACTTATCAGCCAATCAGCTCTTGCCTGGGTCATATGACCTGACTCGGGCCTGGCCAACCCCCCTTAATCTAATCATGCGGTCTGAACAGAAGCCAGTCAATCCCCAGTCCCTGATCCTTATCGATCCTTTAAAAACTTGTTCAGCCCCTGGTTTGGGAAGACAAATCTGAGCATTGCCTCCTGTCTCCTTGCTGGTAGACCTTACAATAAAGCCTTTTTTGCTCACAAGACCTGTTCCTATGGTATTGGCGTCTGTGCATGACAGGCAGTGAGCCCTTGCTCAGTTACAATGACAACCTGAAATCAGAGTATTGACACCAAGGAAATCAGAAAATGTTACAAATACCTTTTATGTTTTTTTTTTCTTCTTCTTTTTTTTTAAATCAGGGCAACAAAGAGTACAGTTAGATTTTCTGTTCCCTGAGATAATTTCACTTTTTCACTACACTTCAAGCCCCACTGAAATGAGGCAGCGGTAGTGAAGAATGAGGGAAAAACAAAAGCAAATATATGTTTGTATTTATATATATTCATAGGCATACATACATACAACAAATATATGTGCTTATGTGTATACGTATATGTATGTGTGTGTATATATGTGTGCGTGTATGTTTGTGTGTTTATCAGATACCTGTTGACAGGGAAATGTGTTGATTTTGTCTAACATCGGAACTGGATTTGAAACAGTAACTGCAATTCGAGCCACCATTTGTTTCAGTTTATGAAATGCACTGTCATTCTCCAAGGTCATATAAATTTTGCAGAGGCCAAGTAGATGAGTTAAATGGGGATCCAGGATGTTTTAGGAATCATCAGTCTTCCATCTTTCATGTTCTTGATGGTGGAACTTTATAGTGCCAGTATCTCCACAAATCCTCTAGGAATGTGACATTGCTTTTAGTAATGCCATTTTGGCCAATAATAGTAGTTGTAATGGCCTTCCTCTTGTGATAGTCCTCACTTCATGAGACAGAAAAATCAGTGTGAAATTTCTGACTGTCTTGAGCACATCTATTGAATCTATACATGTTGGAATTGGAGAAATAAATACAGGATGTTTTGGGGTACTCATTGTACCTATCGGGACTCAAAACTCCATTATTACTTCAATTTCATAAGCCCCTATTCCTATGTATATAGGAATTACTGTCAATTAACTATCAGTGACCAATATTCCCACCAAATCCCCGTTATACACCCTTTCCCTTTACACAGTAAATGGCCAAAGACTGCTTTGGGAAAAGTTAGGAGGAAGATGTATATTACAATTTGGGAGTGGGGAGGTAGCGTAGTTTTCCTCCTCAAAGGTACTCAATTCCCTCTTCATTCAAAAGTTTGGTTTTTTTTGGGGGGGGGGATGATAGCCTCTAATCTGGGAATTGGGCTGTGACTTTCTGCTGGTGCTTCAGGCCAGAATTATCAAGGAACTTTTACTTATTGTTGTTAGTGGTGCTGCTGCTGTCAATGATGATGATGATGATGATTTTATCCCCAGGTTTCCCATGATCATTTAGGCTATGTAAAAAAAAATCTCTGCATGTAACACCATTCTGTTCACAGCTGTGATCTGGTTCCCATTATAAGAGTCACAGTCATCTTGCTTCTGGCAATTTAGTGCTGACTCTTATCTCCTGCGACCTTGGGATCCCATTTTCTCTATTGAAATCAGGACACTCAGTTCAAAAAAAGCACTTCTCTTTGTCAGTCTTGGCATGCAGATACCACAGAGCACATCAGGGACATTGGGACAATAGTCTTTCATATATAAATGTGGTCCAGTGATTCAACTTCTCAGACTTCATAGAAACAAAAGCCTAAGTACTCCAATACATAAAATACCATACAAAACTTTAAAAGGTCAATAGGACTATTCCAGGATTTTCAAAATATTAACTCATCTGATACTTACAACCACTTTCCGAGGTAGGTGCTTAAAACTTATGTGAAAGATATTACTACCTCATAGGCTGATGTCTAACAGCTGTAGAATATCTACTGTTTTAACCAGCTATGTGAAGACTGCATGTGTATACACTAAATTTTTCATAGCAACAATCTCTGATTATGGTGATGTGGAGACTAGGATTAAAGAGAAGGATAATTTCATTTTATCTACATAGTCATTATTTCTATAACACACGATTACAAATATATTTTTGAAATGTATAAAATAATAAGTTATCCATTTAAGTCTGTATCTCTAAAAATATACAGTCAAATTTGTATGTTCTTCGAATTATTTTGCCTAAAAACAAGTCATGGTAGCCAATATGGTAAAGATATTATTAGTATTCCTGTTTTTACTCAAACACAGAAGGTAAAAATATCACAAAGTTGACCACAGACTGACAATGTATTGTATTAAGCATGGTTAATACTCTGTTTTAAAAAAAATACAAATAAATATCATTTTAATTCTTTTGCTTGAGAGCATGCGTAAAGAAAAACAGGAACTAGGAACACTTATTTGGCAACAGAATTTTTTAATTTGGGGGAAAAATAATTTGCAATTGTTCTGTTATTTGACTTTTTTTCTTATTTTCTGAATGAATTTAAGCAAAAAATATTTCATTGCTAGTCCAATTACGTAAAGGAAAATCTTTAAGGAATATTGATAAACATATAAGATTTTTAAATCATTGTGTTAATATTTTTAATGTTAAAACTGTAGGCTGCAAAAGAAAAAAGCAAATTAGAGATAATAGAAAATTAAATTTATAATAGAAATTAGTGAAAAGTAAAGCAAAAACTAGTAGAAGTGATAAATCTAGAATCTGTTTATTTGAAAGTAAAAACAAAATAAATTCTTAAAATTCTCATAAGAAAACAAGACAGAATAAACATACAAAATTAATCATAAGCACAAATATAGTCATACAGAAATTTTAAAAGGATGCTATAAAAATCACATGCACAAATCCGAAAACCAAGACAACACTGATTATTTTCTGGTAAAACATATACAGCACATTTGACATAATGCAAATATTCTCAGTATGATAAAAGACATTGAAAAGGTAAACAATAATCTTGGTATCAACATATTGATTCATGTCTAAGTTATATGTAAACTGAAAATGCTGTGAAAGGGAATTCAGCAAGGAAGCAGTCAAACACTCAGCGGGTTGGAAAGCCAGGAGTTTATTATCCTAGTGGGTCCAGAAAGACTACTGCCTGAAAATCTGGACCCTGAGCCCAGGTCCTACAGAGCTTATATAGGCAAACTTCTCCAGGTTTTCGGTTTTGCTTTCTCAGCATTCATGTGGTCTAGGCAGATAAGCAAGCTACAGAAACCAAAAATGCAAGCAGTGATTAGAGGCCAAATCAAGTGCAACAAGCACACATTGATTCAAAGACTAAATATTACTTCAAGGACAAAACAGATTTATGAGAAAGTTACTTTTGCATTTTTCCCCAACAACAACAAAAAAGCTAATTACAATAATTTGTAAACTTTTGATGCAATCTTGGAAGAACAGAAAATAACTACTCCCCATGGTTTTATTTATTTATTTATGGCTTTATGGCTTTATTGACATAATACTACAGAATAAAAATAAGAATTCAATTAAACCTGAAATTACATACCTCTAAAATATTATAACTTCGTACATCACATGAATTATTAGAAGGTAACATGCACTTTGGAAGAAAAAGCATTTTTTTTTCCTTGATGAAACGTTTGATAAAATCTGTACTGATGTATGGCTTTTTATTTTGTTTGCAATCAACTTTTAGATATTTATTTATATTAATGAGATGATTTCTACATTTTCATGCTGTCAGGACTTTGATAAAAATCACCTGAGATAAATTTAATAAATTTATTTAGATGTATTATGGGAATTACATTATCTTTCTCATCAAAAGTGGACTGTAATTAGCCTCATTATTATGAACACTCAAGAGAATTTTAAGATTTGATAATTAATTATAATAATTTCTTCAAACAGAATATGGTAGGTTGCCTAATTGTTTTTTAAAAACTATAATAAAACCAGATAAGGGATTGTAGTGGACTGAATTATGTCCCCTGAAAACTCACTGAAGCTTGAATTGTGTTCTCCAAGTTTTATGTATTAGAAACTTAGCCTCCACTGTGACTGTTAAGAGGGTGGGAAATCCTATTATGGTCATTGAAAGGTGGAGCCTTGAAGAAGTGATTGGATTGTAGGACTGTGTAGCAGTGAATGGATTAAAAATGGTGATCAGGGATGTGGTTCTGAGGGCTTTAAAAGGAGAGAGAGGAGAGTGTGTCTTTCTCCCTCTCTGCTTCCACCATCTTGCAATGTGAGACCCCTGGGTCACTGTCGCCACCACCAGATATGCTCCTTGGTCTTTGGACTTCCTAGCCTCAGAAACTGTAAGCAACAAATTTCATTTTCTTTGTAAATCACTCAGTTTCAGTTATTTTGTTATGAGCACCAGAAATGTACTAATAGAGGGAAATACTAAAAAGAGAATTCTCATGCAGGTTCAATAATAAGTAATGATTAAAATAATCTGAATAATATTTAGCAAATAAAATACAGAAGTGTACCTAACATAACATGGTTTGTCCCATGAAGTTATATTTCAGAAATGTAGCATTGGTTCATTACGTGGAAAAGTATTAATAAATTTTAAAATATGTTCAGTATTTCCAGAAAACACACTTCTTAAGTGTTCAGCATCCATTCATAAGTAAACAATTTAAGAATCTCATTGCAAAATATGATAGGTATACAAAAAAACAATAGCAGTTATTACACTGCAGTGAAAAGATTTAAGATTAAAAGCAGAAACAAAACACCTGATTGACAAAATTTAAGATGAGTAATAATACCCCTTGGTGCTGAGATGTGAAGGAAAGAGTCTTTATATGTCTTTCTGTGACAATTTTTATCATTTTAGATAAATAATATATATACAAATATATTTCTATTATTACAAATATTAATGAAAACAAATGAATTATATATATATATAGTTTCATATATAATGTGTACAAGGTGTGTGTATATATATTTTATACATAAACATACATATATATGCATAAAGTATATCACTTTAAAGTCTGGAAATATGTTCAGTAGGGAAATCTGGGAATAAAATATCAGGGCATTTTGCTTTACAGGAATATTTAATTTAACACTGTTATATACAGGAAACCAAATTAAAGTCAATATAAGAAATTTTTAAAATATCTATCCTAAAGTTATTAAAAAGGAAGATAGAAACAGTAATCCATATTATACTTTTACTAATTCTCAAAATTTTGAGATTGTAAGGGATTTTTTGTATCTTTTAGTGTCTTTTGTTATGAAGATGACGGCATTGAAGTTTAGTAGTTACTTCTAAATTTGGAGAGCAAAAGAGTCTCTTCATTTAGTGTATTTTCAATATTGAATAAAATAACATGAGTAAGGTGCCTAGTAGATTAACATGTAGTGAATGATTAATAAACAATTGTGTGGTTGTCAGAACACACAAATCATCACTCATTCTCATAATAAGTTTGTCATATGCAATTATGCAGTGTATATATAGTATTTCCAAGTGAGAAATTAAGAGAACAAATTAAACTACTGATATAGTTTTATATTATCCACATAAATTTGAAATTATATATATAAAATATATGAATTAAATATATAGATGTATTTAACACAAATGTAGTAGCACAATCATCACCACATCATGATATATAACATTTTCATTGTTGTGCAATGTTCATTCATACTCTATTGCAGGAAATCCCTTCACCTACTCCAGTCCCTGTAAAACGCTGATCTTTTTCTTTCTATAGTTTTGCATATGTAAACTCTTATTTCCTTTGATCTGGGTGACTAGGGTATCCTGTAGAATCCTGTGCTCTTTCAGGTGGAACTGGACACAAACCTATAGCCCATGAATCACAGAAACTGAAGGAAATCCAGGAAAAAGAAAACAAATGCAGGCACAGGTTTTGCTTTATTACAATGAGGTGACATAACAGATCAGCAAAAGGTGAGTTGTACAAAATGGTTGCAGAATCTCTTCCAACCTCCAACTTTCCAGGGAAATGTCCCTTGTAATCCACACTAACTGAAATATACGAGTAAAGGAAACTCTGGGAAATGTAGTTGATCCTAGCCAAGCAGGCAAAATAGCAAAGTCTTCACAGTGAAGATTATTCACACTTTGCTGTCTTGTGGATACAGTTCAAAAACTACTTCAAATTGCTGATTAAAAATTAAATCAGTAACAAAAAATATTATTAAATGGGCAACTTTTTCCTTATAGTTAGACTAAAATCTGTGCCTGTTTAGAGACTTGGGAATATTTATTGGATCTGCATATACTGAATTAATTTTAAAACCAATGAAATCAAGCATAATTTCATTCCATTAAATATATGTGTGTTTATATATACACACGTATATGTTTAAAAAGGTTTATTAAATATATATTGGTAAATTATTAACTCTTTCATTTTAGGACCTCTTTTTGTAGGTCGGTATCTTGACTATTTAGTCATATTAGTCAAAAAAGTTAAGAAAATATTTCTATTTAATATCTTTTTTTTACTTAATCTTTTAGTTGTTCTGCCATTTTAGCCTTTCCTTCTGGATAAATAACATTTAGCTAAATGAACAACCCATTTTGAAAGTGATTTTAAGCTCATAGTGGCACTCGAATTGAGTTAATATTATTCTGATTATCCTCTATTGCATCTAGTCCTTGAAATTTTATTTTTTCTGCCTTCCTTCCAGAGAATTTAAAAGTTCTTTTGTTGACAATAAAATACTCAATAACTTTCAATTAACATAGGTCAATTAAGAAGTCACATTTACAGTTACTTTTTACTATTCAATAAACTAAGTTAAAACTGGTTATATATTAATCACACCATAAATTGATTGTCTTAGGCTATAAGAATAATTTATTGAAAATTACCTAAGCCAGTTAAATGGGGAATAAAAAAAATAAATCAATATATTTGCATCTTACCTAGAACATTAGAATAAACTATCTCACAACTTCACCTATTTTTGAAGTTGGTAAGCAATATATTTTAAAAAACAATATGTAATTCAAAGTATCATACTGTTAGATTAAATAAGCAGGAGGCCATTGGCCTGAGACTGTCTCCATACTTTGAGTTTCTACATAAAGAACTGTAACCTAACTTACTATGTAAACTGAAACCTAAGGTAGGAGTATATTTTTTGTAACAGTTTCTGAGTCTCAGCCAATCACAAGCAGCCAATCTTCAGTCAATCTCAGGCAGCCAACCAATCAGATTATGTGCAAATAAGGGGAAGGCCTAGCTGTAACCAATCTAGCTGTTTCTGCACTTTACTTCCTTGTCTATAAAAGTTCACTGCCAAGTTATTAAAGTTAATTTGTTTATAGTTTTCTTTTTAACAATATATTACAAACCATATATTTCATCTTTCTCTGAGGTGTCATACATAATATAGATCAATATAAATAATTCAGAAAACACATGTGTGTCATTTAAAAAATCATATTTGTTTTCATTTACAATTCATAAAATGAATAACACTCTAGTTTCCTGATATAAAAACTCATCTTCTAAAAAATGCAAATAGATAAAAAGGTACAAAGGACGCATATACATACCTTTCCTACAGACATTTTCCTTTCATCTTCTCTGTTGCCTTGTCCAAGGTGAATGAGATTCTTTTACGTGATATGACTCATTGTACACAAATTCTGTCCAATTTGTAATATAAATATGTAATGTAAAGGTGTGTCATGTTCTAATATTATTTCTTTTAAAATATGCAAAAAATAAAACTAAATAGTCGTCCTTTGTCATCCAAATATTTCTTATGCAAAAAAAATGGACTATGGGAAACCTTTCAGAGGATGTTAATGTAAATCATTACATTAAGATCTTTAGAGTTTTGTGCTGTAATTAAATTAAGCGTCATAACAATTTCTAAGAGCTCTAACTGATAGCTTCACTGTCTGAATCTAATTCAGACAGAAGAAATATTTTATCCACTTTAAAAGGTATACAATGTAATATTTTTAACATTCCATGCAATTCAGTATTTATAATACTGTACGAATTTAGTATGTAAAGATCCACCTTTTTATCAGAAGAAAAACATACACATACACACATATAATGTGTATGTTTGGTTATGTGTCAAAGAGTCACTTTAAATTACACACATTTTCTACTACTTATATGCTGTGCATACTTTGGCAATCTTAAAATGATTCATTCTTGAGTTTCTATCACCTGTAACAGTTTTATAGTTTTAATTCAAAATGTCTTACTGCAACAGAGACTAATATATTGCACAAAGCCAAGGTTATTTTTAACTATATTAGACAATAAATCCATGATATTATTTTAAGGTCATGAGAGACATAAATGGACAAATCTCTTAATTTGTAAACCTGGTAGCAATACATGAATTTATGTAATTAGAGATTTATTTTCAATTAAAGTTTTGTGTCTTAATAAATGCAGATATGCATTGGAGAAGTGATCTAAGACCAACATATATGCCATGAACATCTTAAATTAATGAGCTAATTATATTATTTCCAACTTGACAGCTAACAGAAATCTAATGTTGGGTGAAAGGAATTGTATTATGGAATACTAACTGAGTGAGACCTTAAGGCCTCCTACACTCATGTGGTAGTTATCTTAAAGAAAGCAGGGAATAAAACAACTGCAAGGTTAGGTCTTTGTCAAAAAAAGAGTAAAAGTAAAGCTACACTTTAAGACCAAAGTAACTAAGAGCAGTTTGAGGACACTGTATTCACTGGCTGCACAATTTACTTGTGGACAGACCTTCATTAGGTTTGTCCCAGGATTGCAGTAGTAAAGCTGCATCACCAATGAACCTGAGTGATTAATTACTTTGGCACTAAAATAAAATTTTCAAGTAGCATTTTTTAGGGTGATTTTAAAAAAGTTAAAATATCATTTAGGAAACTGAAAACTTATTATTGATTAGAGTATTTTAAAAATACACAATTGGGTTACAGATTTCCAAATTTGTTTAATTATTATTCTCTATAAACTTGAATGAAAACAAAAAAAAATTTCTTGGTTAAAATGATGTATTTGTGATTTAAATTTTACAGAGTACTGTGGGATTCTTCTATTATATATAATCACATTTCCCAGGTGCTTTTCATCAGAGCAGATGGGCAAGGTGAGAAATCTTGACAGAGCAAGAGCATCATGGCAGAACATTTCGGCAGGACAGTAGCACAGTAATAGCTAGGAATGCAGCCAATGCTCTGAACATGGCAGAACTCTGTCTTTGTCTCCTGATCTGCTATTCATGTAGTTCACATTTATTGTGGTGTTTCCTTAAATAGAGTCCATGCAAAAAACTGCATTAGAAATCTCTCAGGTAATGCTAAAATTCAGATTCCCAAGCAGAACTAATAAATTACCATTTCAGATTGTAGGGCTGTAAGCTTGTATTCTAAGCTACTCCAGTTTCTCTAATGCTAGCTAAAATCTAAAGAATCTCTAGTTTATCATACAAGGAGTTTTACATGTGAGAATTAATCTTAAAAGTCTTACCACACATGACAATCATTACTTTCCTGATGTCAGTTTCCTATCCCTAAGAAGTGACAACATTTTCTCTAGGAGAACCTATATCCATCCACTGAAACATAATTTTCCCATGTCAGGAAAAAAAAAGTTATATAAAATGGAAATCACCTAAAATTGAATATATGTGCAATGTGATTATCTGGTGCCAACTAATTTTATCACTACAAGAAAGCAAAATTGCACAGTGGTAAAACTAAAGTTAAAAAGAAAAGGTAACAATGTTTATGCCTTTTAAAAAATATATATATATACATAAACTTAGATTGTCTAGGAAGATCCCTTTGTACTGTTGCTAGCAGCGGGTTTTTGTACCAATTGCTATACAATCTAACTCTGATTCTCAGGGGGACATGAGGAAAAGCACTCACCTTGACTTTGATCTGTTTCTCATCAGATTCAGCTGCAGGAAATGTCAGACCTAAAATTGTTTCAGGTTTGTCATAATGCTTCAGGGAAAGACCCTTTTTCTTCTGCTATGTATAATTCACTTTGTAATACCAAGAAATCTAGGTTTCAGGAGACTAAACTGTTGAGAGAGGAAAAGCAACATATTCTTTTGGCCTTATTCATTCTCTCTCTCTTTCTGGTTTTATTTATTTTTTAATTAATTTATTTATTTTAACACTAACTCCACCATCAGGTTTCAAATCATGTTTAACCTGGCAGAGACAGTCGAATAAGCTCCCCAGTCCCATTTCTGATTAAACCTCAGAGACTATTAATGCCGACTCATGAGTTTCCCTTAGCACGTTTTGTGCCATCTCCTTGACCTCATTTTTTTGCTAGAGCTGGGGTCTGGAGTCCTCACACAGCGCCAATTGTCTAGCTCTTAATCCTGTGCATGACGCCAATTGTGAAGCTAGGCGACCACACTAGCTGTCGGGCTCTTTTACCTGCCGGTAATCCTGCACCAGCTGGGTTGATTGTTGAGCTAGGGCTGGGTCTGGAGCTCCCAGACCCCTCAAGCCCATTCACAGATTGGGTCACAAACCCTTCACACACCAGGCTGGGTCAACAGACTCCTTCACACAGGTCTATGAGCTAGGTAACTGACCAAAAGGTCCTTGGAAGCCATAGGTTGGAAAGCATGGCTGCGTGGGGCGGACACCTGAGGCCAACTACAGCCCACCTGCTTCACCAAACTCTCTCTCTCTCTCTCTTTTTCTGAAGAACACAAGAACAGCAACAAAATTAAAAAGATACATTGGCGCACATGTGCACTCACTCCGCAAGCACGCACTCACGCGCGCACGCACACACACACACACACACACACACACACACACACACACACACACACACACACACACACACACACACACACACACACAATTTGCTTACAAAGGATGCTGAACCACACCCAACTGGAACCGAGGCTATAGCCCTGACCAAACTATTCTATTTTCCCAACACCTCAAAAGCTGAACTTTCCTGCTATTTCACTAACTGAACCAGAGGCTTTAAAATTCTAAGAAACAGTGTCTTCCCAGTGATTCAGAAAGGCAGTTCAGTCTTTTAGCAATTGTTGCAAAGGTAATTATTCAAATAGTCTATGGTTGGTTTAGCTGATTCTTCGAGAGAATAAGAAAATTATGGCCATTAAGATCAAATGAAACAGACATTGTTTTTTCTCCTCTTTTACATGTTTGCTTAGTCTGAATAAAGAACCCTACTGTCATTCTATCCTAAAGAGAATTCTTAGTGGGGTATATGATCCCATTCAAAGTACTTGGAATCTTATAAAATATCAAATTGTCATACAGTCCTTTGGAAAGTTACTCTCTTCATTATATCACCATCTTCATTACAATATGAATATTTAAATATTTCTTCTCTAAGTTGATGGGTGTCTAATATACTTGTTGCTGGTTGCTCATACAAATATGTTCTGATAAATTCCCCATAAAATAAAAAGTGATAATATATCCATCTAAAATATTCAAATGTAGAAACTGTATGCAAGCAAATGAGATAGTGATTCAGCATTTGGCATTTTCAAACTAAATATACTTGTCTGGTTTTACAGAATGGCTTGAGGACTTTTAATAGCTACAACTAGTTGCTTTATGCAATTACTAGTATATCCAGAAAAAAAGGGAAATACTTGTGAGGAAAATAGAATAGTTTGGTCAGGCTGCCCTGACTCAGGTCCCGTTCGGGGTGTGCATTTCTTGTATACAAGTTGTGTGTGGGTGGAGTTAGTGCACATGTGCAGCCATGTATTTTTTTAGTTTTGTTGCTATTGTGTGCTCTGCAGTTTTGAAGCAGTGCCGGCCAGCAGAGCTCCCATCTAAAAATAGAGCATGTTTACTCTGCTGGCAGCTGCTCAGCTTTTCTTTGGACTTTACAGGTAGCAGTTGAGTTTCTTAGTTTCTTAGTTTACTACCTAGCTCTCAGATATGTGTGTGTGTGTGTGTGTGTGTGTGTGTGTGTGTGTGTGTGTGTGTGTGTGTGTGTGTGTGTGTGTGTGTGTGTGCGCGCGCGCGCGTGCTGAATAAAGACTATTCCTACTTCAACCAAGGCTCCAAGGACCTATCTGCTGGCTACCCAGCTCATAGACCTGCATGTGAAGGGTTTGTGACCCAGTCTGGACAACGGGCTTGAGGGATCTGTGAGCTCCAGACCCAGCTCTGGCTCTACAATTGGCATGGTTGTAGAAGGATTCTGAGCAGGTACAGGAGCCAAAAGCCCTTGGAAGAAGGAGGGAATGTGGCTACTTTTGAATATGCTGTGCCCTATTGCCACTTTCCTGTTGACTGGGATCTGGTTGCTGCTTGCTGTACTGCAAGGCAGCATAGACCAGGCACTACAGCAGAGAGCCCTTTGGGAGCGGGAGGAAATGTGGCTGTCTTTTAGTGTGTGGTGCCCAATGGCCACTTTTCTGCTGACTGGAGCCTGGTTACTGCTCACTATATTGCAAACTGATCGAGAGCTGAAGAAGAAAGCAGAGTTGTTGGAAGCACAAACAATTGTCCTGGAGTATGAAATGCAGCGACTGGAAGATTCAAAGCAAAAAGCAGACTGCTTGGAAGTGCAGATAGATGTCCTGGAGGATGACGTGCAACAACTGGCCACTCCAGCCTCTCACACCAGGGGAAGACGATGAACCCAGTGGTGAGTTGGAGGACCGTGCATCTCCAGGCATAACCTGTCATGCTTCAGAAAGTGAAATGCGAACAGCCTATGGGAACAGGTGGACAACCAATGGGAAATCCACAGGTGACCAAATTTACCACCTATGTCCCATATACCCAGGTTGAGTTGATTGACGTGGGGAGACAGTTTTGGCAGAAACAGAGGGAGCCGCTGGCTGCTTGGCTGTTGTGGTTATGGGACCTAGGGGTAGATAGTGTGGTATGCTCTGGTGAGGAGATGGAGAAGTTGGCCTCCATCACCATGCACCCGTCCCTGAGGCAGTGGCTGCAGAATAGCCATAGGTATGCACAAGGGCCAGGTAATCATTCCTTAATGGAATGGGTGAGTGCAGCTGCCTGAATCATGTGGGCAAATGCTGGGGAACTGCCCAAGATTGTTAGTAAATGGCAAACATATGCTGAGTTAGTTCAAATAATTCGAGAGCTGAGGATGTGGCAGTCCATGTTTAATGTGAACACTCATGGCCAGGAGGATGAAAATTTTATAGGCAGCATGAGACACATAGTGCTGCAGAATGTCCCATCAATATACTTTGGGTCACTGATGGCCATACTGGCCTCATACATTGGTCGTCCTATACATGAGGTAATGACCATGATAGCCAGCTTGGATGAAGTAGAGGAGAAGAGACAAGCAAAAGGAATCTGAGAGGTGGCTAAGACCAAACCCCCAAGAAAGGCTTGATATTTTATCCCGAGGAGACCAAGCGAGACTAGCCATAGGCAGATGTGGCTTGACTTGCTTGCAGCAGGGGTTGATAGGAAGAAAATTGACCAGCAGGCAAATGCAGTCCTGTTTGCTTTGTGGCAACAGTTGCGCCCTGAACAGCATTTTACTAAACATCCGGAAACAGGTGGCAAGGTATGCTCAGTGGATTTAGGGTCATTTTGGTTGTTCCCAATGAGGCAGATGAAATGTTCAATTTCAAATAGGGAGCAGGCCAAGGTACTTGTCTTTTGGGGGCAAGCAAGGACCAGAGCCTCATGTTAAATTAGCAATACACATTGGTCAAGGACAAATGTGCAGCATGTTTTGGCATTGGTGGATACAGGTGAAGAATGTCACCTGATATGTGGCAATCCAGATAAGTTTCCAGGGGCCACAGTTTGTATAGATGAATATGAGGACATACTGTTGAGGTCAAATCCATGTCATTACCATTTAACACAAGAAAATTACCTCATGTATATACTGTATATAAATCAACCATAGCTGAATACATCTTGGGTATGGATGTACTTTATGGTTTGCACCTATGGTTTCACCTTGGGTTACCACGATATGCTAAACATGACCCATATGTGTTACCCAAGCCAAGATGTGTAGTTAATGTAAACCAGTATTGCCTACTGGGAGGACATGCAGAGATAAGTGCCACTATATTGGAATTAGAGAAAGTTTGCATTATTTGTCCAGCTCATAGTCCATTTAATGCTCCAGCATGGCAAGTGAAAAAGCCTGATGGTAACTGAAGAATAACTGTAGACTATTGAGAACTAAACAAAGTAGTGCTTCCTTTGCATGCAGCCATGCCTTCAGTTCACAACTTGATGGATCAGCTGACAACTTAGCTGGAAGCTTATCATTATGTATTGGACCTTGCAAATGCTTTTTTCTCTATTCCATCTCCACCGATAGCCAAGATCAATTCACCTTCACCTGGGAAAGGAGACAGTGGACCTTTTAAGTATTGCCCTGAGGTTCTCTGCATAGCCCAACCATCTGTCATGGTTTGCTGACTGGGGACCTAGACAAGTGGACTAGGCCCAGTATGGTTACAATGTTTCACTATATTGATGATGTGTTATTAACTTCTGATTCGCTTGCAGATTTAACCCGGGCAGCTCCAATGCTGCTAAGTCATTTGGAAAAATGTGGGTGGGCCATGAACACAGCCAAGATGCAAGGACCTGGGCTGTCAGTCAAATTCCTAGCAGTGGTCTGGTCAGGTAATACAAGGGTCATCCCAGAAGCTATGATAGATACAATACAGGCATACCCTCAACCCACAACTGTAGCTCAGCTCCAGACATATTTGGGACTTCTGGGGTATTGGAGAGCTTTTGTACCCCTATGGCCCAAATGGCATGCCTACTGTATGCATTAACAAAGAAAGGAGCCACCTGGGATTGGACTGAGGAACTAGAACAAGCTTATGGTGCTACAAAACGGGCAATACAGGAAGTGCAGGCTTTATAAGTGGCTGATCCCACTAAGCCTTTTGAGTTAGATGTAAATATCACCCAAGAGGGGTTAGGATGGGATTTGTGGCAGAGACAAGACTGATTCCAAATACCTGTAGGATTCTGATCTCAGCTATGGAAGGGTGCTTAAGTGCATTATACCCCAAAAGAAAAGCAGTTAGCAGCTGTGTATTCTGCCTTGATAGCAACTGAAGCTATCACAGGAACTGCCAAAGTCCTAGTAAGGACGATATATCCCATAACAGGTTGGCTGCACACGTGGACCACAAACCCTAAAATGGGCATAGCTCAGACTCCCACTCTTTCTAAATGGGGAGCACATATAGAACAAAGGAGCACTGTGTCAATGACTCCTCTGTCCAAAGAGCTGCAACCTGTGCTAGGCCCAGTAGAGGTTGCTGAGGAAACTTTGACTCAACCGTTACCCATGGATGTGGAGAAAAACACCTTTCCATGAGGTACAGGGACCTATCACAGAGTAAGCTTGGTATACAGATGGCTCTAGCATGGGAGCTTCAGCATCATGGACGGCTGTTGCTGTCCAGCCCTCAACAGATACCATGAGGTATGAAAATGGCACAGGGCAAAGCAGTCAATGGGCTGAATTGGGAGCGGTATGGATGGTGATAAAAAATGAGCCTGGTCCATTAACCATCTGTACTGACAGCTGGGCTGTGTACAAAGGTTTAACCCTGTGGATTTCTACTTGGAAGTATCAATGGTGGATGGTAGGCCACCATCTCCTGTGGGGACAAGCCATGTAGCAAAACTTATGGGAGTTGGGACATGAGAAAGAAGTACCTCTTTTCCATGTCACAGGACACTTCCCCTTAGCTGGTCCAGGAAATGATGAAGCCGATGCCTTGGCTAAGGTAAGATACCTGGAGAGAGCCCCAGCTGCTGATGTATCCCAGTGGTTACATCAACAAATGCAGCATGCTGGCAGTAAAACCATGTGGATGGTGGCTCAAAGATGGGCCCTGCCTATACAATTGGAAGATATAATGAATTCCTCTCATGCTTGTCCAGTGTGTGCTCAAGAGAGTCCACACCACTGGCAGCTGCTCCATACAGATGGGCAAATAACTCAAGGAAGGGTGCCCCTTACTCGATGGCAAGTGGACTTTGTTGGACCACTGCCAAGGTCAGAGAGTTTCAGAGACATTTTCACAGCTGTTGATACGGCTACTGGTCTTCTGTTTGTATGGACTTGTAAGGCTCCAGACCAGGTAAACACTGTGAAAGCATTGAATAGCCTTACAGCTATGTATGGCCAACCTGTAGTCATAGAGAGTGATAATGGAACCCACTTTACTGGACATGGGGTTCAGAGGTGGGCCTCCCAGTTGTCCATTCAGTGGAACTTACATGTGCCATATCATCCCCAGGCAGGTGAATGATTGAATGGTATAATGGTCTTTTAAAAAAGGGACTAAGGGGCCAGCCCCGTGGCTCACCTGCCAAGGCCGCAGGTTCGGATCCTACATAGGGATGGCCGGTACGCTCACTGGCTGAGCGTGGTGCAGACAACACCATGCCAAGGGTTGTGATCCCCTTACCAGTCAGAAAAAAAAAAAAAAAAAAGAAGGGACTAAGGCTATCTTCCAACCTCCATCCCTGAAGGGGTAAAAACCGTAGTTATGGCCAACAGTCAGAATTCTAAATGAGAGAACCCTGCAAGGGCGGGCCCTCACCAGTGGAAGCTCTGTTGCATAGGGCTGCAGCACCTATACAACTGGAAGTCACTACTAAAGATGAGCTTTTGAAGCCAGGATATGGCAAGAATGGAAATATTCTTTTTCCAGACCCAACCTGTTTGCAACAGGGACAGACAGTACAATAGAATGGCCTTGGAGAATAAAAGCCCCCCCATATATGTTGGGTAAGTCTAATAGGGCCTTGGGGAAAAGGATTAGAGGCAGGCTTGAAAGTTTCACCTTGGGGGACAAGTACCTGGCCTCCTCCAGTAAAGATAACATGGCCTGGAACAGATAAGTTATTCTAAAGGGCACATTTGTATTTTCATTATGGCCAATTATGAGTTCCCCTATAGTATTATATGTAGAACCCATAGATCACACAGTGTTAGCAGATAAAGTATGGTATCACAAACCAGGTAAGATACCTATTCCTGCAACCATCATTTCTCATGATGGCAAACTGGCATGTATCTCACCAGAGGGGTGAGAACTTCCCCTATTGGTACCAATAACCCTTCTATCTTTTTACCCATAGTGTTCTGGCAGCAGGCACTGCACCAGTCGACTCGGTACATAGATACGTTGACATGATCATCTACTGAATATGCACTGAACTTCACATCAGTCTGACTGCAGGATTCCTATGGAAAATCACACAAATGATGACTACTAACTGGACATGTGCTACTAAAGGGCAGAACTATAGGACAAGCCTTAAGGCATATTGAACAGACAATAGGCTATAGAAATTTAAGGGTCATTTATCCAAATTAAGGGAACATGGCGGAAGATTTTCCATAAGGTTTATAGCGTAGATTGTAAGGTGAGGGAACCTGAAGGGGTGGATTGTGAGGAAAATAGTTTGGTCAGGCTCCCTCTTCTCAGGTCCAGTTGGGGGTGCATATTTCTTGTAAACAAGTTGTGTGTGGGTGGAGTTAGTGGGCATGTTCATCCATGTATCTTTTTAGTTTTGTTGCTATTGTGTGGTCTGCTGTTTTGAAGCAGCACGGCCAGCAGAGCTCCCATCTAAAAATAGAGCATGTTTACTCTGCTGACAGCTGCTGCTTGGTTTTTCTTTGGATTTTGCAGGTAGCAGTTGGGTTTCTGAGTTTCTCTTTGTACTCTCTAGCTGTCAGATGTATGTGTGCTGAATAAAGACTATTCCTACCTCAACTAAGGCTCTAAGGACCTTTCTGCTCATAGACCTGCACGTCAAGGGTTTGTGACCCAGTCTGGACAACAGGCTCGAGTGGTCTGTGAGCTCCAGACCCAGCTCTAGTTCTACAATACTTTAAAAATATAAAAATATCGTATGTTATTCTGCTTATTTAAAGGCTTTAATTGTTTCCGTGATGTAACACCAGACTCACTCAAAATGGCAAAGCTAATTTATGTTATAGAGTAAAAACATAGAAATACATGGCGTCCTGGCCACTGCTTTTTCTACTGTACCATATTAATATCAAAGCTTTTATTTTTAAGCATAACTCCCTAATTTTGGTTTATGTTTTACTAAGAAAGAACTAAAAAATTACGATATGATGTTATTAAAGTTACAAATAAAAACAAACTAAAATATTTTCAGGTATTGTACTCATCATTGCCAAGGTATAGAAATTTATTTTTATTTATTTATTTATTTATTTATTTTTTGGCAATGAATTATTTATTTATTTATTTATTTTTTCTTTTTTTTTTTTTTAATTTTATTTTGTCGATATACATTGTAGCTGATTAATGCTCCCCATCACCAAAACCTCCCTCCCTTCTCCCTCCCCCCCTCCCCCCCAACAATGTCCTTTCTGTTTGCTTGTTGTATCAACTTCAAATAATTGTGGTTGTTATATCTTCTTCCCCCACCCCCCGGTTTGTGTGTGTATGTGTGTATGTGTGTGTGTGAATTTATATATTAATTTTTAGCTCCCACCAATAAGTGAGAACATGTGGTATTTCTCTTTCTGTGCCTGACTTGTTTCACTTAATATAATTCTCTCGAGGTCCATCCATGTTGTTGCAAATGGCAGTATTTCATTCGTTTTTATAGCTGAGTAGTATTCCATTGTGTAGATGTACCACATTTTCCGTATCCACTCATCTGATGATGGGCATTTGGGCTGGTTCCAACTCTTGGCTATTGTAAAGAGTGCTGCGATGAACATTGGGGAACAGGTATACCTTCGACTTGATGATTTCCATTCCTCTGGGTATATTCCCAACAGTGGGATGGCTTTGTCGTATGGTAGATCTATTTGCAATTGTTTAAGGAACCTCCATACCATTTTCCATAGAGGCTGCACCATTTTGCAGTCCCACCAACAATGTATGAGAGTTCCTTTTTCTCCGCAGCCTCGCCAGCATTTATCGTTCATAGTCTTTTGGATTTTAGCCATCCTAACTGGGGTTAGATGGTATCTCAATGTGGTTTTGATTTGCATTTCCCGGATGCTGACTGATGTTGAGCATTTTTTCATATGTCTGTTGGCCATTTGGATATCTTCCTTAGAGAAATGCCTACTTAGCTCTTTTGCCCATTTTTTAATTGGGTTGCTAGTTTTCTTCTTGTAAAGTCGTTTGAGTTCCTTATATATTCTGGATATTAATCCTTTGTCAGATGTATATTTTGCAAATATTTTCTCCCACTCTGTTGGTTGTCTTTTAACTTTTTTAATTGTTTCTTTTGCTGTGCAGAAGCTTTTTAGTTTGATATAATCCCATTTGTTTATTTTTCCTTTGGTTGCCCGTGCTTTTGGGGTCGTATTCATGAAGTCTGTGCCCAGTCCTATTTCCTGAAGTGTTTCCCCTATGTTTTCTTTAAGAAGTTTTATTGTCTCAGGGTGTATATTTAAATCCTTAATCCATTTTGAGTTGATTTTAGTATACGGTGAGAGGTATGGATCTAGTTTCATTCTCCTGCATATCGATATCCAGTTATCCCAGCACCACTTGCTGAAGAGGCAGTCCCTTCCCCAGTGAATAGGCTTGGTGCCTTTGTCAAAGATCAGATGGCAGTAAGTGTGAGGGTTGATTTCTGGATTCTCTATTCTATTCCATTGGTCAGTGTGTCTGTTTTTATGCCAGTACCATACTGTTTTGGTTATTATAGCTTTGTAGTATAGCTTAAAGTCAGGTAGTGTTATGCCTCCAGCTTTATTTTTTTTGCTGAGCATTGCTTTGGCTATTCGTGGTCTTTTATTGTTCCATATAAATGTCTGAATAGTTTTTTCCATTTCTGAGAAAAATTTCTTTGGAATTTTGATGGGGATTGCATTGAATTTGTATATCACTTTGGGTAGTATGGACATTTTCACTATGTTGATTCTTCCAATCCAAGAGCATGGAATATCTTTCCATCTTCTTGTATCCTCTCTAATTTCTCTCAGCAGTGGTTTGTAGTTCTCATTATAGAGATTTTTCACCTCCTTGGTTAACTCAATTCCTAAGTATTTTATTTTTTTGGTGGCTATTGTAAATGGACAGGCTTTCTTGATTTCTCGTTCTGCATGTTCACTATTGGAGAAAAGAAATGCTACTGATTTTTGTGTGTTGATTTTGTATCCTGCTACTGTGCTGAAATCATTTATCAATTCCAACAGTTTTTTTGTAGAGGTTTTAGGCTGTTCGATATATAGAACAGGCACTAGACAAGGATGCCCACTCTCACCACTCCTATTCAACATAGTGTTGGAAGTACTAGCCAGAGCAATCAGAGAAGAGAAGGAAATAAAGGGCATCCAGATTGGAAAAGATGAAGTCAAACTGTCCCTGTTTGCAAGGTATAGAAATTTAAAAGTAGCAAGACATTCCATTGGAAGAACACAAAGTACTAAAACACATGCTTTAACCAGTTCAAACCCAATCTCTCTTTTTTAGAGAAAAAGCAAACTTTCCCTCAGGGTACCTGGTTAAGTTTATCTATAAGAACAACTGTGCCCTCAGATTTTGATATCCATTCTGAAATATTACAAGATTGTGAATGTGTTTAAGATGATGTTTAGTTTGCACTGCTGAGATGATTTTTTTTAAATGTAACTAATTTAAGTTGATGCGTTATTTATTTGAAAGATTGTATTTGACTCAGAAATGTGGCCAACTGAAGAAAAGTAAATCTAGCTTTAATCACATATTGAGGCAAGGACAAAATTGAACAGATCTTAATTGTCTTTGCCCACAAAATGCTGATGTTTATTTATTTATTTTTTCTGGAAATAATAATTACAAAACCCAAAATGGATTCCTTTTGAGATTTTACAAGCGAATTATACTGGCATTGTACATTTCTATAACTTTTATTTACTTTCTGGGAAAAAAAAATATCGAAGCAATTTTCTGCTAAATAACACATGCTGATCATTAACCAGCCAAATATGTTATGTGTTTCTGGGCAAAATGATATTACTAACAAATCACATGAAGAGCTAAAGTGTCTGTGATAGGAAACCTGTGGAATGAACATGTGTGTTAAGTTCTAATAATTATCTCTAATATTTCCTTGATAGATTTTTCTCCAGACCAAAACTGTAGATAACTCAACATTCTTTATCCAAAATCAAAGCTGTAGTGAATATAAAAACATGAGTCCTTTATAGAGGAAGAGTTAGAAAATACAAATACATAAATTTTTTTTTAAAGTGACTGGAAATGTAAATTCTAATTCAAGTTCTTTCCCTAACCAGCTGTGTTAACTTAGAGAATTTGCTGAATATCTCTCTCTTTCTTAACTTTCAAAATTAAAGTTATGACCACATGAGACCTAAACCAAAGTAGTTTTACTACTCCATAAGGTTTATAGCAACCTTTCAAAAGTGGCATGCAAATCCCTTACTTATTTATACTCAGAATTTGACATTGTTATAACTTGTTTTAATGTTTGAAGCTTGGGAGGTCTCTCAATGTAATAAAACACTATTTTGCTTGTAAATAAGGAGAATCTTACAAGTATCTAATCAAATTCCATCAATGTAAAACTGAAAGTATAGATTCTAATTGATTAATTTAATTATTTGACAGAAATATATACATTTTACACAATGTTGAAGCTGAAAGAAGACAAGAAAGGTTATGTCCACAGAGTTTAGTAGCCTTGGTGATTATGAATAAAAAGTTGATATGATTGCCACAACTTTGTTTTTAATTAGACATCTTAATTTTCTACTGGTGCTAAGGGAGTTATAGTCATTTCATGCCCATAACATTAAAGCTCATATAATACCTGCCTTGAGAGTTAGACACATAGGAAATACAATTATTAGTTTTTAGGAATCCTAGTGGAAAGCATCATTATTTTCATTATTTTGCTTATGTTAAAATTCTAAATAATATTTGCACACTACCCAGAGTATAAATTTAATCGCAGAATCACCCAAATTTCCTCTTTAATACTTAACTTTCTTTTAAATTAATTCTAGACTAAATATAAATATATTATGAATAACTTATAAAAGCCAGTATTTGTACTGCTGTCTTGCATTTTTGTGTTTTTTCATATTATTTATAACAAATATGTTTACTTTGGAGAATAAAAAATGTTTTCAAGTAAAACTATTATATAAATGTAGGTATAGATGAAAATATTAACATAAATATAGATGGGCATATTCCAAAAAACATAACAAATCCATGAATAAAACGAATAACAGTGAAAGTAGAATTAATATATATGTCCTCAGCACGCCTAAGAATAGATAGTCAAGAATATAAGAGCAAAAGTAGAAGACCTTTTACTTTCAATTACATTTTATTTCAGATAGTGCTCATTTTGCATTATTTTTTGCTTTCACTTTCTAAAGTAGATCTTTGATTAAGACAGAATATGCTTTTCAGCATGGCTCTGCAGCTCAAAAGTCCTGCTATAACTGATACCTTAACAGTCAGTTGCAAATATAAGTAAGAGTTAAGCTAAAAGAAAACTAAAATACCTGACAATTTTTACGTAAAATGATATTTCTGAGCTTATAATGATGACTTAATTTAATATCACATAAAATTTGCAGTACATTTATCTATAAGCCAAGTGATGGAGGGAAACAAATGCAATATTGTTTGTTGGAGGCAGCATTGAGATACTCTCCGAAATTAAAAGTAAGCACTATAACTTTAATAATGATTGATATGTATTAAATATATTTTATATATAATGGTTTTACATGTGTGATAGAATTTAATCTTCACAGGGAATTGCAGACGGGCAACCAATTATGAATTAAATATGTCTGAAAATAGGAATGGTTTAAAAAAATCCTACAAATAATAAATACATGAATGACTCCTAACTTAGTGTGAAATATTATTTAAGAAGAAATAAACCAAATTATCTGAAATAAATTTTACATAAAAACTAGCCATATACAAATTTCTAGGTGGATTTCTAACTTACTCCTGAGAGTTGTCCTCATACAGTCTTCAAAATTTAGGGTTTATATTTTTGCTATTATATTTTGATGTTATAAAAGGATTATTTTTGTTGCTTTTGTTGTTAACAAAAAGCATAAAAGAACATATTATAAACTTCACTCAAGCATAATATTTATGAATAATGGCCATGTCATTTAAATTCTGTATATATTTTCTAGAGTAAGACACCCAATATTTAATAACCATTGACCCTTACTACAGTTTATATTAAGAAAATTGTTTCTCATGACAACACTGTTTTAAATATAAAAATATAAGGATTTAAAAGTATAACTGTAGCATCACATAACAAAAAACTGAGATTTAGATCAATGTAGCTCAGTTCATAACCCCAGCTATTAATCTTTGTACATAAGTTTGTCAGCTATGTAAGGAAAATTCAGAAATGACTAGAACACATGTGATTCAAACGGAGAAAATGTTGGTTTTGAATATTGGTCAAGTGTTCACATGGATTAATCAAATAGCACCTTCATCTTGGACTTCCCAGCCTCCAGATCTGTGAGATAATAAATTTCTGTTGTTTACAAATTACTCAGTCTCAGGTATTTTGTTTCAGGCAGCACAAATAGACTAGGACAATATTTCCATGTTATTAGTTTATGTTGATAGAAATAAAAATATTTCATAGTTTTGATATTACTGAAAATATTCCAAAGAGAAAGAGCAAAATCACAGTAAAATTAGTTTAAAGGTGTTACATTGAAACCTAACATCTCAAAGATTAACCAAGCCAGCCCTTCTGGCTTTTGTTTTAATTCTTCCACAAATCTGTGAAGTCAAAAAACTGGAAAAAACCCAAGAAACAAATGCATCATTGTTCTAAAAACCTTGTTTCTCTATATTTTGTTCAATTCTGAGAAGCTATATGGAAACTAATCATATTGATAGGCTCATAATCAATTATAGGTTTTCCAAAAAGTACTACGCCTGTAATATGATTTTCCTTCATCCACTGGATGAAGTCAGAGCATCACAACACAGGAAAAAAAAAAAAACAAAAAAAAGGAAAAAGAAGCTACAGTGAAAATATTATGGCAAAATTGTTCTATTAGGAACTATAATGGGAGAAAATCACTATTTTTTGGACACTAGAAAAACAAACAGTGTATTGCTCACTTCAGTGAGAAATAAACATCATTAGCTAGCAATTATTTCATCAAAAATTACCTCTGGACTAGGAAAAAATTGAGATTTCTCCAGGCGATCAATAAATGCCAAAATTCTAAAATCTCTCCAGTAATGAGACTTACCTTGAGAATCTATTCATTAGTTTAATATTTATTTTTTAAAAACTATACACAAATACTGAGTTTCTCTTCATTATATTGTATTATTTTATTACATATTTGTTAGGATATCTAAAATAAAAGTAATTTATTATTATTACAGAGAGCAATTTCTCTGACATCAGAATGTCTCATAAACATTGCTAGTTATTACACAAATTGTTTTTCTAATTTGTAGTTTTCAAGTTGCAATTTACAATCACACATAAAAAATATATATTAATGGAATAACCTTTCATCACACTTTCAAATTCAGTATCTGAGAATCTCGTTAATAAAGAACTCATGTATTTTTCACAAATGACATAATATAGTATTATTATTCCAATATGGAACTTTTCAGATAGGGATATTTAAGAATAGGTGAGCTCTTTTTATATTAGAAGTACAAATTATGGAAATTTTGAATCAGTGTACACAAAGCTAGAGCAATTCAGTGCTAAGGTACTCCTGCTATGGATAAAAGTAATAATGAATCTATTCAACTGATGAATGAAGTATAGGTTTAGAAGTTAACTAAAATTTAGACAAAAATTTACCAATACCCATTTGGGCAGAAAGTAATTTATTGTTTTATTCTGAGTAATTACATTAACACTTCTATTATTCATAAGTATAATAACTCCAGTGATCCTAAGCTTGATGAGACAAGATTTTATGTATATAAATATATTTATGTGTATAAATATATTTATGGATTATTAAAAAGAAGCAGAAGGCTATAGCACCTGTATTCATTATGATTTGTGCATGGCTTTCCACTATTTATAGGAGACAGAGCACCAAAACATATGTGGAAGAATCAAGTGTATTATTTTATATAAAATAACATTCACATGTCTAAGCAATAAGTTTTGGAAGTTATGGAACAATGGAAATAAAATATACTGTTACTTTCTAACTTAAATTCATGGTGTTTTATTTTTTTCAATTAAAGCTGTAACATTCTTTTCACTATTTTTATTATGACTTCTTATTAACACAAGAAACCTGCTATCTCATAGCTGTAATAAAATATATGGTAAATACAGTTTATTGCTTTCAACAACTTCAAATGCTTTTACTGCAACCTTTTCTGTTGCTTACAACAGTATACCTGAAACTGGATAATTTATAAAGAAATTAAATTTCCTTCTTACAGTTTCAGAGGCTAGGGAAGTCCAAAGTCCAGGGAACCCATCTGGTGAGGGCCTTCTTCTGGCTGGGAACTCTCTACCATGTTCTATGGTGACTATTGTATCACATGGAAAGAATGAACTGTGCAAGAGAGCTAAACTGCTAACTTGATGTCCTTATAAAGCCATCAGAACCATGCCCATTACTCATGAATGGATCAATGTATTCATAAGAGTATAGTCCTCACAATCTAATCTTAAAGGCCGTACCTTTCAAATGCCATAATTGGATTTCCCACCCTCTTAACATATACAATGGGGATCAAGTTTCCAATTCATGAACTTGGGACATGGTACCTGCCTAATACTGAATTTTAGAAACACATTTTCACTGTTCCCCTCATCAGCAGACTAACCAGCATCAAGTAACAAGTTACAGCAAAATACCTTAAGGAGAAGGACAAGAAAACCATGAGTGTGTGGATAACGATCCATTTTGTGTTGTAGCAGAAAAAGAACAATCTAAGCTAAGGGTAGTACAAACATGAGAAAAACAACCTCTGGAAAACCAGCTTTCACCTGAACATAAGGTTACAGCAAGAGCAACAGTTCTCAACTGCAGGTCACCCTACTCTTCCCCAGGGGACATTTAGCAATACATGCAGACACTTTTTTCATGATTGGCATCTAACACTAGAAACTAGCAATATTTCTAAACATCTGATAATGTACAGAAAATCTCCACACACACAAAAAGCTATTTAATCCAAACGTAAATGATGCCAAGGTTGAGAAAAACTGGTATGAAAGAATTTAAAGTCTATGGCGCATGGAGAGTAACCATAGCAATGACAAATTTTAAGCCTAGCCCAAATCCTAATAGTTTAACCCAAATGCCAACAATAAAAGCTGAGAATAAGAAAAATGTCTTTACTTCCACTATTTCTCTCTTTCTCTAGTGTCCTACACAACATGTCTGATTTTCAACAAAAAATTATAACACATACAAGAAGACAAGGAAGAGGAAAAAAAAAGTTGACAAGAGACAAAGTTATCATCAGAAACAGACTAAGATATGACACAGATGTAGTAACTACAAATTTACAATAACTGTTATTGATATGTAAAATGCTCTAGAGGAAAAGGTGGAACATAAAGATTACATGTGTAATTTCATTAGAAATGTGGGGAAAAAAAACTGTCAGAAAATTTGAAAAAGTTAAAAAACAGAAACAAAAACAAAAAACAAAAAACAGTAACAACAGTGAAGAATGCCTTGGATTGATTCATTAATATACCCGTAACAGCTGAGGAAATAATCAGTGAATGAACCTGAAGATAAAAATAAAGAAATTAATAAAACTGTAACATGGGGGGTGGGGATTGGGAAGAGCATCTGAGTACTGTCAAGCAGTATCAAATGATCCAACATATGTATAATTGGAATTTCATAAAGAGCAAGGGTAACAAGGAAGAAGTAATTTCTAAAGAAATAATTGTCAAGACTTTGCCAAAATTAATGATAGGCATTTGCTTGGAAAACATTAAGTAGAACAAACACCAAAACAAAACAGCAACAAAGTAAACAATAACAAAAAGGCATCTAGGCATGTCTTATTCAAACTGATGGGGGGAATATTACATAAAAAAATAGCTTGAAGACAGAGAAGAGGATATATTGCATACAAAGAAGCAAAAATAAATGGCAGCAGACTTAGAAATAATGCAGGTTAGAAGACAATGGAAAGACTTCTTTAAAGTGTGGAATGATAAAACAAAACAACAAAACATCTATCAACTAATATCTAATAAAATATATTTAGCAAAAATACTTAATAAAAATATATTTCAAAAATGAAAAAGAAAAAAAAATTAAACAAAAACAAATCAAACATACGGCCAGCAGATGTACTCTACAAAGGATATTAAATGAAGTTCTTGAAGCCAAAGAAAGATAATACCAAATAGAAACTAGATTTTACACAAAGAAATAAACAACCTCAAAAACTGAACAAATTAACAGAAAATTATATATTATCAAAATTTTTCATTGCTCCTAAGAAACTGACTGGTTAAAGCAAGACTAATAGCAATATATTACATATGTACAGTTTATTTAAAAATAAAAAAGTATGGCAAAATAGCAGAGAAAATGGGAGGAAGCAGTTATGGAGGGTTGTTTTTCTTTAAAAAAAAACAAAAACTTATAACTGTGTGACTAGCACACACACATCACTATTATTAAGCTGTTAAGTTTTTTGCTGTTGCTTTTTTAAATTGTTTGTCTGGTGTACTATGATTTTGTTGCCCAATAGTTCTGTCCTCAGTGAGGAATAGTGATAGTGACATCTAAATCTCTTTGCTTTGGGAAGAAAAACAGATGTCAGATGATTAGACATTCAAAGCCAAATTTCAAATACTTAACTCTGGGGAGTCTCATTCACAGAAAGAGGAAACTTCACATTTATCCACATGGCATAACTACTTTAGGGAAAGACCATGATGGTTTTGCCAGAGGTTGGATGTGAGGTATGATGAGAATTTAGACTAAATTCATTCTTACTTGAGGGCAGAGGAAAGACGTGGGAGGTTACTACCTTTCATTCTGCTCACAGTTGAGTCTTTGAACTCTGAGCAAAGAACTCCAAAGAACAAATCCATGGTATTCAGCTATGTTAGGATATGTTATTTGTTAGTATTTCAATTTCTCAGCTGGTTTTATGCATCCAGACATGCCTATTTTCTTTCCATTATCCAGGATTTTGTAGAACTCTTCCAGCCATTGACCAATCTCCTCCACATCCTCTCTTTCATGTATTTTTATATTTTGAAATTGAGGCACACTTTTTTACTTTCTGCACAGTATTATGTATTATACTGTTCTATGGCGCACTCCCTGAGTGAATAACAACAGACATTCACTGTTAAAGTCAGGAATTAGGGATTTTACTTCTCAGCTGGCTGGCTGTCTTCCCAGAAAGCCTGGTCAGAGAACAGCCCCCAGCCTCATTAGGGAAAAGTTTATAAAGGCAAAAACCACATCCTGTTTGGCATACAGGATGTTCTACAAGAGCAAGCATACTGGTTTACAGAAGCCAAAATAAAAATAAGCAGGGCCGGCCCCATGGCTCACTCAGGAGAGTGTGGTGCTGGAGGAGCTGAGGCCGCATGTTCGGAGCCTATATAGGGAAGGCCAATGCGCTCACTGGCTGAGCATGGTGCAGACAACACCGAGCCGAGGGTTGCAATCCCCTTACTGGTAAAAAAATAATAATAATAAAATAAAATTAAAAAATAAAAATAAGCAGGTTAAGCCATTTCTATTGGCTCCTCTGCCTGTCTTCAGGTAGAGTTCCATAAATTGGGGGTCTTCTAACAGACAGTTAACTAGGTTACTATGGTTGTGAGTTAAAACTAGGTAAAAAAGCTTTGGGGGTAAGGGTCTTTATCACACCTGGGTGCAAGGGCAGGAAGTGTGGTTACTTGAGGAGGGGTCTGCTTTAGAGAGAAACTCTGTTTCTCATTTACACAGGAAAGAGCTGGCAGTATGTGGTTTTCTTGCTAACACAGGAACAGGCTTTTGCCCACAGAGCTACAGAGTGCAGAAATGCATGTAGCTGTTTTTACAACTGGGACAAAGATGTAGTCAGTCATGTTAGCTTGCAACAATACATTGCATTCTTATTTCAAATTCATCTATGTGGTTATTTTGTGAGTAATAGTCTTTTAACCATGATAAGAATTCTGTTGTCTCATCACTGGCTCTTTGTCATGAAAAAGGAAAAAATGTGACAAAAGAAAATTCCTACTAATCTCAGAACAGTACAATTCTCTTGGATAGGAGGAGAATAAGATTAATGACTGTGCATGAGAAATCTATCTTAAAATGAAATCCAGTGAGTACTATATTCATTTAAATGAAGATTACAATACAGCTAATTAGTGTGCTACCATATTTTCCATACATCTACTTTCATGCAAAGTATTAGTGATGAAATTTTAGGCTTTAGGCTCCTTCCTGCAATGCTAAATTTCAATTTTTCTATGAAAATAATGCATCTAGAAATAAGTATTATAAACATTTCCTGTTTATTTTGCTTTAATTTGGTAAGTTCAAAATCTAATGCTTACATAATAATGGTAGTAGTTAAAATAGTTTTGATGTTTAAGAATACCATTTTAAATGGCTCTTACAGAGATCATCTCATGGACTTTTGTACACATAGTGTACTTCACACCATCAAGTTTATTACTGACTTTGTTTTCAAAGATAGGGTTACATATTTTTAGAGGCAAGTCACACATGGAATAGAATGACAACACAATTTTAAAATGGACAGATAAAAAGGCTTCATGGTGTGAAGTTTATGCACAAAATTTTTTTTTAAATAACCATAACTATTAGATATATTAAAATATTGGTTTACACATATGCAGAGAAAATTATTCTAAAGGAGCACACTTGCATCAGAGAAATCCATTGTGAATGTTTAATCAAACAAGTGAACAAACAAAATGAATTGGTGATGAGAGAAAAGTCAATTACAGCAAAGATTTATTTGTTTACCATTTACAAGAAGTTTTGTTTACCACTTGGCTTATAAGAGGGTATTTCAAAAAGTTCATGCAAAATAGAATTAATCTTTCCATGATTAATCTTTCCTTGTATGTATGTCATTCTGTGTTCTGATTTTGCTCTGAAAAATTAATTCCTACCCTCACCCCATCTCCTAAAAAGTGAACTGCATTTGACCAAAAGAGGACAGTGTGACTTTAACACTGTGCAGGAAATAGTAAAAACATATCCATACACATTTTGAAGTTCAGTCTCTTGAGTGTTTGATCTAATGAATGTAACTTTAATAAAAGCTATGAAGACATGCTATTAAATTCAAGTATCTTTTAAAAGTGGACATTATTTTTACTTAATGTATTAACATCAGGTTAACTTAGGTTTTTAAGCATGAAACTTGTAGAAGTAGTTTTACACAGTGATCACAGACTAATTATTGAACAAATCAACAGGATTCTCAGAGAAAAGTCTAATAAATAATAAAATGCAATTAAAGTAATTTTTTGTATTAAAGGGGGTATGTAAAACAATGTTTCGGTGAACATTGGGTTACTAAAGCAATTTATAAATTCTTTGATTTACAACTTAATTTGAACTCTCCATATCAGTACTAAGGAAAAAATTGTATTTTTTCATTATTATCCTCAATGACTTCAGATGATAGAAGATAATTAAGCAACTATTTTATTTATGAAAACAATATTATTTCCTGATTGGTGTCATTCATTTACAAGGAGCTAACTAAAGCTTCTCTTCATGGTGATTCAGATATTCCTTAAATCTAAGCTAGCAATTCAAATCTAATATTGGAACTAAAAATTAAGTTGCATAGTAATAATCAGTGAATATACCTAGTTATTTGTAATGAAGAACTCAGAAACAGTCTTTTTCTTGGATTGGTAATGCTTTTATGAGTTACAAAATTGACTGGAATTTCGAGTGCAGATATAGAGTTTCAAGATGGCGGCGGCTGCGGCGGCTGGCGCGGAGTAGCTTAGGTGTAAAAGGCGGCCACTGGGCCTCAGGCAGCCGGGAAACTTGTGGACCTTCCTCTCACCATCTCTTAAGGGAGGACTACAACTGCTGGCCGGTCGTGGGGGCTCAACGCCACTTTGCCCCCAGCAGGAGAGGCTGCCTCATTTACAGGCAACAGCTTTGAAGTGTGGAGCAGGAAAAGAACTGATTCTTAGCTGCAAAAGCGAGTCTTGAAACAGGGAACACGGCGCCAGGGCTGCTGTGGATGCAGCCAGGATCCCGGAGGCTGGGGCCGCACTGAAGGCGGCCAGCTGCCCTATTCAGGATTCGAGGTTTCAGGCCGGCATTAAAGAAGACTCCTGGGAGTGCCCGAGCCGCACGGCGAGTGAACAGCCCGAGGCGGCAGCGCCGAGAACACGGAAGGCAACAAACCAGAGACAGAGAGCGAGCACCCGACCTGGCACAGCACTGTGAGTGATCCCTGGCACAGCTCTGTTCGGGGGGTGGATGCCCACGTGACTCCCGACTGCACCACCAGGCCACTCACCACCCCGGTGCTGCCTCCATTTTCCCAGGTGCGGGCAGCTCCGCCCTGCTCGGCCATCATTGAGCCCATTTGCTTGGCCTGGCGCGGGGCTTTCCGGAGCCTGCGGGCCGGCCTCCTCTAACCCTCCCTCCGCGGTTCTCTGGCGGGGCTGGGGGTGTGGGGCGTCCCGACAAGTGTTGGGAGGGCAAGGAAGTACGGGCGGGCCGACTGTCACTCCACCACACCCTGGACTCCGGCCCGGTAAACTTCCTGTTACTGGGAGGCAGATACCATCTCTGCGACCACCAGTTTGGAAAAAAAGCCTAACGAATTTCTGGTTGGGAATAGTGTGGTAGGAGAGTTCCCAGGTCCGCTTGAACCTGCCGGAGAGCAGGCTGCAGGCGGGCACTAGACTCGGTTTATACCGGGGGGATACAAAGGTGAACAAGACCCGAGAAAGATCTACACAGTGCTACAAAGGCACCCAGAGAGACCGGTCGTCTGTGCCTAGCAGAAACCTGGTAGACTTCCTGGGCAAGGGGGTGCTGAGCAGGGTCTTGAAGGCCCAGCTGATAGACGAGGGGTGCAGAAGACACACCCCGGCCCAGCACAGTGTGCACACAGTGGGGAGACGTGCGGCCAGGGAGGCGGAGAGTCGACAGAAACCACACACCCGGTGGGGTCGCCACTGCACGATCTAACAGCCTGGGCCAGAGCACACGGAACGGGGAGAAGTCCTGTACAGGAAGTGAAAGCTCAACAGAGATCACACACCCTGTGGTACGTGATCCACCAGCCCAGCAGAGTCCAAGCTGACCAGAAAGGTGGATCCCCGGAGAAGCCCAAGACCTGAGGCAACCACACACACAAGACACTAGAGGCCAACTGAGCAGTCACGGCGGGAGCCATACCAAATTGGCAACCACAGCAACATCCTAGTTAGTCATTAGTCTCAAACCGGTGGACTGTGAAACCCCCTGCCACAATGAATAAACACCAAAAAAAAAAGACACCAGAAATACAAAAAATCAAGAAAGTACACCACCAAAAGTTAATAAATTTCATACTCTAGATCCTATAGAACAAGAAGCCCTTGAAATAACTGACAAGGAATTTCGAGTGATAATTCTAAGGAAACTGAATGAGATACAAGAAAACTCAGCTAGACATCATGATGAAATGAGGAAAAGTATACAGGAACTGAAAGAGGAAATATACAAGGAAATCAATGTCCTGAAAAAAAATGTAGCAGAACTTGCTGAACTGAAGAAGTTATTCAGCGAAATAAAAAACACAATGGAGAGTTTAACCAGCAGGCTTGTCGAAGTTGAAGAGAGAACCTCTGAACTTGAGGATGGGCTGTTTGAAATAACACAAGCAGACAAAAAGAAAGAAAAAAGAATCAAGGACATGGAAAAAAATCTGAGAGAGATATCAGACAACCTCAAGCGCTCAAATATCCGAGTCATGGGTATTCCAGAAGGGGAGGAAAATGGAGATTCCATTGAAAACATATTCAACAAAATAGTGGCAGAAAACTTCCCAGGTATAGGAAAAAGCACAGATCTTCAGATCCAGGAAGCTCAACGATCTCCAAACGTATTCAACCCAAAAAGGCCTTCTCCAAGACATGTCATAGTCAAATTGGCAAAACTCAGAGACAAAGAGAGAATCTTAAAAGCTGCAAGAGAGAAGCGTCAAATCACCTATAAGGGAGCCCCAATCAGGTTAACATCAGACTTTTCATCACAAACCCTAAAAGCTAGAAAGGAATGGGATGATATTTTCAAAATACTAAAAGACAAAGATTGCCAGCCAAGAATATACTACCCTGCAAGGCTATCCTTCCGAAATGAGGGGCAAATAGTATATTTCTCAGACAAACAAAAACTGCGGGAGTTCACTACCACATGACCACCCTTACAAGAAATCCTCAAGGGAGTACTGGGTTTGGTTCCTGAAAAATAACTACCACTGCCATAAAAACCCAAGAAAAATCTAAACCGGCTAATACAATAAAAATGGCATTCATGAAGAGAAAACAAGCTAACAAAAACACTATCTACAACCTAAGGAACCAACAAACAAAGAAACCAAACAGTAAATCAGAAAGCAAAGAACAAAAGACACCTAAGACAACCAAACAACCAATAAAATGCTAGGAATAAATCAACACCTTTCAATAACAACTCTTAATGTAAAAGGCTTAAATGCCCCAATTAAAAGACACAGACTGGCTGACTGGATCAAAAAGCAGGACCCAACTATATGCTGCCTACAAGAGACCCACCTCACCCATAAAGATTCACACAGACTAAGAGTGAAAGGATGGAAAAAGATTTATCATGCAAACAGAAAAGAAACGAGCTGGAGTAGCTATTCTTATATCTGACAAAATAGACTTTAAACTAAAAACCATAAAAAGAGACAATGAGGGACACTACTTAATGATAAAAGGACTGATCCATCAAGAAGACATAACAATCATAAATATGTACGCACCCAATGTTGGAGCAGCCAGATTTATAAAACAAACTCTATTAGACCTAAAGAAGGAAATAGACACTAATACCATAATAGCAGGGGACCTGAACACTCCACTGTCAATATTAGACAGATCATCTAGGCAAAGAATCAGTAGAGAAACACAAGATTTAAACAAGACTCTAGACCAATAGGAATTGGCAGATATCTACAGAACATTCCACCCAGCAACCTCAGAATATTCATTCTTCTCATCAGCACATGGATCATTCTCCAGGATAGATCACATATTAGGTCACAAATCAAGTCTCAATAAATTCAAAAAAATTGGAATTATCCCATGTATCTTCTCAGACCACAATGGATTAAAACTAGAAATTAATAACAAACAAAACTCTGGAAACTATACAAACACATGGAAATTAAACAGCATTCTACTTAATGACATATGGGTCCAAGAAGAAATCAAGCAGGAAATCAAAAAGTTTATTGAAACTAATGAAAACAATGATACATCATACCAAAACCTGTGGGATACTGCAAAAGCAGTATTGAGGGGAAAATTTATTGCATTAAACGCTCACTTCAGAAGAATAGAAAGATGGCAAGTGAACAACCTAACACTTCACCTTAAAGAACTAGAAAAACAAGAACAATCCAAACCTAAAGTTAGCAGACGGAAAGAAATCATTAAGATCAGAGCAGAACTGAATGAAATTGAAAACCAAAAAACAATTCAAAAGATCAACGAATCAAAAAGTTGGTTTTTTGAAAAGATAAATAAAATTGACAAACCATTAGCATGGCTAACAAAAAAAAGAAGAGAGAAGACTCAAATAACAAAAATTAGAAATGAAAAAGGCGATATTACAACTGATTCATCTGAAATACAAGGAATCATTCGAGACTACTATAAACAACTATACGCCAACAAATTTGAAAATCTGGAGGAAATGGATAAATTTCTGGACACACACAAGCTCCCAAAACTGAACCGTGTAGACGTAGAAAATTTGAACAGACCAATAACAATAAAGGAGATTGCAGCTGTTATCAGAAGGCTCCCAACAAAGAAAAGCCCAGGACCAGATGGATTCACAGCAGAATTTTACCAAACATTCATAGAGGAATTGACACCGATTCTTTACAAACTATTCCAAAAGATTGAAACAGACGCAAATCTCCCAAACTCATTCTATGAAGCAAACATCATCCTGATACCAAAACCAGGTAAAGATATAACCAAAAAAGAAAACTACAGGCCGATATCCTTGATGAATATAGATGCAAAAATCCTCACTAAAATACTACCAAACAGAATACAGCAACACATACGAAAAATTATTCATCACGATCAAGTGGGATTCATCCCAGGGATGCAAGGTTGGTTCAACATGCGCAAATCAATAAATGTGATACACCATATTAATAAACTCAAACACAAGGACCATATGATCATCTCTATAGATGCTGAAAAAGCATTTGATAAAGTTCAGCACTCATTCATGACAAAGACCCTCTATAAGTTAGGTATAGAGGGAAAGTATCTCAACATAATTAAAGCCATATATGCCAAATCCACTGCCAATATCATCCTGAATGGGCAAAAGCTGAAAGCTTTTCCTTTAAGAACAGGAACTAGACAAGGATGCCCACTCTCACCACTCCTATTCAACATAGTGTTGGAAGTACTAGCCAGAGCAATCAGAGAGGAGAAGGAAATAAAGGGCATCCGGATTGGAAAAGATGAAGTCAAACTGTCCCTGTTTGCAGATGACATGATCCTATATATCGAACAGCCTAAAACCTCTACAAAAAAACTGTTGGAATTGATAAATGATTTCAGCACAGTAGCAGGATACAAAATCAACACACAAAAATCAGTAGCATTTCTTTTCTCCAATAGTGAACATGCAGAAGGAGAAATCAAGAAAGCCTGCCCATTTACAATAGCCACCAAAAAAATAAAATACTTAGGAATTGAGTTAACCAAGGATGTGAAAAATCTCTATAATGAGAACTACAAACCACTGCTGAGAGAAATTAGAGAGTATACAAGAAGATGGAAAGATATTCCATGCTCTTGGATTGGAAGAATCAACATAGTGAAAATGTCCATACTACCCAAAGTGATATACAAATTCAAGGCAATCCCCATCAAAATTCCAAAGACATTTTTCTCAGAAATGGAAAGAACTATTCAGACATTTATATGGAACAATAAAAGACCACGAATAGCCAAAGCAATGCTCAGCAAAAAAAATAAAGCTGGAGGCATAATACTACCTGACTTTAAGCTATACTACAAAGCTATAATAACCAAAACAGTATGGTACTGGCATAAAAACAGACACCCTGACCAATGGAATAGAATAGAGAATCCAGAAATCAACCCACACACTTACTGCCATCTGATCTTTGACAAAGGCACCAAGCCTATTCACTGGGGAAGGGACTGCCTCTTCAGCAAGTGGTGCTGGGATAACTGGATATCGATATGCAGGAGAATGAAACTAGATCCATACCTCTCACCGTATACTAAAATCAACTCAAAATGGATTAAGGATTTAAATATACACCCTGAGACAATAAAACTTCTTAAAGAAAACATAGGAGAAACACTTCAGGAAATAGGACTGGGCACAGACTTCATGAATACGACCCCAAAAGCACGGGCAACCAAAGGAAAAATAAACAAATGGGATTATATCAAACTGAAAAGCTTCTGCACAGCAAAAGAAACAATTAAAAGAGTTAAAAGACAACCAACAGAGTGGGAGAAAATATTTGCAAAATATACATCTGACAAAGGATTAATATCCAGAATATATAAGGAACTCAAACAACTTTACAAGAAGAAAACAAGCAACCCAATTAAAAAATGGGCAAAAGAGCTAAGTAGGCATTTCTCTAAGGAAGGTATACAAATGGCCAACAGACATATGAAAAAATGCTCAACATCAGTCAGCATCCGGGAAATGCAAATCAAAACCACATTGAGATACCATCTAACTCCAGTTAGGATGGCTAAAATCCAAAAGACTGTGAACGATAAATGCTGGCGAGGCTGCGGAGAAAAAGGAACTCTCATACATTGTTGGTGGGACTGCAAAATGGTGCAGCCTCTATGGAAAATGGTATGGAGGTTCCTTAAACAATTGCAAATGGATCTACCATACGACCCAGCCATCCCACTGTTGGGAATATACCCAGAGGAATGGAAATCATCAAGTCGAAGGTATACCTGTTCCCCAATGTTCATCGCAGCACTCTTTACAATAGCCAAGAGTTGGAACCAGCCCAGATGCCCATCATCAGATGAGTGGATACAGAAAATGTGGTACATCTACACAATGGAATACTACTCAGCTATAAAAACGAATGAAATACTGCCATTTGCAACAACATGGATGGACCTTGAGAGAATTATATTAAGTGAAACAAGTCAGGCACAGAAAGAGAAATACCACATGTTCTCACTTATTGGAGGGAGCTAAAAATTAATATATAAATTCACACACACACACACACACACACACACAGACAAACCGGGGGGGGGGGGGGGAAGAAGATACAACAACCACAATTATTTGAAGTTGATACGACAAGCAAACAGAAAGGACATTGTTGTGGGGGAGGGGGGAGGGAGAAGTGAGGAAGGTTTTGGTGATGGGGAGCAATAATCAGCTACAATGTATATCGACAAAATAAAATTTAAAAAAAAAAATTGACTGGAATTTCATGTTTATGTATAAGTTATGTGATAGAGTGGAAGAGGGCTTTAAGAGACATAGAACATATAGCCTTGCTTCTGTATGTTTATATACATATGGTCCAAATCATTTTATATTGCTGAAATGAGACTAATTTGATAATGACATACTATCCTATTTTTTTCTCACTAGATATGGCTTGATATTTTTAGGATATTTTATCTGTATTTGCCAGAGATATTGCCTGTAAGAACATACAAACACTCACATCTATCTGCTTATCTTACCAAGAGAAGCACTAGAAAATGTAATGAGAAAACAATGAAGTCAGTTACCCTAAAAGATGTGGGTCAAAATGGAATGGGAAGGATGGAGGAAGGTTGAAAGTCCTTTGAGTATAACTCTTTTCAACTATTGAAAGGAAATAAAACAATGAACAAAAAAATCCAACTAAAGCAAATGAACCTAAATTTATTTTAAATGAATATTGTAACCACACTTAAGGCATGGAGAAGGTATTTAACTATAGATATTGAGCAAAGTGAACTTGAGGAGGTGGGTGAAAAAGTGTCAAATGTAGCCACAACTATTTTTTTAAATAAATTTAACTGATGTATGAGTAAAAAAAAATTCTGTATCACTTATACCCATTTTAGGATTATTTTGGAAATAAGTAAATGTGTTGATGTTATCAGGCACCAGGGTTATCACTGTGAAAGAAGAAGCATAAAAATAAAGAATGGAAGATGGTTAAGAAAAGAATAATACAACTGAAATAAAATAGAATTGGAGGTATTGGTGTGAATTTATACTTTCAAAAATATGTAGCTTTGTAACATGCATGTTTATATGCATCTTCATATGTATGTATGTATGTATGCATGCATGTAATGGGAAGTGCACAGTAATTTTTATCTTCCTCTGTATAACATGTTTCAATTTTCTTTGGCTACCTTCAAGATTTTCTTTTTTCTACTTTGAATATAATGTATCTGTATTTTAGTTTTTTAGTTTTAGTTTCTTTTAATTCCCTTTTCATCTTGCTTGGGGTTCCCTGAGATTATAGCATGTGTGGTGGAATGTCTTTCATTAGTTTTGGAAAATTCTCAGTCAGTACCTCTTCAAATATTTCTCATGCCTTTTTCTCTCTCTCTGTCTTCTCATACTTAAAAGTCAAGTGCACCTATGTTGGAGCACTTGATATTCTCTCAAAATTGGTCTGTGTTCTGTGCTCTGTTCTGTTTTATGCATTGATGTTCTTTTCTTCTTGAGTTTCACTTTGTATAATTTTTCTTTAAACTATTTTTTGAGTTTATTGATTATTTTTCTTGACTGTATTAAGCCTAATAATGAATATAGCAAGTACATTATTAATTTCTGTCACTGTTTCTATTTTGAGTGTTTCCCTTTGACTCTCATAGCTTTCATTTATCTGATGAAATTTTACATGTTAATAAGCAGCAAGAAGACCCTTACTAAATATGGCACTTCAATCTTGGACTTTCCAGTTTCCAGAACCATGAGCTAAATAAATTTCTATGGTTTATAATGACCCAGTTTGTGATATTCTGTTATAGCAGCACGAAACAGACTAAGACACTGCTACCTAAGTATCCTGGTACTTTTAACACCTGATATACTGTTGGGCCAAATTTACGTCATTCTTCTCATTGCTTTCACACTCCTTGTAAACAGAGTGTATAAAACAGATGTTGCTGTAAGTTAGATATGCTTTACATGAATGCATTAAAAGTTAATGTTTTTTAAATAGTGTCTACATTTTGTGCATATAGCAAGTGGTTATCTTTTATAGATAAGTCAGCCATTCATTTGTCGGCATAATCTATGTCTAAACATATGCTTACTGTGTTCTAAGTAGCATGAACATATTTACCAAGGTATGGTTTTAGGGAATGTAAACATGCACATCACAAGGTAAATTGGTAGCCTGACATATCTTTTTCAGATTACTTAAGGCAGCACATAAGCACATACGCACTTAGTTGTTTTCTTTCTTTTTTTTAATTCCTCCTGCTAGCAATTCATTGGCCTTCATGATTTTGTAGCCTAATATCCTTTATTTTCCATTATTTCTTCAAATACTACTTCTGGCCCAATTCTCTTTTATATACACCACCATTAACATATTTTATATGTATGCAAATTTCAATCTTTTTTTCCTCTGCTTCAATAAATGGTTTTATAAAACTGCCTTTCAACTCATTAATTCTGTCTTTCACTGGATTTAATTTCTTCTTAAACACATTCATTTGGCTTGTGATATAAATATTGTGTATTTCAAATCTAGAATCTACATTTGATACTTTTTCATAATTGTCCATTCGGGGCTTATTTATGCATTTCTTTATATATTTTTCTCCAAATTTCTATTTACTCAGAAGTGATATCATAGTTATTCTAAAGTTATGTTCTATTAACTCCAAATCCTACTTCACTTATAGTTCTGTTCTATTAATTAATTCCTCTTTTATTTATTGTTCATATATTCTTGCCTCTTCAAATATCTATTTTCATTTGTGCCTTACTTTTATTGGGCATATGGTGGGCAGGAGTTGGGATGTGTGTGTGTGTGTGTGTGTGTGTGTGTGTGTGTGTGTGTGTGTGCGCAGGGGGCTGTTGATCAAGTTAATCCAATCAGGGATTATGCAGGTTTGTGGCTGGAATGAAGATCTGGTAAAACCCAGTCCACCTCTGGAATGTCACTATTCTTAGGGTAATTAACTCTAGAGTTTTGTATTTGGAGCATGGCAGCACTTTGTCTCCACTGCTCTGATACACTTCAAAAGTTTTAGTTCTATACTTAGAACGTTTCAGCTTAGGTCTTTGGCTTTTCACTCCATGCAGTTTTAAAATTTGCTAAATGTCTTGATAATGAGATTGTCCATGCTATGAGGGTCACAGATCTCTAATTTTCTTTCTCCTGTTACACATGTGATCTGGTTTCTCTGTCACTTTTACCAGGGCCAAGCCTGACTTGCATCCTCTACCTGGACCCATAATCAGTAAGTGTTCCCAGGTGAATACCATCTGTGCAACTTCAAGGTTAATCTACCAGTATCTCCAGAACTTTATTTTCTTGTCTGTGTACTTATTTGTTAAACCCTCTGATTCTGTCAGTTTCCTGTTTCCTAACTGCCAGTGTGAAAAAACTTCATAGCCTAACTCTTTAGCTTCTCATGTACTGCAATTTAGCAAATATCTTTTGGGATTAAAAAGAAAAAAAGAAGTCATGCATTTGAGGTTTCTCAATTTCTCAATCATTCCATTCCCAAGCAAAAAAGAGTATTGCTGCTTTGTCTTTTCCCATCGCTAGCCCTCAGCCTATGTCAAACTGCAATCCTAAGACAGCCTCTTGAATCAGAAAATATTCACCAATAAAATTACTAGCTGACATTCTCAGTTGACCATTTGAGACAGATTTCCAGTAAATAATTTGAAAGCAGATGATAGTCATACAGTCATACATAATCTTCAAAGAATTATGAAAAATTGACAAGAAAAAGATATGGAAAACATGAACAAAGAGTATATGCTTTGACTTCCAGAGAAGCAAATCCAAATCTATTTTTAAAATGCTAAAACTTACGAATATTGAGGAAAAAATAAATTTATAGTGAAGTAACAATGCTATAAGAGTAATTTAAAAAATAAAACAAAGAGCTTGAACCCTATTGCTGTGAAGTCTATGATAAAAGGATTACTATTTGATATTTGGTGGAAATGCCAAGTTTCCTGCTTTTCAAAAATCAATTTGGCAATTTCTTCTAAAACTTAAAAACACAAAGCCATTGATCCAGTAATCACACTTTCGAGAATTTGTCATAAAAAAACTAAAATGTCCAATACATAAAAGTATATGTACAAAGATACTGCATAAAATCTGCCATGGCATAAAAGTGGCCAACATATTGTATGCTAATTACTAGGGGGATGGCTGAATAAATTATGGACTATCCATACAGTGGAATATTATATTGTCATTGCAAAGAATTAATTAGATCAATGTCAATTGACTTTTACTGGTTTACACAAAGTATTTTGTAGTAAGAAAATTACAATGTAAGATACTGTACCTAACAGCTCATTGAAAAATAGTTAGCAATATGTATTTGAATGTGTACTTTTTTTTACATTGTTATGAAAAAAACTGTACTGTATTAGTCTGTTTCTGTTGCTTATAACAAAATACCTGAAACTGAGTAATTTATAAAGAAACAATATTTATTGCTTACAATGTCCAGGGAACACATCTGGTGAGGTCCAATGTATGGTATCACACTGTGAAATGGCAGAAGCCAAGAGAGAGGTAACCTCTTCACTAGTTCTCCTTTCAAAGCCTTCAGAACCATGCCCATGACAACCATTAAACCATCAATTAGATTAATCCATTACTAGGCCACGGTCCTCACCATCCAATCACCTCTTTAAGATATAATGGTGGGACAAATATAGGATACATATTCCCATTTCAAAAAGGAGAAATAGAGCAAAAGAAAGATGTAACAGGTCCTAAAGAAATCTGAAAACCAGCATGGCAGGCATTAAATCTTACAGCTGACAAATCACGTACCTTGACTCCACGTTTGAAGACCTCTGCATGCTGGTGTGGAAGTTGGGTTCCCAAGTCCTTGGGCAGCTCTGCTCCTATGGCTTTTCTGTTCTCAGACCATCCTTTAACTCTCCTAGGTTGGTGTTGTGGGTTAGTAGCTCCATAGTTCGGGGGTCTCCATGGCTCTCCTGCTTTTACAGCTGAACTAGCCTTTGGTGGGCTTTCTCTGCAACTCCAACCCCACACTTCCTCTCAGAATTGCTTTAATGAAGGCTGTATGTGGTTACTTCATCCCTGTGGCAAATCTCTTCCTGGGTCCCCAAGCTTTTCCATACATCCTTTGACATTTGAGTGGCACAGCTCTGGCATTCTGGGAGTCTGAAGACTTAACGTGGACACTGCCAAAGTTTTCACCTTGTATTGTCTGAAACTGTGGGTCTAGTCACACCTGGGGTCAATTTAGCCACAGCTGGAGTAAATAGAGGGCAGGGAGCCTGTTCTGAGGCAACGCGTGGCCATGCTTGGGTCTGTCAGTGGGAACAATTTGGTACTCCTAAGGCCTCTGGAGCTGTGATGAGAGGGGAAGCCTGGAAGACTTGTGAAATACCTTTGGGTCTTTTCTCCCATTGTCTTGGCTTCTAGCACCTGACTGCCTCATAGCCAAGCTAATGTCTCTAGCAACCAGTCCTTCTGTTGTACCCCTGGATTCTTCTCCTGAAAATGTTCTCTCATTCTCTACCACATGGACAGACTGTAAATTTTCCCAATCTTTACACTCTGCCTCCCTTTCAGTTATAAATCCTGACTTTACATCATGCCTTTACTGCCATAACTCAGCATAGGCTGCTGCAAGTGTGAATGCAGCTGTCTGAATGCTTTGCTGCTTTGAAATTTCTTCTGCCAAATATTCTGGGTCAACGCTTTAAGTTTCACATTCCATTAAGCTCTGGGGCATGGACAGAATGCAGCCGAGTTCCTTATAAGTTCATAGCAGGGGTGATGTTTACTCCAGTTTCCAAAAAGCTCCTTCTCATTTATTTCTGAGATCTCCTCAGTACAGCCTTTACTGTCCATATTACCATCAACATTCTATTCTACTCACCACCAGTTAACCAATCTCTAAGAAGTTCCAAACTTTCCCTCATCTTTTTTACTTCTTCTGAGTCCTCCAAACTCCTCCAGCCTTTGCTCAGCACCCAGTTCCAAAGCTGCTTCCACACTTTCAAGTATTTGTTATAAGCAACACCCGACTCTTAGTACCAATTCTGTATTAGTCCATTTCTGTTGCTTATAACAAAATAACTGAAATGAGAAGTTTATAAAGAAACAATATTTGTTGCTTACAGTTTCAGAAGCTGGGGAGTCTGAAGTCCAGGGAACACATTTGGTGAGGTCCGCGCAGTGTATCACATTATGAAATGACAGAAGCAAAGAGAGCTAACTCCTCACTGGCTCTCCTTTTAAAGCCCTCAGAACCACGCCCATGATCACCATTAAATCATCAGTTGGATTAATCCATTTACTAGGACATGGTCCTCACAATTTAATCACTTCTTCAAGCCTCACCTTTCAATTACCATAATAATATTTCCTATCTTCTTAACACTGTCAGTGAGGACCAAGCCTCAATGAGTTTGAGGGGACATCCAATCAACAGCAAACTGTGCTCTCTAAAAATTAATATACTGAAGACCTAAACCTCAATAGGACTGTATGTGGAGAAACTGTCTTTACAGAGGTAATTAAGGTTAAATGAAGTCATAAGCCTGAGTCCCTAATCCAGTATGAGTGGTGTTCTTACAAGAAGAGAAAAAGAAATCAGGGATCCACAGACAAAAAAGCCATGTGAGGATACAGCAAGAAGGCAGCCATTTGTAAGCCAAGGTGAGAGGCCTCACGAGAAACTAAATCTGTGGACGCCTTCATCTTGGACTTGCAGACTACAGAACTTTGAGAAACCACTTTATGTTGTTTAAACCATGCAGTCTGTGGTATTTTGTCACAGCAGCCCTAGAACACTAATATGAGGGGTCTTTTAAAAGTTCATGGAAAGATACATATTATCTTTTAATTGTATTTTTCCACTAATTTTTTGAAGTACCCTTGTACAAACATGTATATACACTTATATGGGAAAAATCTATATTCATGAAAAATATGAAATATAAGAAATAGTTTACTAACATGGGGTGATATAGAGCATGTTAGGGATAAGACTGATAGGGATAAGACACAGATAGGAGGGTAGCCATATAAAAAGAAAATTAATTCTGCAGTAAAATGTACAATCATATTTACATAAAGGTATTGTAAGTTATGTGTGTTTCTGACATTATATATGAGAAATAAGTATATGTTTACGTGTGTGTAGTTATTTTTATACACGTATTTATATATGCATTCATACACACATACATATTCTTTATAAATTGAGATATAATTTCATATACTACAAAAATCTGTGAAAATCATAGTATACCATACTCAAAATTGTTAATATCATATTAGATGTTCATTTTTTGACTGACTTTCAAAATCTTCCTGTGAATTATTTACAGCAAGAAATTTCTCTTATTTATAGCAGGATCCTTATGTATAGTATAGGGCCTGGTATACAATAAGCATTCTGTAAACAATTTTTTAAACTTAGTAAACAACTGAATGAGTGATGGAATGTGTAAATCAACAGTAGTGATATATAAGTAATCATTAGTACACTTGCTATCTATTTATGAAAAGACCTATATCGTTAACTACAGATTCAAATTCAAATTTCTTATCTTGTCGTACATGTCTCTTTCTAATCTGACCTCAACATGTTCTAGCCCAATTTTTCCTTTCTTACTTTATGTGAATGTCAAGAATCAAAAATATGCCTTTAACCTACCTATTACCATTATGATGTCTTTTCATATCTCAGTGCAGTGTTTATGCAATGTAGTAGTGTAGTTTCAAGAGGAAGCTCAAGTTTTAATTTGAATCCTGGATCTACCACTTAATATTTTAATGACTTAGGACAAACCGTCTCATCCCAGGCCTCTGCTGCCTTATTTTAAAAATAAGACAATAATAGTGTATGCCCTTAATAAAGTTAGAATATTCATAATATAAATAAATAAATAAATAAATAAATAAACAAACAAACAAACAAACAAACAAATAAATAAATAAATATTAAAAATGGTAATGAATGCAAAGCGCTTACAATAGCACTTGTCACAATGAACCCACTAAATATATTTATTATTTACCTAATTTTAGTTACCTGATTCCACATTTACCTTTTCATTTCAATTTCAACTTTCTTTCAATGACTATCTCAGATGAAACAATTTCATGGTGTCTTTCCTTGATACTTTTGGAAGTTTTCTTTGTTTATCTAAAGCCTAGTTTTCTTGCTTTTTGCATAATTATTTGATACATATAATGTATCATAAACATTCATATATTATCTCTTTAAAATACGTATGTGTCTCATCTCGCTTAAGTAGTCAGGAGGCTCTCAGAGGTCAAGGATAGATGGTGTATCCTACACATTGTCCTGTTATTCATAACACAGGGCTCATTTCTTCCACTGAGCCTTACTAAAAATGTGTTGTTTTCTTTTTAAATTGGTAAATTATCAGTACCTTGAAAGTTTTCCTATAATTTCTGTCTCAAGGCATATATGTCATTCTTTTAAAAATTTTAATTTATTTTTGTTCATTTGTTTTTAATCTTGTCTTCTGAATTACCTTTTCTTTCTTTCTTTCTTCTTCTTTATTATTATTATTATTATTTTTTTTTTTTTTGGCCCGTGGAGAATTTCTTGAGATTTAGTATGTCAGTCAGTGAGAAAACTGTATCTACATTCATTTACTTCAGTTATCATGGCCTTTCAATGTAGTAGAAAATCAACAATAGAGGTGGAGAGTTTAGTTGAATTATTTCTAAGTTATTAATGTTATATCCCACAGCAATATCTAATTTGAGATTGACAAAGAAATTTTTAAAAATTAAAGATATATATAGAATTAACATAGATTTTTTCTACCAAATCAGACTTAATGAGAAACTATATTTGTGAGCTATGGAGCCATGCAATATTTTATCTATCTGTTGATTTATTATCAATTTCAATACTTTTGTAAGATCTGAGCATTTCTGTATAAGCATTTTACATTTTGTAACAGTGGAAAAAGGAATCTATTACTAAACAAGAAGTCAATATTTTTTCTATCATTAAAAATTCCAAACATTTCATATAGATTACAGCCATATTTCTAAGATACAACATGGTTTGTTCTAGCACATTGAGATCATCATATTTGTCACAAGGAAAAGCCAACTTTGTCAACAATTTCATGTCTATTTGCTTCTGGAAAAAAGGTAAATATTTCTGTAACAGCTAAATATAGTATAAAATGACCAGATTTTCTTTGGAGCAAGAAAAAAAATAATTTTTCATCAACACAGAATGTCCTGGCAAGTAGAAATATTGCTTATTTGGTAAAAGCATATGAAATATTGCAACTATCCTACTGTGAACATCAATATTTAATTTTTCTCATGTTTTTGTTATGAATAAGTGTCCAAGAAACACAATATATCAAGAGCCACTGTATTAAAAAATAGGTAGAGAACACATAGAATTCAATAGCAAAAGATACAGAGCTTTGCTTTCATTTCCAACTACATTGATTTCAGTTACTACTTGGTGATTCATTTTTTTTTTCATCAATTGCAAATGTAGATAATGAAATTCATAATTTTTTTTAATCCACTTACAGTCAAATAGCTCAACAGTTGTCACAAATATTAAATGTTTCATATTATATATACTTTTGGAACACTGAAAAAAATGAAATTGTCATATATATCAGTTAATTATTTCTGGCAGTACAATATCTATTTTAAATGTTTAGTTATTTCCAATAGATTCAGCTTATTTCAGTAGATTACAGATGGTACCACATTTAAAAATAGATAAACAAGAGGCAAGTATTCATAGGATTATAAAAATATAAGCAAATCTATCTTTATGATATGCACAGGATCAGCAATTCCTCTGCCACCAAAAGATGTACAGAATATATCATGCTGGTTTCTCTGACTGTACTAAATAGACTGGTCAACAAGAAGTGTTCCGCACAAAGCATGTCTATCTTGATAGCTTTTGTCATTGTTTGCCTGTGCTTGAAATGTTATTAGTACATATACCTTACTTTTTCTCATTTCATTTTTAGATTTTTAAACATTTTTATTTATAAAATCAGTTATTTATTTAAACATTTAGTTTTACTTATAAAAGCAATTATTTATTTTAATGCTACTTCAGAATAAAAACACGAAATTTTAGAGACAAGATGAGATGAGAGAGAAAGAGAAAAAAATTTTCCTTTATAACTTTCTTTTAAATTACTTGAGAATTTTTTATTACTTGTTTGTTTCTACATTTGCTTTGTATTTATACAATTTATTTTAATAACTTTTTGGTTATCTAAAAATTGTGTTATATAAACTTGACTCATTGCAATACAACAAATTAGTTATTTTCCACTTAAGAAGCAATGTAAAAATCTTACAGCAGTTCGACTGTTTAAAACACTTTCATTCTTTGTGAAATAGGCATATAAGTAATGCCATTTTTGTGTTTAAAACAGACCACATTATTTTGTATTTAGGCACCATTTACTTCTTCCATAAATTTTTATACCTTCTCACAGACTCATATCCTATATGGAATTTTTTCTTTCAGACTGAAGAAAATAATTTAGTACTTTTTATAATACAAAAGGCTGAAAGCAAGTGATTTCATCATTTTTATGTTCATTTTATGTTGGTTTTAGAATTCTGGATTGGCATTTTATTTAATTTTGGCACTGTACAGATCATTCTAGTATCTTCCATAATTTCTTTCCATAATTTCTGAGAGTCAATTCTCAGTCGTGTAATTGATCTTTCGAGAGCATTCTTTTCCCCGGTTATACTTGAGGTTACGTTTTTTGGTTGGTTTTGTTTTCCACAGTTTGTCTATGATGTACCAAGATAGAATTTTTCTCCCTGCATGGCAATTGATAAGCTTCTTATGTATCTAAGTTGATTTTTTTTTCATTAGTTTTATCAGTTTTGGAAAATTATTAGTCATTATTCATACAAATATCATTACTGCCTCATTCTTTATCCTATTCACTGGGGACTAAACTTGCCATGTATCATGGACTATCAAGCGTGTGTCATGTGTGCCTTACGCTATGTTTTGTTTTTCAGATATGTGTGTGTGTATACACACACACACACACACACACACACATAAATTGTGACAATTACAGAGTCATATAACCACCATCAGCACAGAGAACGTTTCTGTCACCCTCCAATATTCCATTGTGTTCTTTGGTACAATACCCCTCTTTTTATCCAGTCCCTTAGAAGTCACTGATCTGCTTTCTTTCCCTATAGTTTGCTTTTACAGACTGTCATTAAAGTGGAATTATACTGTTTGTATTCTTTCGTTTAGCATTATGCATGAGCGCTTCATACTCGTTCTTGACTTTGCCCTTTGTTTTGTCTTTGTTCATTCCTTTTTCTTGCTGAGTACATTTCATTGCATGAATGTACCATAGTTTGTTTATTCACTTACAAGTTGAAGGAAATTTCAGTTGTGGTAATTATGAACAAACTCCTATAAGTTTTTATGTACAAGTTTTGTGTGAACATAAGTTTCAATTTTACTTTAGTAAATAACTAGAATTAACTATTGTGTCAAATGATGTGTATGTTAAATTTTATAAGAAACTGACACTATTAGATATACAATAACCTCAAGTCCTCATAAAAATCAATTTATTCATAGAGATATTTAAAATTATATTATTCTTGTCTTATTTTCTTTTGAAACAATAAATAAACCAATTATAATTTCTATGACTGATAATCCTAATTCTAGAATATAAGTTCCAAAAGGCAAGTATTTCTATGTTGAATCCTAGAGTGTTCTCAGCATCTAGCACTACGTCTAAAAAAACAGTAGGTGCTCAATAATTTTTTTATTGAATGAGTGAGCAAACCAATTGTGCTCAATAATTTTTTTATTGAATGAGTGAGCAAACCAATTGTGCTCAATGATTTTTTTATTGAATGAGTGAGCAAACCAATTTTATATAATGTCTGTGTTAGTCTGTTTATCCAGCTATAATGAGATACCTGAGACTGCGTAATATAGAAACAACAGGAATTTATTTTCTCACAGTTTTGGAGGACGGCAAATCCAAGATCAAGGCACTGGCAGGTCTGCTTGTCTGGTGAGGACTGCATCTTCCAGATGGGAGAAATGCTGTGTCCTAACATGGCAGAAGGCAGAAGAACAAGAGATGACCACTGTGTGAGGCCTCTTTGATAAGGACCTCGTGGCCTAGTTACTTCTTAAATGCTACACCTCTTAACACTGCCATATTGGTAACACCTGAATTTTGGCGGGGACACAGTCAAACCAAAGCAAGTACAAAATATATCACAAAATGTATGCCAGACATGCAGTGATGGAAATTTACAAACTGTAATAATATGAGATTACTGAGGATTGTTTATATAAAGTTATTAATTATACACGGACAGAAAAGCAAGGGGAAAATATTTCATATGGATAGAATAGCATAATTAATGGCCTAGAGATAAAGAAAACACCACAAACCAATCATTAAACTTAGAAGATGACTTTTATGAGGATAGGAGTTGGGGAAAGGGATACAGTACTCTGGAAAGAAAATGGGACCTGGAAATAGGCTTCCAATCTGAGTTCTGTCACTTGATGGTCGTTTGACAGTAAATAGGTCACTTGGTTTCTGGGTGCTTTAGTTTCTTTATAACTAAAATATAGACCATAATAGTAACAAACTTAATGGGTGGTCAAGGTGATTAAACTACTTAATATATGTGAATTCTTATAATATTAGCTGTCTGACAGGTCAATATAAATGTGAGCAATTGATAATAAAAACCTAGTCTGATGATTTTAAATTTTACATGGCAAAAATTAGTGTTGTGGAAGATTTTGAGAGGAACAATTCAAAGATTGAATTATCAATGGCAAAAGGCAGAGTTCAAGATGTGGGCTGGAAAAAAAAAAAAAAAAAAAAGACATTGGCTAAAGACCAGTAACAGAGGCACAAACTAGAATTGTGATTGAAAAAAATTGTGCTACAAAAATATTTTAATTTTAGTTTCTCTTAGTGGAGTATAAAGAAAAAGAGCAATTGACCCAACTGTGTAAAAGTTAATGAAAATAGAATCTTAAGGCTGTTGCCATATTTTTAATTAAAACAAAATACCTGAAGCTGGGTGATTTATAAAGAAAATAAAATTTATTGCTTACAGTTTCTGAGGCTAGGAAGTCCAGACACCAGGGAACACAGCTGGTGAAGGCTTTCTGTGGTGGTGACTTAAGGGACGGCAGAGGATCACATTGTGAAAATGGTGGAGCAGAGAGAGCAGAAAGAAAGAAGGACAGACTCTCCTCTCTCTTCTTTTAAAGCCCTCAGAACCACGCCCCTGACCAACATTTTTAATTCATTCACTACTGCATGATCCTACAATCCAATCACCTCTTCAAGGCTCCATCTTTCAATTACCATAATAGGATTTCCCACCCTCTTAACATTCACAGTGGGGGCCAAGTTTCTAGTACATAAAACTTGGGGGACACAATTCAAGCTTCCATAAGTTTTGGGGGAACATAATTCAGTCCACTACGATGGAATTAATGGACCATAATGAGTGAACAGTTCAATTTCAGAGATCACGCTATTTTGATACTGTGGGAAATATATCCATGTGGTCAACGTTCTTCACCCACACGTGGCTGTGGAACTGGGTGATATCTAAAAAACACTACTATTGCATATTTTATTACTTTTGCATTTCTTTAGAAATTATTTTACTTGAAATTTGTTGCATATTTTTTATCAGGAAGAAAAAAAACATTGAAAAATGTATCTAGATGCAATAATATAATACCTTTCTAGCATCATTTTCCAATTTTTCTTCAAAAGGCAGGAAAAGCTACAAAACTATTTAGGTTTAATAGTATGTGCTGTCTAGACGTTGCCTTTCAAATAAACTGTTTCTGAAGAAAGCCAAGAATATAATTTGCATTTCAGTAGACTTTTATTCATGACCATGAACTTCTAATACTGAATTGGATATCTATCCCTCTACTATGTACTTTCTGCTTCCTGAGATTGATAGAGAATATGGAAAAGTCATCCCGCAACCATTATCATTCCAAAATTATTCAGATATAACACCCTTAGAAACAAATAAAATGACAAAAAAATAAATAAACCAAAAAATAAATAAACTAATAAAGCGTGTTGTCTGAAGAGTACATTTTATTGGAAAAGAAGACAAATATCTATGCTTTAGATAAATACTCAGCACAGAAGAGAATGTGAACTAGTGTCGGGCTTAATCTGTAGACCCAGCAATTTGCAGATCTAAGAACAGAATATATCAATAGACTAAGTGGAAAGAAGGTAAAAGAGAAATTCATATTTGATCTTTCAAAAATCCGTATTCTGGATTAAAAAGAAATCACAGCTCATTCAAAAATGAGTACAACATATGGTTTAGAGAATGTTACTGCAAAGAATAACAGGAAATAAGAACAATTCAGACAAAAAGCACACTACTGAAAATGGTTTGTCAACAGTGAAATATTGACAGAAACTTAAAATGTGTCTGTGTTACTTTCCTCCTGTAGCTGAGTCACAGGTAAACTGACGTTCAATATAGTATTACTTTATACCTTTAACTTATAAAATATTTTAAAACAACTATTTATCATTTCCTCTCATTTGATGAAAATGATGCTGAACGTGCAGAGAAAAGAAACAAGTGTTGCAATTATTACATTTTAATATCACACCTGTGGGAGAATAAAAAAATAGCAAATTTTTGAAAATTCTCAACGCAATATATATTAACAATTGAGCAAAAAATTAAAACATTTCTTGGGTTCCTTGGCATGAAGTTCTTCACTTTTCTACTTATATGTTTGGTTCATTTTACTTTGCCAGACCCTTTTCCTCATCTCCATCCCTCATTAGTGCACCTCAGATCTTTGTCATTCTTATCTTTTCCTACTATCTCTTGGGAGAAATAAGCATCACATTGCCTTAGTCAACATGCTATGCTGATGTTTTCTAATTTTTCCTCTTTAATGTAGGCTTTTTCTCTAAGCTTCAGTCCCATTTACCTAAATTTTTACTTCATTTCTCCTTATGGATGTCTCTCATGACTTGTAAATCTGTATTCAGCAGAAATCCTGTTTTCTCTCCCTAAATCTATTCCTCCTCAAACTTACTGTTTATCAGAAATTGGTGCCTGAATTTATCTAGCTATTCAGGTAATTGCTCTTGAGGTATTTAATAAGATGAAGTGAGAGGAACTGACAATTGATTTGGCAATAAGATATTGAAAAAAACATAAATGTAGAAGCTGAATCCCACCAGCGGGACAGATAAGTAAATGGCAGATTCAGAAGTTAAGATAGTATGGGTGGCAATAATATCAAGAAGTATGCCAATAAACAGAACTGGAAAAAAAATTAAAATATCACATTTTACATTTAACAGTAGAAAGCTAATATGATGGGAAAGGCAACATTAAAAAAAAACAGATATGCAATGAAAACATATAGAATGGGAGGTAAAAGTAGAAAATCCAGAATTGTTAAATGGAAACTAAAAATTAAAGTAATAATATGTTAAAATCCACATTGAATCAGTAAAAACATAGTACTGTGAAAATATGTAACTTAATTAATGTTGGAAAAAATCTAAGAGCTAGAAGCATAGTAATAGCAATAACATAAGGCTATTAGAAGATTGCGATTGAGGTGAAAAAAAGTAAAAGAAGAAACAAATCTTAATGACAAAAACATGGGTAACTTCTGCATGTGAGAAAACAACAAAAATAAAAATAATTACATTTGGAAAATATATTTACATCATATATTGTAAAAGTCATTACATTTGATGTATAAGTAACTATAATAAAGTTTTAGGAAAAGACAAGAACATCATGGAGACTGAACAAAGATCTTTGTGCTAGGTGACCTGTGTTTAACTCTAGATCCACACTAAGTTCAGATCCACTCTATTCTCTGGGTTTTCATACCCACTCACTTCAGACTGAGTGTAGCCAAAAGGACCACTGGAAGGAGACAGGAAGGAGGAGATTGGGGGTCATTATTCTTTTATTTCCTTCCCCTCAGGTCATCTAGAGAGAGGTAGACATAAGGCCACAGATTCTAACAGGTGTCCTGTTCACATACCTTTATGTCTGTAGGTTCTGGTGACAACTCTTTCTCCTTGTTACTTCAGGCTGGGTTTGGCAATGGTTTCTCCTGCTTTTACTAGTCTTTGGGTTCTGGACTATCCTTATGGTTCCCTTACACATGGCCCCTTTTATTAAGGTCTCTTCACATTTCCCATTTAGGGTAAGCCATCTGATTTTATCTGGGACATTGACAAGAATCGACTGACAAATGAAGAAAACATCAGAAATAAAAGTTCAACCTAACTAGTGATCAAATAGTCAAATATTGCAAATTGAAGCTATTATTATGCATTATTTCACTTTTAAGCATTACACATTAAAAAATTTTATGCTAGCCAACATTGCTGATAAAGCAAGGAAAATGAAATACTACCATTTGCAACAATATGGAAGGACTTATAGAAAATTGTGTTAAGTGAAAAAAGTCAGGCACAGAAAAAGAAATAACACATTCTCACTTGTTTGTGGGAGCTAAAAATGAATGAATGAATGAATGAATGAATGAATAAATAAATAAATACACAAACAAACAAAGTGGGGGGGGGGGAGAAGACACAACAATCACAACAATTCCTTGAAGTTTTTAAGACAAGTGAACAGATACAATGTGGGGGTGGGAAGTGAGTGGGGGAGAAGAGGAAAGGGTAAGGGGTCATGAAAATCGACTATAATGTATATTGAGATATTCCAGCTGGTTGGAACATAAGTTATTATAAGTACTTTTTAAGTGTAGTTTTTGCAGCACTAATTAAGATATTTAAATACATGATAAACATTGACCCAGAAAATCTACAATCAGTGCATACTGCTGTTTTTGTCAGAGCAATTAGATAACTGCAAGGACATTTATTATAACTTTATGATTTGATTATGAATGTGTGTAAAGTTTTAGCATATTAATTGCAATGTTGAATAGGAAATATTGATGGTTAGACACATTTGCTATATTGATATGATATATTATGCAGTTAAAACAATTGTAAGAAGTATCAATTGGAATGTGAATATATTAATAAACCATTGCTGCATAAAAAATCAGGATACAAAATGCACATTAATACACATATAGTGTGCCAACATTTGTATAATGAAAATGCAAATATCATGGAAAAGAAGACTAAACCACATAAAGGAAGAGTTAAAAAGTAGTTATTCTAGTAAAGTGTGACAGGGTAATTTTCTATCTCATTGGGCTTTCTTGTGTCTATTTCGTTTTTATGTTTTCAGCATTGAACATATGTTAAATGGTAGTTTAAAAAATGCTTCAAAAATGTTCATATCTTTTGAAACAGAATTCTCCTAAGAATTAATCTGAAGGCAATCATAAAAAGTAAAAATTGCTACCGCATAATTTTTATAGAATCTACATTTGGAAATAATTTAAGTACTCACAATGAGGATTTATTAAATATTAAATAAATGTTTACAAAATGAAATAGAATATGAACTTGAATATTTAAAGCAAATTACATTAATTTTGTAACCGCAAGTTACAACGTGGCATTTTATCATTTATGGGCAAGGTAGATTTATGGTCACCCATATATGGTAGATTTTCTATAACCCATATTGACTTTATAATATGAAAAAATATAAAATTTTATTAGATAAATTAAGCACTAAGAATCTATATAGTAAATCAAAGAAATAAAAAGAGAGAGACTAAATAGACACACTAGAGTTGGAAATTTAAGTGTGGTGAGAACAGGAATAAAGAATTTGGAAAAAATGAACATATTTGACTACCAAACAAGATGGTACTTCAAAAAGTGCATGAAAATAGAATTGAAAAATAATGCAAATTTTTCCATGGGCTTTTAGATTCATTGAGTTCTATATTACAGAAGGGAAATCAGGTGTGAATCTAGTGATTGGAAAGGAATGTAAAACTTAGTTTTGTGGAATTGAAAAATATTTACAGTAATGGCCAGATCTTACTTCATTGAACTGAAATCATTTGGCAGCATCCATTTAATATTCAATTTCTTACCAGTACCAAGGAGAGTTTGTCATCATTTAAAAATCTGACTTTCAATATAACATTTCTTAATTTTTTAGAAGTATAAGTAAGAATTAGACATGTATGTGATATGATTTTGTACTTAAGTACTCTGAATAATTCAGAAAATAGCAAGTAACAGACTGGCTGACTGGATTAAAAAGGAGGACTCAACTATATGCTGCCTTCAAGAGACCCACCTCACCTATAAAGACTCACATAGACTAAGAGTGAAAAGATGGAAAAAGATTTACCATGCAAACAGAAATGAAAAACGAGTCAGAGTAGCTATTCTTATATCTGATAAAATACTTTAAACTAAAAACCATAAAAAGAGATAATGAGGGCCACTATATAATGATAAAAGGATCTACCCATCAAGAAGACATAACAATCATAAATATATATGCACCTAATGTTGGAGCAGCCATATTTATAAAGCAAACTCTACTAGATCTAAAGAAGTAAATAGACACTAATACCATAATAGCAGGGGACCTGAACACCCCACTATCAATACTGGACAGATCATTTCAGCAGAGAATCAGCAGAGAAACACAAGATCTAAACAACACTCTCGACCAATTAGACTTGGCAGATATCTACAGAACATTCCACCCAACTTCCTCAGACTATTCATTCTTCTCATCAGCACATGGATTATTCTCCAGGATAGGTCACATGTTATGTCACAAATCAAGTCTCAACAAATTCAGAAAAAATTGGAATTATACCATGTGTTTTTTCTGACCACAATGGATTAAAATTAGAAATCAATAACAATCGAAATTCTGGAAACTATACAAACACATGGAAATTAAACAGCATTCTACTTAATGACCTATGGGTCCAAGAAGAAATCAAACAGGAAATCAAAAAATTTATTGAAATTTATGAAAACAATGATACATCATACCAAAACATGTGGGCTACCACAAGAGCAGTATGAAGGGGGAAATTTATAGCACTGAATGCTTACTTCAGAAGAATGGAAAGATGACAAGTGAACAACCTAACACTTCACCTTAACGAATTAGAAAAATAAGAACAATCCAAACCCAAAGTTAGCAGATGGAAAGAAATCATTAAGATCAGAGCAGAACTTAATGAAATTGTAACCCAAAAAACAATACAAAAGATCAATGAATCAAAAAGTTCTTTTTTTGAAAAATAAATAAAATTGACAAACCATTAGCATGGCCAAATAAAAAAAGAAGAGAGAAGATCCAAATAAAAAAAATAGAAATGAAAAAGGGGGTATTACAACTGATACATCTGAAATACAAGGAATCATTTGAGACTACTACAAACAACTATATGCCAACAAATTTGAAAATCTGGAGGAAATGGATAAATTTCTAGACACACACAAGCTACCAAAACTGAGCCAAGAAGATATAGAAAATCTGAAAAGACCAATAACAATAAAGGAGATTGAAGCTGTCATCAGAAGCCTCCCAACAAAGAAAAGCCCAGGACCAGATGGATTCACAGCAGAATTTTACCAAACATTCAAAGAGGAATTGACACCAATTCTTTACAAACTATTCCAAAAGATTGAAACAGAGGCAATTCTCCCAAACTCATTCTAAGAAACAAACATCACCCTGATACCAAAACCAGGTGAAGATACAACTAAAAAGAAAACTACAGGCTGATATCTTTGATGAATATAGATGCAAAATCCTCAATAAAATAATAGCTAATAGAATACAGCAACACATACGTAAAATTATATGCCACAATCAGGTGGGATTCATTCCAGGGATGCAAGTTTGGTTCAACATCTGCAAATCAATAAATGTGATACACCATATCAGTAAAATCAAACACAAGGACCATATGATCATCTCTATAGATGCTGAAAAATCATTTGATAAAATTGAACACTCGTTCATGATAAAGACTCTCTACAAGTTAGGTATAGATGGAAAGTACCTCAACATAATTAAAGCTATATAGATAAACACACTGCCAATGTTATCATGAATGGGGAAAAGCTGAAAGCTTTTCCTTTAAGAACAGGAACTAGACAAGAATGCATACTCTAATCACTCCTATTCAACATAGTGTTGGAAATACTAGCCAGAGCAATCAGAGAAAAGAAGGAAATAAAGGACATACAGATTGGAAAAAATGAAGTCAAACTGTCCCTGTTTGCAGATGACAAGATCCTATATATTGAACAGCCTAAAGCCTCTACAAAAAAACTCCTGTAGCTGATAAATGATTTCAGCAAAGTTGCAGGATACAAAATCAACACACAAAAATTATTAGCATTTCTATTCTACAATAGTGAACATGCAGAAAGAGAAATCAGGAAAGCTTGCCCACTTACAATAGCAACCAAAAAAATAAAATACTTAGGAATAGAGTGAACCAAGGATGTGAAAAATCTCTATAATGAGAAATACAAACCACTGCTGAGAGAAATTAAAGAGGACACAAAAAGATGGAAAGATATCCCATGCTCTTGGATTGGAAGAATCAACATTGTGAAAATGTCCATACTACCCAAAGTGATATACAAATTCAAAGCAATCCCCATCAAAATTCCAATGACATTTTTCTCAGAAATGGAAAAAACTATCCAGACATTTATATGGAACAACAAAAGACTACACATAGCCAAAGCTATGCTGAGCAAGTAAGTAAGTAAGTAAGTAAATAAATAAATAAATAAATAAATAAATAAATAAAAGCTGGAGGCATAACACTACCTGCTTTTAAAGTCTACTACAAAGCTATCATAACCAAAACAGCATGATACTGGCATAAAAACAAACACACTGATCAATGGAATGGAATAGAGTATCCAGAAATCAACTCACACACCTACAGCCATCTGATCTTTGACAAAGGCAGCAAGCCTATACACTGGGAAAGAGACTGCCTCTTCAGCAAATGGTGCTGGGATAACTAGACATCAATACGAAGGAAAATGAAACTAGATGCATACCTCTCACGATATACTAAAATCAACTCAAAAATGGATTAAATAATTAAATATACACCCTAAAACAATAAAACTTCTTAAAGAAAACTTAGGGGAAACACTTCTGGAAGTAGGACTGAACACAGACTTCCTGAATACAAACCCAAAAGCATGAGCAACCAAAGGAAAAATAAACAAATGGGATTATATCAAACTAAAAAGCTTCTGCATAGCAAAAGAAACAATTAACAGAGTTAAAAGACAACCAACAGAGTGGGAGAAAATACTTGCAAAATATACATCTGACAAAGGATTAATATCCAGAATATACAAGGAACTGAAACAACATTACAACAAATAAACAAGTAACCCAATTAAAAAATGAGCAATAGAGCTAAATAGGCATCTCCCAGGAAGATATATGAATGGCCAACAGACACATGAACAAATGCTCAACATCACTTCTTATTTGGGAAATGCAAATCAAAACCACACTGAGGTACCATCTCACCCCAGTTAGTATGGCTAATATCCAAAAGACTGTGAATCATAAATGCTAGCGAGGTTGCGGAGAAAAAGGAACTCTCATACATTGTTGGTGGGACTGTAAAATGGTGCAGCCTCTGTGGAAAATGGGATGGAGTTTCCTCAAACAATTGCACACAGATCTACCATATGACCCAGCTATCCCACTGTTGGGAATATACCCAGAGGAATGGAAATCATCAAGCCGAAGGTATACCTGTTCCCCAATGTTCATCGCAGCACTCTTTACAATAGCCAAGAGTTGAAACTAGCGCAAATGTCCATCATCCGATGAGTGGATAAGGAAACTGTGGCATATCAACACAATGGAATACTACTCTGATATAAAAAAGCATGAAATACTGCCATTTGCAACAACATGGATGGGCCTAGAAAGAATTATATTAAGTGAAACGAGTCAGGCACAGAAAGAGAAATATCACATGTTCTCACTTATTTGTGGGAGCTAAAAATAAATAAATAAATAAATACACAAGCAACGGGGGGGGGGGGTTAGACATAACAAATATAATTCCTTGAAGTTGATACGACAAGCGAACCGAAAGGAGATCTTTGGGAGGGAGGGGGGAGAGGGAGGAGGGAGGGAGGTTTTGGTAATGGGCCACAATAATCAACCACATTGTATATTGACAAAATAAAATAAAATTAAAAGAAAAAAAGAATGTATAATCCAGTCCAGATATTAAAATGCCAATGTTAATGTAATGTTGCGAGTTATCTAGAAAAATTATACATTTTTAAAAATATATAAAATCTTCAGTAAAATTTTTCTCTATACTTTCTGTTTAGTCTTACACATGATGGACAAGCAGCTTTTTCTTTTTTCTTTAACATAAGTTTGAGTTAGCAATTGTAGTATAGTCCTAGCATTACATCTTACAAACTGAGACAAAGGAGAGTTTATTTGCCTATTATAAAATCAATGGCTGCTAGCACATGTTGGGGATTTTATTTTGTATTGTTAGGTGTGAGTTATTTTATTTAATAAAAACTAGAAATGGCCCTAAATTGTGACATTCTTAAAATGAGTACTATACTATCTGCCTAGAACAATCATTTACATTTAAAAAAAAAATTTCTGCCAGACCCAATTTTTTTGATATAATGCAGTAAAGTTAATATTAGAAAGACTGTTTCATAAATTGTACTTGGAATCTATTGTAAATTTATTTTCACTTCAGATTAATTTATAAAATTTCCCACAAAGTGATTTAAATCAATGATAAGTGGTCTACGTACTGTAAGTAACTCATCAACATAAATTTAAAGTTTTAAATGCTTTAAGTCTAATGGACAACTGCCCTTAGAGTTGATGATGAGACGTTTCAAAGTATTAGTGATATTTTTGTCATCTAAAAGTAGTTTACAAACACAAATTGTGTAGGCAAATACTAAACATATGGAAGATATATTTAAAATATAATTATGTGCTCAGGCTTTGTGGGTCAGTGTATGTGTGTATTTTAGATGTGTGTTTATTTTTGATTGAATATGAAGGAATGATTTAAGCCACAATAGCTACTTCAACTCTTTTGCTATGGATTCACATTTATGTGCTCGTGTTTTCAGGCTTAGACCATGAAAGTCAGCTTGAGGCAGGAGCAGAAGGGTTGGAGTCTAGGGACACCCTGTTAGTGAGCCTATTTTGTACTCCTTTTTAGATATATTCTGCCTGTAACACCATCGATTGTGAAGTTATTATAGGAGAGAAAAAATACCACTTATGTCTCTTAAGAAACCAAGTGGAATTCTCTAATACTCCGTTAAATTCTATATCTGTTAACCTCTTGAGGCTTAGAGTAAACAAACAAAAAATTCTTCTCACATTTATGGATGACTATCACCTTACTCAAAGTGTAATGTTTTATATTTAAACTTTTAAAATAATTTTATTTATTATTTTACGTCTTTTATTTGTTGCCTTAGAAGTAGAAGCAGGAGGTATTTTGCAGCTAGCAGCAGCAGGGGAGATTAATCATTCTTGGTTCCATATATATTTCAAGTGTCTGCTGGCAGTTTCTCTTTCTTCACAAGTGAAATTTTCTCAGCTTATAAATAAGTTCAAAGCATGTACTGGAAGAAGATTTTTTTCTTCAAGCCCAAAATAATAATAATCCCATATTTCAGTGATACGATTCACAAATTATAACCCATAAAGCTCAATTTACATAGAAATTTGGCATCAAGTTCATTACCAAGATTAAACCAAACAGAAAAATTCCCAACCTCAGTGCAAAAAGAGTTTTTCACCAAGGTGGGTTTTCATTCATCCTGAAACTAAGGAATCCAGGCTACGTTGTATTTTGATCTCTTCATATGTGGATTTTGTGATCTCCATGAGAGAGGAAGGGAAGGAAGTAGTAGGCACGCTAGATCTTAACTGCCTTAACCCTGAGTGATATACCTTCCTTTTTGCTAACAATCCATTGACTAGAACTAGTCGCATGACCACAGGTTAATTATGAGGGTTTTTTTTTTTTAAATGCATCTACACAAAAACCTGTGGGCTATTTAGTGACAATGAGCTGCCTCTGCAGTGAAGAAAAAAACAGTAGCAAGTAAAATTCAGGGAGAACTCCCAAACAATTGTGCAACAAATGTATTTTTATGAATCAGTGTGGCTTTGAAGTATTTGGTTAGCACTCTTTTTTGTAACTGGAAAGAATACAATATTATACTGTATTCTACCAATTAAAAGAAACACACTTTTCTCACATTTCAACGTCTCCAAAATCAGGATTTCTCTTATAATCATAAGCAATAATTGAAAGGCATTATGTAGTAGTTATTGCCTGCAAGCACTTGCAAAATGGATGCCAAAACTTGATAAGAAACTTCAGAGATAATAATTAAGCCCTCCTCAAGAATTTTATACCAACAACAGTTTTGAAGGCCTGGAGGATAATGTTATTAAAAAATACAAATATCAATAAGTCTGAGTCAAAAAAGTGATTCAAAAGAATTTAACTATTGACATGAAGATGTTTAAGAACACCATAATCAATTAATTCACTCATCATTTCCCTCTTAGTCATCTGAAGAGTAATATGTGATTTTAAAAATCTCTAATTAGAGATTATTAGTTGAAAGCATGAGTTGAAAAGACAAGTTGAAAGCATTCACATTTCCTCAATCCATGATGCGTAAAATAACTAAATTGTTGTAGAATGACTGAAATCTTAGTTTTGAAGAAATATGATATAAAATAATTAATTAAATGCTTTGGAATAGTTATTATTCCTGCTTAGCAATAAAAAAGACAGTAAAATAAATTTAATTAGCTTTTTAAAGACAAGATTTTAAAAATGTTTTCACAAAAATTCATTTGTGAATTTGAATTAGGAATGAGCAAGGTATTCCAAGAAAATCACTTACATGCAGAATTCTTAATATTACACAGTATTCACTGAAACCTTTTATGCTTTCATGTTTTTATAATTGCCATATTTTTTTACAATTTAAAAAAATTTCAAAAATTTTAAGTAAGGCAGTAAAAATGCAGTTATTTAAAGTTCTGTTACCTAAAGTATGAACTACTGCACTGTGGCTGTACTAAATTAGGAAACATAATTTAAAATTTATGTTTCTTAATATGTAGAAGAAAAATGCAAATATCCTATGAAATATCACAGGTGATACATTTTAAGCCAATACAGTTGGCTCAAATCAGAAAGGATTTAGTAATATTAATGCCACAAGACTTTTCAGATAAAGAATTTCCCATATATGCATACATATATATGTATACACACGCACACACACATGTTGATTGGTAGCCATGAACTCATTCAAAATGCAGAGCAAAGCTGAGTGATGTCAAGCATTTGGCAACTATACAGACCAATCAAATACCTCATAGCTCCAGAGACAATGGCAGGACTTGATGTCAAATTTGACAAGTTCACTGACTTTAGCTCTAATAAGACCACATGTCAGTGCAGCCATACTAGGCTGCAAACTGAACTGCTCCCTGCCCACAGTCCTTGAAGAAGAGACATAATTCATTCTATCAGATACTGCACGAACAAGCAGTGAGTGGTTACAGCTTAAAAGTGATGGCATAGACGTACTTTATTCCTGCCATAATCTTCTTTAAATTACATTTGTTCAAAACATCCCACTATTTCAAACAAATAAAAACAACCCAAAATATGTTTCCTTCATGCAATGGATTCTATGAGGGGAGTTAGGGATATGCATGTAATTCCCCTCATGGAGCATGGGGAAATATATCTACCCTGTCCTCTCTCTTACTGACTTCTCAGACTTGGCCTTTAATCCCACAGTCTCACTGCAGGAGCAAGACACATGCAATGAACCATACTACTGAGCAAAATTTTATGCTCATATGAATGATGCTGACTGAAGATACTATTAAGATTTTATAGAATAAAGACCAATGAATGATTCACAAGAAAGGTGACTTTGAGTTCAGCCTTAACTGACATGATGATTGGAAGAGAGGTAATGAACGGAGGATTTCCAACATCAGGAAATAAAATGAAGTCATGAGAATATGAAAATCCATGGTGTGTTATGTGTTCTAAGAAGTACCTCTTCTAAAAGGAGTTTGTTAATTTAGGACTGCAATTCAGAAAATTTGGAAGATTTAGAGCTGGGAGAACAGAATTATAAAAACTATCAAAAGCTTTGAAAGGCAGATAGACAATGCACCCTCAGGAGTATCTGTTGTACAGAATCAATTAACGTTTTAAAACTGTTGTGTGACATAACAGGAAATCCTAACTTTTAGGGAAGATTAGTCTGAGAGTCAAAAGCCAGTAATAAATGTGATGATCCTTGGAAAGCCAGTGTTCCAATCTACCTCTGAATAAATGCACTGGTGTAGGCTAAAACAGCATCAGTGAGAATAGACAGGGAGAGACAGCTGTAAAATACACTTAAGAGGATGAGTATGATGTGATGATTTATTTTCATAATTAGTAAAGAGTGATGTGTGAAGATTGAAACAGCTAATTCTTAATATAATAAGAGCAGAGTTTAAGCAGTATTCTCCAAGCTCCCTGACAGCATATTTAAGAAGTTTAAGGATTAGAGGAAAAATACATTTACCTAGAACCCAATTTCTACTATGGCTAAATAGAAATTATCAAACTGATAATAATAATAGTGAAGTATTTCATGTGAAATGCTAAGAAAATATTATAGTAGTGTGCCCTTTTCTCATTTCCTCCCACTTCATTATATTCAAGATGTCAAAATCTTATACAGTTGGCTCTCGGGATCTGCAGGTTCTACATCTTGGGTTTCAACCATTTGTGGATCAAAACTACTAGGAAAAAACAATGAAAAGTAACAATACAACAATTAAAAAATAATCCAAATTATAAAATGCAGTATGACAACTATTACATAGCATTTACATTGTATTAGGTACTATGACTAATCTACAGATGATTTAAAGCATATGAGAGGGTATGCACAGGTTGTATGCAAGTACCACACCATTTCGTATCAGGTACCTGAACATCTGAGGATTTTGGTGTTCTGGGGGATATGAAGAGGGGTGGGGAGATACTGGAACCAATCCCCTTTGTATTATCTTTTAATTCCATTATTCTGTGAACTTTTGGGCGTGCCCTCATATTACAATGGTGGTGTGGCTGAATGAGAAATGCAAAGATAGTGATGCCTCACTTCTTGAAAAAAAAAAATCCAAGGAGATGAGCTATTTTTCAGTATATCACAAGAACCTACAAGACTGTGCCACATGTTTTTACTGGATATCAGGTTTCAGTTGTGATATTTGTTTGCTCCTCTTTCCTAGTTTTATGGATCAATTTTTCTAGGAATTTCAAAAATGAGACTTGCTTTTCTTTGACTTACCCATAGCAAAACTTAGCTCACCAAGAGTGGGAAATATACTGCTTATGACCCCAATTGTTCTATAACCATAAAGTAAATGTTAGTAAAACAAATAAGCAAAAAATACATTCTTGTCCTCGGTACATACTCAGGAGTACAAAATGACTTTTGCTTTTAGAAGACTGTTTTTGATTCCTTCAGCTACTGAAGGTGATATTTTTAGGAGAATTTAATACAAAATTAATATCTCTATTCATCTTTCAACAAATTACTTTCTTTTATTTATCTAGTTTATCTACAATTATTACTGATCTACTAGATATTTGGAAATAATAATTAAGTTAAATTATGTTTTGACAAGAAGAAACCATTCTGGAATACTAAGCACTGCCTGAAGAAGGAGTTTATTGATAAATTAAGTGTTTTGTAAGGTGAAACAAATGTTATTAAAGGTGATTCATAGTGATGGTAGTGAATGCACATTCCACAATCTTCACACACTGTGAATGGCTTTTGCTGGTATCCACCCTGCCCCTGGTACTGTAAGTCAGCCTAATCTGCTCTCAGAAATAATGGACATAAAGATAAACTACACACGTTAGTCTAATTTCTCAGTGATCAGAGGAACTCTCTCTTCCATATTTGCAGCTTTACTATCTGCTGATTATGGTATATATGCATTCTCTATCTTCAATCCGATCATTGGTAGTTAACATCAAACTCTTCTCTCCACCATTGGCTAGTCCCTTTGCCTTCACACTTCTCCTGTTCATGAGGATAGACACAGAAAAATGTAACTAGAAGGGAGGTGAAGCACCTGGCATGATATTTTGTAAGGTGGTAATTGGATGCAAGAGTGTCTTCTAAAAAGCAACTGATGTTATCTCCTTACAAGAGAGACAGACAGACAGAGATAAAAAAGGGAGAAAACAATACAAACCAGGAAAAATTATTTTTCATTAATATGTAGAGAAGGTAGAAAACATAGTATGTGTTAGAAGCATGTACTTAGACACCTCATTATGAGAGAAAAATAAAATCAAGAGCACTGAAGTCATGAGATATGATATTCCATTAGAACTCATTCCACCGACAAAAATAGTTCATCATTTTGCTAATCAAATGACATAGCATTTAGTGGTTTGTTCACACAACTCTAACACACTAAGAGAAAATCCTCCTGGTTACTCAGTCTTCTGTCAGTTTGGGTTAAGAGTATTAAAGTATTTTTGGAAGAATTTTAAAAATGATCTTGTTTTCAGAGTGTGAAATAAATATGAATAACGCTGTCCTGTTTTATATAATGATTCCAGCTTCATGGTTTTCTTCTGACATTTCCAAGTGGCCAGATTATAGATTTGGGGAATATATTGTGACTTTCTGCTTTGCACATATATTTAAAAATATTTTGAATGCATGCATTGTATCACCAGGAAGCATTTTTATATTATCTACTTTGTTTAACTGGGTCAGTTCATGTACTTTTTGTCACTCCCTGTAATTCTGAAACACATATCGATAGATTTTTGATTACTTACTACATGCAAGACATCTAGTTACACATTTCAACCTCCACTTTTTATTAAACATTACTAGATATGTTTTCTAAGGATTTCTTGACTGTAACAGAAACACAATTTAAAGTGTTTAAAACATTAGACGTGTATTATATCTCATCATAAGAAGTGTCAATGTAGTATACATGTAGAGATTCAAGATGCTGTAGAAATTCTTAGGTTGTTTTTATTTTTCTGTTCCAGTTTCCTTAGTATGTCAGCAACCACACTGCACCATCAAAAGACGACTAGAATAGTTCTAGGCAACTAATTCTTACACTTAACATTCAGAGATGTAAATTTTTCTAGAAATGATTGTTTCTCACTCAGAAGCAGATTTTCAATATCATCTTAATTGCAGAAGGGGTAACATGTTCTTTTCAAAGTCAATCTCTGCAAGCAAACAGAAGTAACTTCACTGTGTAGCCCAAACAAAATTAATGCCTTCTGGAGATGAATAAAGATTTTACTTCTCTGAGTATTTAGACACAGGAAAGAGAGTAAACATTCGACAGTGCATGCTGCAGAAAACATAATTATCAAAATCTGCACATAGGAAAACCTAAACTAAAAAAAAAAAAAAAAAGAAAGAAATCATGTATTTTCTCCAAGGTTTTACAATTTGTAATTATTATAGCTATAATTAAAACATATTGAATAAAAAGTCATTTGTAACTGAATACTTCCCCTTATCCTCATTCTAAAGATAACATTTATTCATTCAGCCAGCAAATTTTTTTTTAATAGTAACTGGATCTATCGTGATATGTCATAGTTTTCAAATATTACTAAGAAACAGCAAATATCTCATCATCTGACAGCCAGACACAAAATAGATAATTTATCAATAACTGTGATAGATAAAATGACAAGTTACAACATTACTCCCTTGCTAGTAGCGCCACTTTTCTGCTCCCATATTGGTATATTAATAGCATGAGCAAGAAAAGGAGAGGGAATATGAAGGGACATTACTAAGTTTTTCTGACTTATAACGGTATTACAGAAGCAGAGAAGTGGGGCTACTAGCAAGGGAGCTGAAGGCCCCTAGGAGAGGGAGCAGTTGAGCTGAAATGCATATAAAATAAGAGAAAATCTTCCTCTAGAAATACATTTAAAATGTCCATGACTGCAAGAAATAATAGTCCAAGAAAATTCATCATACTTTTTTTATGTTTGATATTATTTTTAAAATGTAATTTGGTTTCTAATTAAAAATGCAAGAATCCAAATTATTTGTACAATTCACTCAGAAATAAACATTATAAATGTCCAAAGAAAATGACAAAAAAAAAGTTTTCTCTCAAGTATGCACCCAGTTATTTACAACAACATTCATCAAGAGTATGTATTTAACATTTTAGAAGTTTGGTTTTGGTTTTTGTTGTCCTTGTTTTCTTTCTAAGAAGATCAACTGGTGCTAACATCAGTAGAATAGCCCTTTCTTCTAGCTTATGTGAATGAAGTAAACCAGTTATTTCCACTTTCGAAGTTAACCCAAATAAGATAGATACTGGGACAGAATGGGTATTCAGCAAGGGTCAAAACATTAGCCCAATTCTGAGACTTGAGCGGCTAGGAAACATTGTAGCATTGGTAGTTTCTGTTCACAATTTTTGGTCATAAGGTGTACAGATGATGGAAATTATTAAAACATTATGAAATATTTTTAACAGTAAAAACACTCATAGAATTGCTTATACAGCAAGTATATTCTTTTGATAGTTGAGGAGGAAAAAATATCTAGTATTATACCAGAAGTTGCAGGGAATTAAATAAAAATGCCTATGCACAAAACGGAGAGTTCAGAGATTCATGTCAAAAGTACATCTTCCTCTTCACTACTTGTATAAAGGACAACACACCAACACAAACAGAAGCCAAACCTGTATGTCCAAACTATATAATCTGCTTGGGCAAAATTTTCTGACAGGGTGGGGCCAGGTATAATTGGAAGATGAAAGGAAATATCTCAAAGATTTTCAGAGAAGGGGAAAGGTAAGACTAGAAGATGAGAAATATTTGAGTATTAAAATAGGAAAAGTGGGTGGATGACAATTAAAGTTTATGTTGCAGGGAATGAGGAGAACTTCTTCCATTTATGGTTTATGGCAGTGGGAGGGATGGTTTCCACCAGCATGTTCAACTATTTTTCTATAGGTTAGGAGTCAAAGAACACTATTACTAATTGATTTATACCTTGAAAATTGGCTCTTATTTATGGTATAGGACGGAAAAATATTTGGAAACAGGAATAAGAAGATCTCAGTCATATTAATTTTGTGACTCTGGCCTGGTCATTTTATTACACTGTTCCTCAGCTTCTTTATCAAAATAAGTGGGTATTTTGAATAAGTGATTTTTTCTTGGTTTCCAAACGCCTAGAAGTCCATGAAATTTAAATAGTGATAGTCATATATTGTGTTATTTGTCAAAAATGATTTATTCACCCATCTTTTCCTATAGGTGGAGTACACATTCCCACCCCATTGACTTTGAGCTTGGAATGTGAGAAATGTGACATACTCCATATCTGAGTAGAAGCATTATCTGTCATGTGGTTTGCCTCTGGCTCACCTACTCAGCCCTTCACTATGAAACTTTATATCTATCTGGTGGCCCATCCTAGGTCTCTAATAGAGAGCCCAGCAGATCAGCTGCCATCCCACTTCATTAAAATAATGTGAGAAAGATTGTTGTTTATGATAAAGTCTTGAGATTTGAAGCTGTTTTTTTCCAAAAGCAAAAGCTGATGAATGCATTTTAGCTATCTTTAATTTTTTATATTTCACAAAATGTGAAATAATTCCATATAAATCAATACATGCATAACAGTAACTATTGTAAATGGATTACTTTGCTTTTTATTATAATTTTTTATTTTATTCCTTATTCACTGATTTGTACTTAATAACTTAAAATTACTATTATCAAAGAAACATGGCTTGTTAAATAAATTATCTGAAAATATGAATTCCGTGTGAAATGAGAGGAAACCATAAAGAGAGCCTCAACAGTTAACATTTTGGGAGAAATTGTATTATAAGATTTATAGGTAATTTTCCAGGTTTTCTTTTATATTTCTATAAGTACATTTTACTAGGATGCATCTATTATTCTAAGAAAACTTTTGATTACAGTGTTACAGCAGGGTTCTATTACATCTTCTCATCCAATTTATTATTTTAATTTATGGGTAGGCGTGTATGTATGTGTTTGAATATATATGTCCCTAGATTGACAGCCATCCACATGATAGCACCAGTCATACCAGCCACATGCAGGATGCCCACCCATGCTGCCACAAGCCAACCCAGCTGTGCATGGGACCCAGTACCATAGCCATCTGCAGCATGGCTGCAACCACCACCATCACATCAGCCACACTGGCCATGTTTAGGAGCCCCACCCACACTGCCATATCAGACAGACAGGCCACATATGCAAAATCCACTGCCAGTGCTAAAGCAGTAGCCAGCCCAGCTAGATTCAGCCCCCTCTACCCACCACTGTTGCCTGCAGTGCAGCTCTAGCCACTGCCACTGCTGGCAGCCATATATGCCACCACCACCATACCAGTCAGACTGACCATATGTGGGACCTACCACCTCCGTGATGCATTGAGACAAGGAGGGTAATGAGTGGAGACACCAGAAAGAGGTAAGCCAGTGCAGACCTGTGTCCCAGTGGCTCAGCCCAAAGAGGTTACAATATTGCCCCCATGGTCATGCACCCAAGGGTGAAAGCTATACACACAGCATGCACAACTGACTTGACCTGTGGAGAGACATACACAGAGACCCTGGAGAGTACAGAAACCCAGATAGCCAAATAGTACGCAGAAGAAAAATCCCACCCACCACTAACCCATCCCCCAACCAAGGGGAAGCAAGAACCCAGGAGAATCCTCAGCCTGTAGGAATGAGGAAAGAGAAACCCTACCCAGGGTCACCCATTCCAGCAAAGGAGATCCATTATACCCCAGTGCATCCATCAGGGTGATGGGACACTAGCCATGGAGCCAACAAACCTGTGCAGGGTCACCCATTCTAGCCAAAGAGTGACAAGGCACCCAGTCACTTTGCCCAAGACCTCAAGATCTTGCCCACATCCTTGATGACACAACACGTGTCACTAATCTAAGCAAGGAATCACTAAGTATACTGGTACCTATGTCATGGAGGTACTCACTCTCAACTCCATTACTGAATATGGTAAAATTACGTACATGGAGAGAATATGGCAAAATTACCCACATGGAGAATATACAATTATGCCTACCTGGAACCAATATTAAAACACCCAACTCAACATAAACACATCTACAGGAGGAAGTCTCTCTCCTCAAAGCTCACTCCAGAGTAATAGAAGAAGCAATTGCTTACATGGTTACCAGACATCAATGTAGAGATACTAGAAATAAAATTTTTAAAAAGAATCAAGAAAATATGACACCACCAAATGTCGGGCCTTATAAACTAATGCCACCTTAAGTGACATTACAAGCAGCGCCATTATGGGCCCACAAGGTCATATTTACGTGGCAGCCTAAGACGGCACCAGGAGGAAGTAGGGTGGGAGTGTCTGCGGGAACCTTGCCTTAGCCCTTATTGGCCAAATACGTGCTTCCATGCTCGTGAACACTGCATGATTGCAATGGCTAAGCATTGAGACAGGATGCATGCTTTTGTAACCCTTAAGCTGATTGGAGGATGTAAAAAACCTGCCTTCCCCATTTGCCTTTAAAAGCAAGTGCTTGTGTGATAATAAACGGAACTGCTCAGACAGAACCCCTGCCGGGTCTGAGTGTCCTTAACTGGGCTGGGTTTGGGGCTGGTGGTGTGCTCACCTCTCTTCATGGCTCTCTTACCCCGTCTCCTTCCAAAGGGGACAGGAGGGAAAGAGGAATCCCGGGCCATTCGCTCGCCCACCGAAAGCAACGAGGCTAGGGCTGTTCAGGTTGGCCGGCGGCGGACCCGACAACCAAAGAAAAACAATAATTCTTAAATACTATTCCCTATGCAGCAGGAATCCCTTGAAATGTCTGAAAAAGAATTCTGAGAAACGATCTTAAAGAAACTCAGTGACATATAAGAAAACTCAGTTAGATAACACAGTGAAATGAGAAAAACAATCCAGAACACGCAGAAGAAAATATGCAAAGAGATAAATACCATAAAAAGGAACACATTATTACTCCTGGAAATGAAATGCTTGCTCAACAAAATAAAAACCTACAATCGAGAGTGGAAGATGCAGTCTAGAGCAAGTGGAAGAAATAATTTCTGATCTTGAGGATGGTCTTTAAATAAAAACCCAAGTGTACAAAAAAAAAAAAAAAGAAAAAGAAAAAAAGAAAATCTAAAAGAGCTAGCACACAAACTTAAGCACACAAACATTCAATCCTGTGTGTTCTGGAAGGGTATGAGAAAGGAAAGGCATTGAAAACATATATAATGAAATAACAGCAGAAAACTTCCCAGGTATTGGTAGAAACAGACTTCCAAATCCAAGAGGCTCAAAGATCCCCAAACTGATTCAATCCAAAAAGTTCCTCTTTGAGATATATTGTAGTCAAACTGTCAAAAGTCAAAAACAAAGACAGAATCCTAAAAGCAACAAGAGAAAAGCATCAAGTCACCTATATGGGAGTCCCCATAAGACTAACAGTAGACTTCTCAACAGAAATGCTACAAGACAGAAGAGAACAAGATGGTAAAATCAAAGCACTAAAGTAAAAAAAAAAAAAATGCCAGCCAGGAATACTATACCCAGCAAGGCTATCCTTCAGAAGTGAAAAAATGAAAGGGACATAGTATATTTCCCAGACTCAAAAACTATTTACCACCACATGACCAACTGGACAAGAAATCAGTAAGGAAGTCCTAAACATGGAAATAGAAAAAACAACCTTAATATTCATATAGAAGAACAAAAGACCCCAAGTAGCCAAAGTAATCTGGAGCAAGTAAAAAATAATAATAAGAAGAAGTAAAGTCAGAGGAATAACACTCCCTGATATCAAATTATTCTACAACAAAAACAGCATGTTATTGGCATAAAAAGAGACACTTGGACCGGTGGGACAGAATAAAATAATTCAGTAATCAATACAACCTATCAACCCAACTTATGGCCAACTGATCTTTGACAAAGGCACCAAATCTATACATCGGGGAAAAGACTGCCTCTCCAATAAATGGTGCTGGGAAAACTGGACATCCATATGTAGAAGAATGAAACTACCTGAATACATCTCAACATAACAAAATCAACTCAAAAAGGATAAAGACTTAAATACAAGACCTGATATTATAAAACTCCTCATAGAAAACATTGGGGAAACACTTTAGGAAGTAGGATTATAGAAAGACTTTATGAATAAGACCCCAAAAGCACAGGCAACAACAACAAAAATAAACAAGTGGGATTATATCAGACCTTAAAGCTTCTGCACAGAAAAAGAAACAATCAACAGAGCAAAATGATAACCTACAGAATGGGAGTAAATATTTGCCAACTATGTATCCAACAAGAGATTAATATCAGAATACACAAGGAATTCAAACAACAGTAAAAAATCTAGTAACCCAATTAAAATATGGGCAAAGGAGCTGAATAGGTATTTGTCAAAGGAAGCTCTAGCCACAAAGGACTAACAGACACATGGAAAAATGCTCAGCATCACTAAGCATCAGAGAAATGCAAATCAAAACCACATTAAGATATCATCTCACCCTATTAGACTGGGTATTACTAAAAAGACAGAGAATAACAAATGCTGGTGAGGATGTGGAGAAAGGGGAACCCTCGTAAGCTGTTAGAGGGACCGTAAATTGGTGCAGCCATTAGGGAAAACAGCATGGAGCTTCCTCAAACAACTAGAGACAGAACTACCATTTGATCCAGCAATGCCACTACTGGGTATATATAACCCAAAGGAATGGAAATCATCATGTTGAAGGGATACCTGCACCCACATGTTTATAGAGGCTCTATTTCCAATAGCCAAGAGTTTGCACCAAATTTAATGTTCATCATCAGATGACTGGATAAGGAAAATGTCATGTATTTACACAATGAAATACTATGCAGCCATTAAAAAAAAAAAGTGAAATCCTTTCATTCACAGACACGTGGCTGAATTTAGAGAAAATCATGTCAAATGATATAAGCCAGACACAGAAAGAGAAATACCACATGTCCTTACACATAAGTGTTAACTAAAAAACAAACGTAAAAAAAAAAAAAAAAAAAAAAAAAAGAAGGATGGAAAAATCACAATAATACATTTAACTTTCAAAAGGAGATAAAAGAACTGAGGTTACCAGAGGTGGAAAGGGGGGAGGGGAATACGGGAAGAATTATTAAAGGGCCACAAAAAACGATTACATCGTATAATGTTGAGTATACTAATTATGCTGATTTGAGATTACATATTGCACACAGGTATTGATATTCAACTCTGTACCCCATAAATATGTACAATCAACTATGCTACAATTAAAAAAAAAAAGAAATAAAACTACCATTTGATTTAGCAATCCCACTTCTGGGTATTTATCCAAAATAATTAAAATCAGGGTCTCAAAGAGATATCTGCACTCCCATGGTCATTGCAGCATTATTCACAATAACCAAGATGTAGAAGCAACCAAAATGTCTATCAGTTGATAAATGGGTAAAGATAATGTTGTATATACATACAGCAGAATATTATTCAGACTTAAAAAAGAAATCCTGTCATATGTGAAAACATCAACGAGTCTTCAAGACATTATGCTAAGTGAAAAACTCAATCAAAGAAAAAAAATTACTACATGATTCCACTTAAATAAAATAACCCAGGGTAATGAAACTCATAGACGCATAAAGTAGAATGGTGGTTACCAGGGGCTGGGGGAAATGGAGAGATGCCATTCATGTGTATGAAGTTTCAGTTAGGCAAGATGAAAAAGTTCTAGTGACATGATGTACAGGATTGTGCTCATAGTTAACAATAATGAATATCATACACTCAAAAATTTAAGTGAATACATTTGTAGTGGCTTGAATTATGTCCCCACAAAACTCATTGGAGCTTGAATTGTGTTCCCCACGTTTTATGTATTAGAAACTCAGCCCCCACTGTGATTCTTAAGACGGTGGGAAATCCTACTATGATAATTGAAAGGTGGATCATTGAAGAGGTGATTGGACTGTAGGACAGTGCAGTAGTGAATGGATTAATAATGGTGGTTGGGGGGGCGGTTCAGAGGGCTTTAAAAGAAGAGGAGAGTCTCTCTCTTATTCTGTCTCTGCTCTCTATGATCCACCATCTTGCAATCTGAGACCCCTGGGTCACTGCTGCCACCACCAGATGCACTTTGGACTTCTCAGCCTCAGAAACTTCCCAGCAATACATTTTGTTTTCTTTATAAATCACCCAGTTCCAGGTATTTTGTCATGAGCAAGAGAAACAGATGAATACAATGTCTTATGCTTTATGAAAAGTTTATGGGGACAATGCTTCATAGAAACTAGCAGTTTACAAATGGATAACTCATTTTAAGAAGCCTTGAGATGATGCTGAAGAAGCCCACAGCAGCAGACCATCTATCTACATTAACCTGCAAGGAAAAAAATTAATCTTGTCATTGCCCTAGTTGAAAAGGTCTGATGACTAACAGTAGAAACAATAGCCAACACCATAGACATCTTAATTGGTTCAACTTACATAATTCTGACTGAAAATCAAAACTTTCTGCTCTATGGGTGTCAAAACCGTTGTGCTCAGTTCAGGTGCAGTCAAGATCAGAACTTTCACTGGAAATGTTAAACAAATATAGATTAAGATCTCAAAGCATATCTTTGAAGAATTGTAACAGGAGATGAAGCATGGCTTTACCAGTACAACCTGGAAGACAAAGCACAGTAAAAATAATGAAAAATAATGACTACTAAGAGGTGAAAATGGTCCAGTCAAAGCAAAAGCAGACTGACCAAGAACAAAGGTCTTGGCAACAGTATTTGGAATAATCAAGATATTTTGCTCGTTGATTTTCTGGAAGGCCAATGAATGATAACATCTGCTTATTATGAGAGTGTTTTGAGTAAGTTAGCCCTCTTTATCAAAAAAACACCTAGGAAAGCTTCACCAGAGAGCCCTTCTCCACCATGACAATGCTCTTGCTCCTTTCTCTCATCAAATAAGGACAATTTGGTGAGAGTTTCATTGGGAAATTATTAGGCATTCACCTCACAGTCCTGATTTGGTTCTTTCTGACTTCTTTTTGTTTCCTAATATTAATTTAAAAAGAAAAAAATATATATATATAAATAAAAAAATTAAAGGGCACATTTTTCTTCAGTTAACAATGTAGAAAAGATTGTATTTACATGGTTAAATTCCAAGGATCCTCAGTCCTTTAGGGATGGACAAAATGGCTGGTATCATTGCTTAGAAAAGTGTCTTAAGCTTGATGGAGCTTATGTTGATAAATAAAGTTTATATATTTTCCTTTTATTTTTTTAATTCCAATGTTTCACGAACTTTTTAGTGTCTGCTCGTATATACACTATACGTTGCACGTGGCAGGAAAAGTTGACGCTAAAAGAGTTGAGTTTCAGTCAAAGGATATAAGGTTACATGAGCTTTTTAAAAGTAAGTTTTTAAGAATTACTGAAGGCACTTCATTTTTTTTTTTATTTTTATTTTTATTTTTTTTTAAATTTTATTTTGTCGATATACATTGTAGCTGATTAATGCTCCCCATCACCAAAACCTCCCTCCCTTCTCCCTCCCCCCTCCCCCCAACAATGTCCTTTCTGTTTGTTTGTTGTATCAACTTCAAATAATTGTGGTTGTTATATCTTCTTCCTCCCCCCCCCCCCCGGTTTGTGTGTGTATGTATGTATGTGTGTGTGTAAATTTATATATTAATTTTTAGCTCCCTCCAATAAGTGAGAACATGTGGTATTTCTCTTTCTGTGCCTGACTTGTTTCACTTAATATAATTCTCTCAAGGTCCATCCATGTTGTTGCAAATGGCAGTATTTCATTCGTTTTTATAGCTGAGTAGTATTCCATTGTGTAGATGTACCACATTTTCCGTATCCACTCATCTGATGATGGGCATTTGGGCTGGTTCCAACTCATGGCTATTGTAAAGAGTGCTGCGATGAACATTGGGGAACAGGTATACCTTCGACTTGATGATTTCCATTCCTCTGGGTATATTCCCAACAGTGGGATGGCTGGGTCGTATGGTAGATCTATTTGCAATTGTTTAAGGAACCTCCATACCATTTTCCATAGAGGCTGCACCATTTTGCAGTCCCACCAACAATGGATGAGAGTTCCTTTTTCTCCGCAGCCTCGCCAGCATTTATCGTTCATAGTCTTTTGGATTTTAGCCATCCTAACTGGGGTTAGATGGTATCTCAATGTGGTTTTGATTTGCATTTCCCGGATGCTGAGTGATGTTGAGCATTTTTTCATATGTCTGTTGGCCATTTGTATATCTTCCTTAGAGAAATGCCTACTTAGCTCTTTTGCCCATTTTTTAATTGGGTTGCTTGTTTTCTTCTTGTAAAGTTGTTTGAGTTCCTTATATATTCTGGATATTAATCCTTTGTCAGATGTATATTTTGCAAATATTTTCTCCCACTCTGTTGGTTGTCTTTTAACTCTTTTAATTGTTTCTTTTGCTGTGCAGAAGCTTTTTAGTTTGATATAATCCCATTTGTTTATTTTTCCTTTGGTTGCCCGTGCTTTTGGGGTCGTATTCATGAAGTCTGTGCCCAGTCCTATTTCCTGAAGTGTTTCCCCTATGTTTTCTTTAAGAAGTTTTATTGTCTCAGGGTGTATATTTAAATCCTTAATCCATTTTGAGTTGATTTTAGTATACGGTGAGAGGTATGGATCTAGTTTCATTCTCCTGCATATGGATATCCAGTTATCCGAGCACCATTTGCTGAAGAGGCAGTCCCTTCCCCAGTGAATAGGCTTGGTGCCTTTGTCAAAGATCAGATGGCAGTAAGTGTGTGGGTTGAATTTGAATGAGGTAGCAATGGAAACAGAACCCACTGAGTGAGATGAGAAAAAAAGCTAATAGTGTATTATACCTGTCTCCTTGACTTGTCAGATCTTAGTTGTTAGTGGCTAGTTTGTTGTTGTTGTTGTTGTTTTCTCCCTAATTTGTGTAGGTAAAAGAACACATGATTCCTAAGTTAGATGTAATTTTCTGTAGATTTGTAGTATCGCCTAAACTGGTTTTAGATTTTCATTTATTTTCTGTTTTATCCCACCAGTCATAGACATTATTTGCTGAGAGAAGAGCTTGGATGTCCTTCAATGAAAAGTTTACTAAGATATTAATTAAAATACTTATCAGTGACAACTGGTGATCAAAGGAGAACAATTCCAGATGTCTTAGGAATTTCCTCAAATTCATTCCCACATACAAACAGTTATACAGTTTTACTTCTTCACAAGATAACCTTATGTCAAATCAATGGCTGCAAAATTCATATCTTGTTTCATCCCGACCTGGATTCATCATCTTTCCAAACAAACAATTTTATTTTTATTGTTTTTATTGCCTATCAAATAAAGGTACACTTCTCAAAGTCCTTGTTTTGTCTCAGCTTTATCTGTCCTAGAGTTAAATATCAGAGGGTTTTTTTGTTTTTTGTGTTTTTTTTTCCTGTTCAGCCCTCAATACTACTTCCTTTCCTTCACCAAATTTTTAAATTTCTCTTTTACAAGTACCAGCATTTTACAATCAACTTTATCAAAATTGACTGGTTTAAAATCCTAGCTTTTAAATGTCAGGGCTTGTAAAACTTGCTTGGAGAAGATCTAGCTCAATAAAACTATATCAGTGTTTAATAAATCCTACATGACAATGATAAAAATTGAAAGGGCAATTTTTTTTCTCTCTCACAATAACATCAGCACTTTGCTAGCAGTCGAGCAGGGCAGATTGCACCTTACCATCAATGTTCATTTATATGTGGCCCTTGTTTGTTCTGGCATAATATCATTACAGAGCAAGTTATTGTACTTTAAATTTCAGTAAGAACAGCAGAACAGACTTACCAATGTTTAATTAATTATTCAGCTCTGCAGCAGAGGATATTTGTTTTGCCTGCAGACTGCAGGAGGCTTGCTGGATAGAGGCTAGGCACCAGAGGAGCTTTTTGCTAACACTGATCACTGCCTGTCAGTAGATGTTAGCTGGGGGAAGGACAGAGAGGAATGAACACAGAGATAATAGGTGTGATTGTCAAAACATCTGTCAGGTATGAAGCAACTTCAACTAGATAAGTGTTCCTCTCAGCGAATGACACAACTTACTTTTATTCATTCATTAGTTTTGAATTTTGGGGGGGTGTAGGGTAGAAAATGACTTCCTCAAATAGCTTAGCAAATTGGGAGAGTGCAATACATTCTTATAAGCAGATGAAAAAAAAAATCTTTCCATTATTTTGACTTGAGATATTATGTCATGTTAACTAGCAGTAATTTCGTTTGGAAATAATATTAGTTCAGGGAAATTTGAAATAAAAGAAGAAATAACAACATTAGAGTCTTTGGAATTCTCTTTTTCTGTCCATTGCCTCCCATTTTCCCTGCATTTCTGCCTTTGACTCCCCTGACTGTGCTCTTTGGTAGCATTCAATCCCTAGCAGTATGTAATAAGTCATTTAAAAGAAAATAAAAGCCATCAAAGCATGCACTTGGCCTTCAACTTTCTTAACACTCATTATAATACATAACTATATTCACTATATTTCATTCTTGGTTTTCTTCTTTCTTGTCATCCTTTTCTATTTTCTGTCTCCTTCTGCATGTTACTGACTCTTCTTCCTCTTTCCCACTCCAAAATGTATTTTCCTTGAGTCCTGTCTTTGAGGCTTTTCTTTTCCTCCTATTATCAATACAAACTTCTTCCCAATTTGATCTATTATCTCTAAGCTGATGACAAACATACCTGCCTGCATCCTTTCCCACCCCAAGGAGAATATCAAAATGAAATGTTTCTAGGAAGCTGAGGCTGATCTTGTGAGGGTCTCTTATCAGGATCTGGGTTTGTCTTCTGAAGGGAATGAAAATTCACCTTTAAATATTCCTTCTGAGTGATATGTAGGTATACCAAAACCATTTAAAAGTTTCCAGGTAACAGCAGACATATTTTTTAAAAATTATCTAATGTGAATATCTCACTTTAAAAATCATGTTAGTATAATTTGAAGTCTGGTAGTGTTATGCCTCCAGCTTTATTTTTATTTTTTTTTTGCTCGGGATTGCTTTGACTATTCAAGGTCTTTTGTTGTCCTATATGAATGTTAGGATTGTTTTTTTCTATTTCTGTGAAGAATGTCATTGGTACATAGTGGATTTTACATATCCTTGGGGTACAGAGTGCTAATAACGCCAAAGTTAAGGGTACAGACTGCTGCATCAGTCAGCCACCAAAAACCAAACAAAACATAATCATTGGTATTTTAATGGGGATTTTGTTGAATATGATCGCTTTGGATAGTATGGGCATTTTCACAATGGTAACTCTTCAGATCCAAGAGCATGCAATGTCTTCCCATCTTTTTGTGTCCCCTTTAATTCCTTTCAACAGTGATTTGTAGTTCTCATTGTAGAGATTTTTCACCTCCTTGATTAAATTTATATAAATTATACTACAATGCTATAATAAACAAAACAACAGAGTACTGGAATAAAAAGATACACTCTGACCAGTGGAACAGAACAGAGAACCCAGAAATCAACTCACATACTTACAGCCAACTAAGCTGCAAAAAAGACACCAAGAACATACTTGGGGAAAAGACTGACTCTTCAATAAATCATGCTGGGAAAACTGGACATCCATGTGTAGAAAACTGAAACTAGACCTGCACCTCTCACCATATACCAAAATCAACTCAAAATGGATTAAAGACTTAAATATAAGATCTGAAACTATAAAATTCATAAAAGAACACATAGGGGAATCACTTCAGGAAGTAGGACTTGGCAAAGACTTTATGAATACAACCCCCAAAGCATAAGTAACTAAAGAAAAAATAAACAAATGGGATTATATCAAAATAAAAAGCTTCTGCACAGCAATAGAAACAATTAACAGAGTGAGAAGAAAACCTACTGAATAGGAGAGAATATTTAAACACCATGCATCCAACAATGGGTTAATATCCAAAATATACAAGGAACTCAAACAACTTAAGAGTAAAAAAAAAAAAAAAACTAACTAATAAGCCAAATAAAAAATGGGCAAAGGACCTGAATAGGCATTTGTCAAAGGAAGATATACAAATGGCCGACAGACACATGGAAAAATGCTCAACATCAGAGTGCATAAGAAAATGCAAATCAAAACCACACTGACATATCATCTCACCCCAGTTAGACTAGGTATTAACAAAAAGATAGAGGATAACAAATACTGTAAGGATGCGGAGAAAGGGGAACCCTCCTACACTGTTGATGGGACTATAAATTGTTGCAGCCATTATGGAAAACAGTACGGAGATTCCTCAAACAACTACAGATAGAACTGCTATATGATCCACCAATTTTGCTGCTGGGTATATATCCAAAGGAATGGGAATCACCATGTCAATAGGACACCTGAACTCCCATGTTTTATCACAGCTCTGTTTACAGTAACCAAGAGTTTGAACCAACCTAAATGTCCACTATCATATGACTGGATAAGGAAAATGTGATATATTTACACAATAGAATACTACTCAGCCACAGAAAAGAATGAAATCCTGTCATTTGCAGTGACATGGCTGACCTTAGAGTAAATCATGTTAAGTGAAATAAGCCAGGCATAGAAAAAGGAATACCACATCATCACTCATAAATGGGAGATAAAAAATAAACATATAAAGAAAAAAGAAAGATTCAGCAATCACAATAATGCATTGAACTTTCAAAAGTAGATAACAAAACTGAGGTTACCAGAGATGGGATCAGAGAAGGGGAGTAAAGGAGGAATTGGTAAAGAACCATGAAAAAATGATTACTTTGCATAATGTTAAATATTAATTGTCCTGATTTGAGCATTGCATATTGCACACAGGTATTGATATTCAAATCTGTACCTCATAGATATGTACAATCAACTATGTTTTAATAAAAAAATAAATGAATAAAAAGCATTATAACTGAAACTATTTTTTTTAATCTTTATAAGTGATTTATGTTTTATTTTGTTTTTCTTGGCCTTTCAAAATTTCTTGCTCTAAGTTAAATAACTTTCCAAGAATACGTCTTAATGTTGACATGATAAATCAATATCCCTGGCCATTTTAATCTTTGAATCTGTCCTTATTTTTCTTATTTCTTATTGCGCAATGCTCCTCTTAAACATTTTAAACGTATTTGTTCTTTACCATTGCTGTGTTTGTTTGCTCCTTCTTGGGTATATGTATGTTGAATTTCCTTTTTGTGCCTCCCATAGTTAATATTTTGTTTTTAATCTTTATTCTTGTCATAAGAAGTTAGATTATGTTACAGTAATAAACTGAAAATTTTAGAAATTTAAAAAACTTCTATTCTTTATTGGGTTTTAAAAGCTTTGATTTAATTTCTCTAATGACTTGCTGTATCTTTCCTGAGTCCTTGAATTTAGGATTTGAATTATGTAATATATTCTATGGAAATTTTTTGATGAGTATCATTTTGTCCTTATTTTTTCTTATAGTATCTTTGTAATTAGTGGGGGACATGCTCTTTTAGTGTTATTCATAAAGAATTGAGTTGGAATTTTCTGGACCAGCTAATCAAAGAAAGTCACCAATATTTTGAAGATGAATCATGAGAGTCTTCCAGACTTCACAGGAAACACCACCTCTGTTTGTGAAACTAAAATTCTAGATAACTTCATGAAGGGTTGAAGTGCAGCATTTGCTTCTTTGTCTCTCTAAACATCATCAGCATAGATAAGTTTAGATATAATTCTTCAACCAAAAAAAAAAAAAAAAAGACACTATTAAGTAGCTTTGTTTGAATCCTCTCTTTTATCACTAACTAGGACATGGTTTTGGAAAAGTTGTGTAACATTTGTATGCCTCTGTTTTGTTATCTATATTAAGAATATCAATACAGCATAACTCTAAGGGGTTGTTTCTGACTTGTAATAACACAATGATAGGTAAAGACATTAAAATGGTGTGTTTGGCTAACACTCAATAAATAGTTGCTGTTTTTCTTATGAGTATTCACAAAACTTATATTACTTATTTAATTTTAATGGGTTTATATGGTATTGAGACAAATTATTGTTATACTACTTTTACTCTAATAAATTTTAAAACCCTATTCTTTTTCATTTCCTGACTGAGATATTACACAACTGCGAAGAGATGAGCATGTTTGGCCTATAAGTGACCCAGGGTACTCCAGCTGAATTGCCTAAAACAAGTTGGCTGGGCTGCTCAGTTTTTCTTTCTTCCTTGAGGGATGACCAGTAACTGTCTCTTTAGCAAGTCAGAGAGACTTCACCAGAATTCAGCCAACATTACCAGTAATGCTCTGGCATTTTCCAGCTCTTTACTGAATAGCTCTGCCTGGTACCTGAACTTAAATTATTTCTCTAATGCAAGTCTACTCTTATGTTTATGTCATGAAAAATAAAGAACAATTAGAGCACTTCCTCTCTCTTCTGAGACCAGACCCACAGTGCATCTGGCTACCTCTTGGTCCAAGCACAACACTCCTTGGATGGCTGGGGAAAGACTGTGTGGATAAATGTTCAGCCTTCTATTGGTAAGCACCAGGTTGCATCAAGTCAAGTATAATGATCATCTGAATATGTTGGTTCTTGATTGTTGTCCATTTTAATAAGTTTCTTTATTAGATATTATGTTTCTTTGATTTCATTGCTAACACTTCCAGAAAATGTTAAATGGCAAATGTGGTTTGAACACAAGCTCACAGTCAATTCTGGAATATCCATCAGAGTTGTTATATTCTTGTGTAATGTTTGATTTGATTTAACAATTAGAATGGATCATGCATATTTTTACTTTTTAATTATTTGCCTAAAAAAAGTCAATTTTTTGCTGTAGAAATCCCATAGGGCTCACATATGTGATTTTTATAGAAAACTTGATATTTGTGGAGACAGTTCTCTATTATATTTATGCCCATGTTCTTATCAGATTTTGTTCCAAATCTTAAAGTTTCTTTTTCACAAAGATAAGAAAGATAATGTCTTCTTTCAAAGCAAAGGTTGCAAAGCATTGCTCTAACTCCCTTATAAAATTAAGGTTTGAGAGGTAAAACTTTCAGAATGATGGAGTAACGACTTCTGTAAAACTCCTTCTCTATAAAAGCCACTAAATCATGGGCGAATTTGTCAAAATATCAACTGTTGAAGAATACTGGAAATTAAACAAAGTCTTGCCACAGCCTGAAAATTTTGCATTCAGGAAAAACATCTGGGGATTGGTAAGAATAGCAGGGTCTCTATAATTGCGATTTGAACTACTCCTATTGCCTAGGCTCTGTGATAGCCTTAAAAATCAGAAGGCTTGCAGCCACTGGAAAAAACAGACCTAGTGTTAAGCTTTTCAGAAAGTTCCATTCTGAGAGCACTGTCACTATTTGACCTGTCTGGAAACTCCCTGGAATAGCCCCACTTTGCAGAACATTATCTTTGTTTGATATAACTCAGAGAAAAACCCTATACTCAGGGTGTTGTCAAACAGAATCAGAAGCAATTGTTCAACATGAAAGCTGTCTAAGGCTGCAATATGACTGTAAGCAAACATATGTAAGACAAAAACTTAAAAAGAAGATTTGGGGAAGATGTTGATAGGGGAATCTGAAAAGTTGTGACACATTCCTGGGGATGGAGAGTCTTTGTGCATACCCGGGGAAGACCTGAGAAGGTACCAGTTACTTTATTTTTACTAACATGAAACCCTACGCAAGCAGAAGGTAAGGGTCTGACACTTGTGTTCACTGACTGGGTTTTTATGGCATGTTCTAGTGCAAACAAAGATCCCATTGGCTAAGCATAGAAGACTTACTTTCTCAAGTTATTTAAGAAAATTATCTCATCCTCTGAACAATCATTGGCTGACCACTAAGGTATATTGGTCCAGAGTCAACCCCTAAGAATCCAGACTAGAGATAGAGAAAGAGAGAGAAGAGACTTAAACAAAAAATAGCAACAACAAAAAGAACAACAACAAAAAAGTAGGGTATCTGATTCCAGAATTGCTACATTATATTATCCAAAATGTACAGTTTTCTCAGTCTGATGTTTTCTTCACTCACACAGACACAAACACACTGACACACAAACTCCTTTCAAAAGGTGGCATTTGATTCTGCTGATTATGTGCTTAGGAAAATTCTCCACTAATTGAAATTTTAGTATATGAATGAAGGAGACTTGGAAATCATATTTTCCATTAGGAAACCAGTAAGTCATAAGTTCACAATGCAATATATAGAAAATCCTATTTTCTGGAAAGAAGAAAAAAACTGTAAAATGATCTATTGCCTGCCTGTAATCTAACATATAGGAAGAAAAAGAAGCAAGAAAAAAATGAACTTTAGAGCTGCGTATAAATAAGGGTTGCAAAATTCCATATGTTTACAATGACTACATTTTATATTAAAATATCTTTCATAACTGCTAGTGTCATAAGACATTTATCTGTCTATGGAATCTCATAGTTAAAATGGTTGATTAAAAATATCAATAGACTAAAGATGATTAAATTTATTTGGGCTTTAAACATGTTTGAAGTCTTAAATCCTGTTCTCTACCCAATTGCCTCTATTATTACTTTTATTTTCCCCTGGGATGAGAGATTTCAGGAAATATGCCATTAGGTTGGTTATAGCATAGAAATATGGACCAGTTTATGAAGTGCAGAAGTATGGACCCATTTATGGAGCACAAAAAGTGCTGTTATTTATTTATTTTTTTAAATATATCATAGTGCATAAAACTTTAGAAGTGGTGATAACCAAGAAATACTTCATTCCTCACGTTTCTTCACAATAATTTCAAACCAGCAACCTCTCGCATAATACTACTCTCAACACAAACTAAAGACAGATATATTAAAAGACTAAATAAAATATTGTCTTCTTAAATAATGCATCCAACTATTTCCAATCATTTAAAAAATTCTGAACATGTATTCTTTTGATTAAAAAATGCCTTAGCAACTCCATATTTTATAAGATATTAAGAAAAAAAAAAACTCTCCTAGCATTCAAAGCTGCAATATTATGTATCTTTATTCTGTTTTTACCTCTTCATCCCCGGATATTTTAGTCCAACTGAACTATTCACTCTTCTACAATTAGAAGATTACACTGTAATCTTAAACATCAAAACTTTTACATGGTTGGGCATCTGTATAGCCTAATTTACTCTCAAGTGTGCTATCCATTTTTCACATCACAGTTCAAATGCAAGTTTCTACATAAAGTTATTCTCAGCATCTTCAAGCAGATATAATCTCTTTTGAACCCCACATAGTACTTTATTTCTCTCTTATGCTATATATTATGACAATTATAGAAGCAATTTGATGCCTGAAAAGCACAGCTAGATCTTCTTCACTTTGTAAAAATTGAAAAATATTACAAAATAGATATTCAATAAATATTTATTGCCTAAATTAATCCAACTGGAAACAAAAATATTAAGATTAATAATTACTGAAATAATTTCGTGTGCCAATATTACACTGTATTCAGAGAATATGCTGACTCATAGTCTTTCCCTACTGTTTAGTAAAGCTCCTTACCTTTAATTTTCCCCCAGGGCTTGGCAACTTTACACGTTTTACAGTATGTAAGCTCTCCATTTAAATGTTAGTCTTATCTTCCTAGAGTGACCGTATATAGGAGGTTTACTTGAGCTTAAATGTAGTTTGTCACTGATAATCAGAACTATGAGAATTACTGGATAATTAGTGACAACCTATTTATTGGAGCCCTAATCCTAGAAAGGAGAATCTTGTAGGAATTAACTAATAAGAAAAAAAGTAAATCAGTGATAGAGTTTGGATGTATTGTCCCCACCAAAACTCATGTGGAAATCTGATTTCCAATGTGGCAGTGTTAGAAACAGATTGAGTCATGGGGCAGATCCCTCATAAATGGATTAAAGATCTCCCTGGGGGTGGGGGGATTAACGAGTGAGTTCTAGCTCTATTAGTTCCCGAGAGAGCTCATTGCTTAAAAAAAGTCCCTGGCACCTTCTCTCTCTCTCTTGCTTCCTCTCTCGCCATGTAATCTGCTTGTATTGCCAGCTGCCTGCCACTTTTCCTCCATGAGTAGAAGCAACCTGTGGCTTGTGCCAGATGCAGCTGTCCCAGAATTGTAAGCCAAATAAACCTCTTTTCCTTATAAATTGCCCAGTCTCAGGTATTTCTGTTATAGCAATGCAAATGGACTAAGACAATCGGTAAGTCAACTTGGTACAATAATATTGGCTTAGAAACTGTGGTAACTAAAGGTGGGAAAGGGCGAGGGGGAGGAGATTAGAGACAAATTGGACACAAAGAATGATTATGTTTTACAATGTTGGATACACTAATTATTCTGATTTGATCATCACAAATTGTACACAATTAATGATAGTCAACTCTGTAACCCACATATATGTATAATCAATTCTGTGTCAATTTTTAAAAAAGAAACAAAGAAACAAAGGAGAAAAGTGTATTTGAATTTACCTGTCATTATTTATCTGTCATTAAATTTTCTCTAAGACCAGCTCTAACGAACCTGTATCTGACTACTATGGTGAGAAGTAGAGATGGGGCCAAAATTTGAAATAACTATAAAATGTCTGAGTGAAATATAGGTTGCTAAGAGAAAAATGGAATATCCTAACACACATACAGAAAATGGGATTCTCCCTATTAAGCGTTGAAATCAGGGAAAACACACAATGGAGCCCCAGTGAAATGAGTTTAGTAGGTTAACATATGCTATGGATCAGCAATGATCTCCAAGGCTTCAAAATACAGTTCATGTGGTTGTAAAAGGTGCAATAATTGTCAGGCACACCTCCAAAAATGTCACTTTGATGTTGTTCAAAACAAAAGATTCAGCATCAGGGTGAAGCAGAGCCACTGATGAGAAGCAGGAAAAGCCAGCTATTTAAAAGGCATAGGTGAAAGGTGAAAAGCCATGCTTATAAGAACCTCGACAGACAGTATTAGCAGTATCCACAGAAGTACCTGAAAATACTTTATCAATGGACTATAAGCCTCAAGAGACCAGAGAGAGCTTTTCTTCCTGTTTGTAATCCTTGACTGGCTTTGCCTGGTGAGGGGATGTTTGAAATGAATATATTTTATATTTATATCACATTAATAACTATGGTATAAAAGTAGAGTAGAAGAGAGAAGACCAAAAATTAAAAAAAAAAAAAAATAGATTCTATACAATCCCCACCAAAATACCAAAGACATTCTTCATAGAAATAGGAAAAAAACAACCAAAAAACTTAACATTCATATGGAACAACAAACAATCCCAAATAGCCAAATAAATCCCGAGCAAAATAAATAAATAAATAAATAAAATAATAATAATAATAATAATAATAAAGTCAGAGGCATAACACTACTTACTTCAAATTATGCTACAAAGCTATAGTAACCCAAACAGCATGGTATTGGCATAAAAATCCACTTGGACCGGTAGAACAGAACAGAGAACCCAGAAATTAACTCACAGACTTACAGCCAATTGATATTTGACAAATGAAACAAAAACATATAGTGGGGAAAAGACTGTCTCTTCAATAAGTGGTGCTGAGAAAACTGGACATTCATGTGTAGAAGAATGAAACTAGACCTGTACCTCTCAACATATACCAAAATCAACTCGAAATGGATTAAAGACTTAACTATAGGGCCTAATTGTAAAAAGAAAAAATGAAGGAAAATAGGACTGGGCACAGACTTTATGAACCAGTACCCCAAAGCACAAGCAACAAAAGAAAAATAAATAAATGGGATTATATCAAACTAAAAAGCTTCTGCACAGCAAAAGAAACAATCAATAGATTGAAATGACAACCTACAGATTGGGAGAAAATATTTACAAACTATACATCCAACAAGGAATTAATATCAAGAATATACAAGGAACTAATGGAATTTCACAGTTAAAAAAAAAAATTACACAATTAAAAAATGGGCAAAGGAGCTGAATAGACAATTTTCAAAAAAAGACATACAAATAGCCAACAGGCACTTACAAAGATGCTCAACATCACTAATCATCAGGGAAATGAAAATTAAAACCAGATTGAGATATCACCTCACCCCAGTTAAACTGGCTGTAATTAAAAAGATGGAGAATAACAAATGCTGGTGAGGATGTAGAGAGAAGAGAACACTTCTACACTGTTGGTGTGACAGTAAATTAGTACAATCACTATGGACAAGAGTATAGAGGTTTCTCAAATAACTACAGAGAGATCTACCATATGATCCAGCCATCCCACTACCGGCTATATATCCAAAAGAATGGAAATCATCATGTTGAAAGGCTACCTGCACTCCCATGCTCATCTCAGCTCCCTTAATAATAGTCAAGATATGGAACCAACCTAAATGTCCACCAACGGATGACTGGATAAGGAAAATGTGGTATATATACACCATGGAATACTACTCTGCAATTAAAAAAAAAAAATGAAATTCTGCCATTCACAACAACATGGATGAGCTTGGAGAAAATTATGTTAAGTGAAATAAGCCAGTCACAGAGGGAAAAATACCGCATGTACACACTCATAAGTGGGAGCTAAGAGAGATAGAAGGAAGGAAAGAAAAACCACAATGGTGTGTTGGACTTGCAGAAGGAAAGAACAAATCTAGGGCTGCAGAGTTGGGTGGGTGGGGGGAAAGGAGGTAGGGAATTAATTTGGTGGGGACAACGAGAATAACCACAATTTGTAGTAATTGACATGCTGATAGTATTGATCTGGACATCATATCTAGGGCACAAGTGGTGGTGGTCAGCTTTGTACCACAAGAGTATGCATAACTAATAAAATTAAATAAAAAGATTGCGTTGTGATGGTTGTCAGGACAAGGATGTAAGGCATATTGTATTTTAGGTCATTTATAAAAAGAAAAACAAATTACTTTCAGAAGTCTTTTAGTTTCTAGGGAGAAACATCCATAGCAAATTTAATTGTTTATCAGACAGTTCTAGTCCAGGTATACAGCCTTGACAAGAAGTAGGTTTAGAAGGAAGTTAAAAAAGCAAAATTATAACAAATCTACCTTTTTACATCTTAATTGGTTTTATTATGATTCTAGAATGAGGCAGCAATCTGGACCAAAAATGATTAAGAATGCTCCACTCCACCACAAGAGCAGATCATATATATAGCCAGAAAAAAGAAAGTGACATAAAGAAACAACCTGGTTGGTCACACCTTGGTGTTTACCTTATGTGGTGTGATGAGGCATTTGCCTTATATAAAGATGACCTGATCAGTTGACAGCCTGTGATTGACTGAAGCTTGGCTGCTGGGATTGGCAGAAACTCAGCAACTTGTTACAAGAGTATACTTCAATTTAGGTTGTAGTCTCTTTACACATCAAGTTGGGTTACATTTCACTATGTACAGAGAACTCTGTAGGTCAAACTTCAAATATGTATGGAGGCAGCTTTAGGCCAAAGTTATTTCAATTTAACAGTCTCTAGAGAAAAATGTCCATAGCATAGGTAATTGTCCATCTGAGAGAGTTCTAGTTTGGATGTACAGTCTGGATCTGAGAACTAGGTGTGGAAAGATAGGGGTCTCTACTTCTCTTCAAAGAGTTTTCTTGTTGTGAAAGAAAAGTCTCTGCTCCTAAGGGACAAGGGTACTCTATAGTACTCTAAGTGTTTTCAGAGACTTAGAAAACAAAGACTAGAGATAAATCTGAGACAGCTGTATTTGAAAAAACTAGGGAATTTGGAGTTTGCTGTGATAGTAGGAGCAAGGGGATTTTGGCCCTACACTCAGGTAGTCTTTTTCTGAAGAGTGAAGGCCTTCTTGAAATCTGATCAGTGGATGTTTGTTTCTTCAGAGAGTTGTATAATTAGTGATGAAATAACATGTCATTTTGTTTGCTTATTCATCTATTATGAATAATAGTTGACTCTCAATGATATTTGTTTCTTAGAGAATTATAGTTTAATAGCAGGATTAGGGTCTCCTTATGTTTTTAATAATGGAACAATAACTATAGTTTGCCTAAACATCTTCAAGTGAAAAATCAAGTAATCTGCTCTCTGTTTTCTTTTTCCTCTGTACATCTGCCTTGGAATTATTTGTATAAAACCACCATATTCAAAATTCTGTATTGGGTCAATAGGTTAAAATGTTCAATGGTCATATGTATTATTTGATGTTCTTGGAACAGCTGATGGCTTGAAAAATTAGCCTTTCTTTGACTAAGTCACTGAAAATCACCTGAACTTTATATGTTAAGGCTTTAGAGCCATTCAGCAAGAAGCTGTGAGGATTTGTTCCCATGGACAGGGACATCCAAGATTATTTCTTCCTAAAAACAATTTCCACAATGTTTCCTTTAATGACACTAATAATGGTAATATTTTCAACTCCCTTTACTTTGATTTTCAAGATAAATTAAAGTAAGATGCCCAGTATTTTGTGCATTGTCTATTAAACATTTTGCAGAAGTTCATAAAATATTAGAAACAATATTTTTTTTTCTTGCAGACTGGTAACTTTGAAGTTCCATATAGTTACATGCTGGTGCTCTACCGATGACTGAAGAGCATAATTTTTAATTTGGGACCAAGGTGATGGGAAGTATCCTGCTTCAAACTGAGCAACATCATTATATTGATTAATTGTTGTGGTTAAATAAAAAAGTAGAAACTCACAATGACAAAAGACAAAGGGCCACACTTTACTGGAATAATAAAACTAAATACACATAAAGGCTGAATTTGAGGTAACATATTGTATTAGTCTGTCTTCTGTTGCTTAGAAAAGAACACCTGAAACTGGGTAATTCACAAAAATCCCCAAAAATTTATTTCTTAAAGTTTTGGAGGCTAGGAAGTCCAAGATTCAGGGGCACATCTGGGGACGAGCGTCTTCTAGGTGGGAACTCTCTACAGGGTCCAATGGCAACCAGGGTATCACATAGTAAGAATGGCAATAGCCCTTTAATATGCTCTCATTATAAAGCCACCAGTTCATGACAAACCGTTAAACCATCCATTCACAAGGACATGGTCCTCATTATCTTATCACTTCTTAAAGGCTCCACCTATCAGATACCATAATTGGATTTCCCATCCTCTTAACACTGTTACAATCTGGATCGAGTTCCGAACACATGAACTTTTGGGGGACACATTCAACCCATAGCATGCACTAAATCCTAATACAGAAAAAGAAAAGTAGACTTGATATTCATATGTGTGAGTGCATGTACGTATATATGCAGTAAAAATATAAACTATATATTACACAGTATAGATATTATTAAACCCATCAAAATTAACTTGTGCACTTGATATATATATGTGTGTGTGTGTGTGTGTGCGCGCATATATAAACACACACACACACAAAATTAAGTACAATAAACATTAATGGTGCCTATTTGACCTTGCACAATTTGGTACATTCCAGCCTCTTTAAAATTGTCACATACTGCTCTGTTGTAAATGAATTTCCAACCAAACTGGACATATTTTTTGCAGTACTGTTAAGATCCAGTGCCAAAAGACAACTTGGAAAACAACTTGGTTAAGAAAGTTAGGTTTATTAACTTGCAGCAGTAAAGGAGGTGACATTAAAGGAATTGTGACTGTGTCAGTAAGAAAGACTAAGAAGGGCCTTTCTATAGGATTTGGACTTGTACTGAATAATTTTGGAGAGAGTTCAAAGAAACAAGTTTGTTTTGGATTGCACATTACCAGGAAACAGGGATGATTCAACATTTTGATATTGAAATAATTCTCATGTGTAAGTTGAGAGAACTGAAGCAGAGCTAGAGATGTCATTGGTAAAGAGACAGTTGTCACTCATACTAGCTAGAGAGAAACATTTTGGTCATTTATGTAGAGACACAGCTCCTTATCTTTTTCCTGTGTGCAGACATGATTTCACAGAAATCTTACTGTTATTTTACAGCCATCTTATTGTTTTTTATATCCAGAGTAAGATTTGAGTATTCTTTTCTGATGTTAATTTTATGTGCAATTATTTGTGTTCAAGGAGGAAACACCAGCTTAGATCTTAGTGGTCAACTTCCAAGACCATGTTTCAGTTTTTTCTTTTTGTTCTCATTTTCTGATATTTAGTAGGTGCTTAGTAATTACTTGATGAAATATTGTATACAATTCTTATCTAGCGTAGTATAATATACATTAGTGAATATTTATTAGAATATTAGCAACAATGAAGTGTTCACTTCAAAATTTTTCCAGATGAAACATGATAAATTATTTTGTATGCAAATTGTAACCTGCAACTTAACTGAATTTGTTTTTTACTTTTAAAAGTTTTTTGGTGTAGTCTTATGGTTTTCTCTGTATAAGATTATATCATCTGCAAACAAGCACAATTTAACTTCTTCCTTTCCAAATCAGATGTTTTTTATTTCTTTCTCTTGCTCAATTCCTCTGGATAGAACTTCTAGTACTAGGTTGAATAGAAGTGGTAAGACTATGAATCCTTATTCTGTTCCTGTTCTTAGAAAAAAAGCTTTCAACTTTTCACAATTGACTATGATGTTAGCTGTGGGCTTGTCATATGTGGCCTTTATTGTTTTGAGGTACATTCTTTCTATAACTAATTACTGAGAATTTTATCATGAAAGAATGCTGAATTTCGTCAAATGCATTTTCTATGTCTTTTGAGATGACCATATGGTTTTTTCCTTCAATCTGTTAATGTGGTGTATCACATTTACAGATTTGCACATGTTGAACCATCCTTGCATACCTGGGATAAACCTTACTTGATCATAGTGAATAAATGATCTCTTTAATATGCTACTGGATTTGGTTTGCTAGTATTTTGCAAAGTTACAATGAAAACTTTACAATTCTGAAGATTTAGCAAAAGAAGTTTGAAATAAAGGTTATACAAGAGTAGATGAAATAGAAACTAGAAAAACAGAAAAAAATCAGCATAACAGTTGATTTTTTGAAAGATAAACAAAATTGACAAATCTTTAGCTAGACTAAAAAAGAGAGAAGACTCAAACAAACAATCAGAAATGAAAGAGGAGACATTACAACTGATATCGTGGAAATACAAAAGATCAGAGGAGACTACTAGGAACAATTATATGCCGACACATTGAATAACCTAGAAGAAATGGATAAATTCTTAAGTACATACAACATACCAAGACTGAATCATGAAGAAATACGAAATTTAAACAGACTAATAAGGAGGAAGAAGATAAAATTAATAATAAAAAGTCTTCCATCAAAGAAAATCCCAGGATTTGATGGCTTCACTGCTGAATTTACCAAACATTTAAAGAAGAACTAATCCCAATCCTTTTAAAACTCTTCCAACACATTGAAGAGGATGGAATACTTTCAAACTCATTTTTCAATGCCATCATTACCCCGATACCAAAGCCAGACAAGAACATTTAAAAGAAGAAAACTACAGGTCAATATTACTGATGAACATGATGCAAAAATCCTCAACAAAATACTAGCAAACTAAATTCAACAGCACATTAAAAAGATCATTCACCATGCATGCAATTTAATTTAAATAACTTCTGCTACAGAAAGTTAAAATAAAGTTGTATTTTATTTCATCAGTCATTAAAAAATGTTAACATAGAATTCAAAATACCATTTTTACAGTAAATGTCTTTTGTCTGATATAGTGATGATACATCTGTACAATAAAATACTTCCAATCAAAATCAGGAAAAAAACTCTTTGAGAAATTCAAAACAATTTACGAAATATTTAGACTGCATATTAGATTAGGCAGAATAATCATTTCCATAACAATCAAAAGACTCTCATAATCCAATTCATGCTTCTTTTTTTTTTTCTTAAGTTGAAATTGCTAATCATGGGATAAACATTCTGAGGCAGTAGTATTAATAGTTATATGGTCCTTTTGTCAAATTACCTGAATTTAAATCATGCCCTCAAACTTTATTGGCTGTATGACATGGAACAAGTTACAAAAACTTTCTAAACCTCACTGTTCATATCTATGAAATCTGATAATACTGTGCTTTCCACATAGCATTGCTATAAGTGGTTTGTACATGTTGTTTGTACCACTGTTGTTGTTGGCATTTGGATAAAATTAAACCTCTGGAAGGCAATGACTGGAAGGCTAACCAACACTTTGGAGGTTACTTGACCATTACTTGAACATATATTTCTCCAAAGAAGTCATACAAATGGCCACCAAGTTTATGAAAAGGTACTCAAGATTACTACTATCAGGAAGATGCAAATTGGAACCACAGTGAGGTATCATCTCACAACTTTTAGAACAGATATCATCAAAAAGACAAAAGATAACAAGTGTTGGTGAGGATTTGGATAAATTGGAAAACTTACATATTGTTGACAGGAATGTAGAACATTCTCTCCCCCAACATAAGGAAAACAGTATGGAGGTTCCTCGAAATATTAAAATAAAACTTTCATGTGATTCAGCAAACCCACTCCTGATATATATCCAAAAGAATTTAAATCAGTTACTCGAAAAAATATCTGCACCCCATATTCATTGTAACATTATTCACAGTAGCCAAGATATGGAAACAACCCAAATGTCCATCAACAGATCAGTGGTTGAAGAAAATGTGGTACATACATATGATGGTCTATCTATTATTCAGTCTTACAAAAAGAGGGAATTCTGCCATTTGTAAAAATATGGATGAACCTAGAAGACATTACAATAAGTGAAATAAGCCAATCACAGAAAGACAAATTACTGCCTGATTCCACTTGTATGTGATATCTAAAATAGACAAACACATAGAAGCGGAGAACAGAGTGAGGGTAACCAGGGGGCTGGCAATAGGAGAAAAGGAAGAATTGCTTTTCAATGGATATAAAGCTTCTCTTTTGCAAAATGCATAAGTTCTAGATGATGTGTTGTACATCACAGTATCTATAGTTAACAACACATTATGTAAACTTTAAAATGTGTGAAGAGGGTAGGTCTTGTGTTAAGTGTTCTTACCAAAAACAAAACAAAACAAACAAAACGAACAAACAAAAAATCCACAAAAGAACACACGCAAGTTTTGGGGGAGAGTAGATAGGTTTAATTCCCTGGTTTGGACATGGTATTAAGGGTATATGCATATATCTAAAGTCATCAAGATGTATACATTAAATATGTGCAATTATTTGTATATCAATTTATCAAGTTAAGAAATACAGTAGAACAAAGAAAGCCCTTTCTAGAAACAGAAATTGTCAGAATTTTATCTGCACATATCCAGCTTTTGATTCTATATTAATTTAGCCTTGTTTGTGATAATCCCATTTGAAATACAGATTTAGATCTCCTAATGTCTCATTCCCAGATCATTAAATTACTTACCTGTCTTGAGTTTTTGTTTTTGTTCTTTTTATTCTGGAATCTTCTTCAGAAAGTACACTCATTCGTGTATTATCTGTTGTCTGCATATATGATCTTTCCTCTCTTCACTATCATTTTTTTTTTGTCTTTTGTCTCTGATTCTAAAAGGATTGCACAGACTTAACTGTTTCAATTTTCCATACTACTAGTACTATAATGTACTATTCCTCATATATTTATAATCTTATAATCTCTTCTCAGTGCTTTATTGTCTTTTAAAATTATTTTTATTTGCTAGAGATAATGGGTTTTGAATTGTGTTTGAAGGCTTATATCCATGTAATTCTGCACATGGTGAATATTTTCCTAAAATATTTTCTTTTTCTATGTTAGTGACATTTTCTTCTATTGAAAATATTTCAAAAGTCCCTGACTGACATGTGAGAGTAAGGGGATTTAATCCAACTTCTATTAGTAAGAGCAGGTCCATATAGAACAAGTTTTGAGAAAGAGTAGAATTGTTGATTTCTTTGGTCCCTATCACATGTACATCTGTGTGAGTCCTCCAATCAGATCTTAATCTGATCAGATGATATATATAAATTTACATTAGCATTCAAGATTAAAAGAGCTATGGAGGTTGGAGGGGAACCAGAACTGTGGGCTCCATCACCTACTGCATCACTTTCCTCACATCTCTGTATATCTTGTTATAGATGGGCAAATATTTTTGCTTTTCCGTTTGATGCTACCTTCATACACATCTAAGTTGCAGCTGTAGCTGCGTTTGAGGTTGGGTGTACAATCTACTGGCGTATTAGCAACGTTCAAGAGAATCCACTAGGGACATAACATGGTTACAGAATCAGCGCTTCCTTCTATCAAGAAAGACATGCACACATGCTTTCTGTTAAAAACTCAAGCTGAGTTTATTGCTGCCTTCCACATCTCTTTGTCCTAGAATCATTTCTTTTATGGCTTTTGATTAATTATATATGATTTTTATTAATTATAATATTTTATTTAATTATAAATGCCATATGAAATTTATTTCAGAGTATAACACTATCAATTATCCGAAGACCATTTGTTAAATAATTTATGTCCCTCTACAATTTTAAATGCCATCTTTACTGCAACAGAAAGAAAATGCAACATGTTATTCTCAAACTTTTTCTACAAAGCCTCTTTTTGAATTATACATAAATAATATATTTCCATTCAATATGGGGAAAAGTACAAGAGTTGTATTGGTGAGATTTTATGAATAATAGATGTCCCAAGTATAATATAATAAATTAGAGATGAATATCTATTCTGAATTTTTTGTTTGCATTTCTATATATGTATCATGGGATGAGTCTCAAAATTTTAAGATGACTCTAGCATTAGAAAGAATTTTAATATTTGGGATGCACCCCCCCACACACACACACTATCTTCTTGCTATGTGTTACCTACTAATTCTTTGAATAAAATTTAGAATAATTTCCTCAATTTAAGCAAAAAAAAATGTGTTTTAATAGTGAGTTTATTATACTTACATATCAATTTATGGAGAATCAACACATTTGGATAGCACTTCTTTCAAGGAACATTCTATATCCTAATTTATTTAGAATTTATCTTTTTTCCTATAATTAAAATTTTATTATTTTTGAATGACTGTTGACATGTTTTGTGGTATATTTATACATAGTTATTTCAAGTTGAATGAAATTGACACATTATATTTTCTCACATTTATTTATTTGAAACAATATTTAGTGGCATATGTAAACTTCTACCTATATTGTACAAATGTACCTAAAATGATATAAACTGTATAGGTCATATTTGAATTAATTATTTTTAAAAATAGATGTTTATGTTATTTTATTCGGTTTGCACCAATAATGAAAAACACACATTGTACTCCATTATGATTGGCAGGTTATGTGGTTATGTGTGTATTAAAGTCAAAGCAGTTGACTAGTAAATAGTGTATCATTCATTAACAAGCAAAAATAAATAAATAAATATATATATATAACTTTGAAACTCCCCTTGAAACTCTCCTCCCCTATCAAAATACCACAGTTTCACCACATTATAAATAAGTGTTTTCAATGTAGTCATTTATTAAGTAAATATAAATATTTGATTTAATTCAGAATGGGAAAAAAGATAGGAGAAATATTCATAGAAATTCATTAACAAGAGATTTACCATCTATCAAAGAGAGTACCATAGGTTAAAGTCAATTGGTTATCAACAAAGGCCAACTAACTAAAACAATCATATTACTCAAATAATATTATGAGATCAAAAGTGTATTGGGTCCTGTTCAAACATATACTTTATATGTTCATACTTCATATATTTTGAATTTTTCTTCTAGTAATTGTATGAACTGATTATGGGAAAGTATCTCATTCAACCTAGCATAGTCCTATAATCTAATCACCTCTTCAAAGCTGTACCTTTCAATTACCATAATAGAGTTTCCCACACTCAACAGTTACAGTGGGGATTTTAGCTTCGATGAGGTTGGGGGAGCATCCAACCTACAGCATTCCATGCTGACCCTCCCAAAACTCATGTCCTTTTCACATTCAAATACATTCATTTTGTCCCCAAAGTCTTAACTTATTTTTATTCATAAGTCCAAAGTTTGAAGTCCCATCTGTGAAGTCAGAATAAGTTGTCTGCTTCCAAGGTGCAATAGTGGGATAAACAAAGGGTATATATTATTGTTTGAAAAGGGAGAAATGGGCCAAAGGAAAGGGACAACAGGTCTCAAGCCCAAAACCCACCAGGGCAGGCATTAAATCTCAAAGCTGGTGAATCATGTACCTTGACTCCGTGTCAGATGTCCTCTGCATCCTAATGTGGGGGTTGGTCCCCATGTTCTCAAGTAGCTCTGTTCCTATGACTTTTCTGGTCTCAGTCCACACTTTTGCTCTCCCAGGACAGTGTTCCAGTCTTGTAACTCCACAGGTCTGGGGTCTCCATAGAAGTCCCACTCTCATGGCTCCACTAGACATGGCACTGTTGGAGTTTTTCTGCTGCAACTCTGACCCCACGTTTCAGCTCTGCATTGGTTTACTGAAGGCTGTCTGCAGTGAATCTGCCTCTGTGACAAATCTCTTCCCAGGCTGCCAGGCTTTTCTTCACATCCTTTGAAACTGGGATGGAGGCTCCCAAGCCTCTGCAGCTCCAGCATTCTGCAAGCGTGCAGATTTAACACCTCGTGGACACCACAAGGCTTCCAACTTGTATCTTCCAAAGTTGTGGGTCCAGCCACACCTGGGGCCAATTTAACCATAGCTGGAACAGCCCAAGCAGCCAGGGTGCTGCTGTGGGGAGCAGCATTCTGATGTGGCTCTGGGTAGAGAGCCTGTAGAGGATGCCTCAGGCCTGATCCCCAGGACCTTTCTGTCTCCCTAGGCCTCCAGGCCTGTAATGGAAGACACAACCTTCAAGATCTCTGAAATGCTTTCATGGCCTTTTTTCCCTTCTCTTTATAGCGCTTCCTTTTGTACTAATCTCCTTAGCAAACGGTCACTAGACCATGCCATTGCTTTTTTCTCATGACAATGATCCCTGCTTCTCTACCATGTGGCCAGTCTGTAGATTTTCTAAATCTTTACACTCTACTTTCCTTTCAATTATAAATTGTGGCTTTATGTCATACTTTTGCTGCCATAACTCAATGTAGGCCGTTGCAAGCAGCTAAGCAGCTTCCTTAATGCTTTGCTGCTTAGAAATTTCTTCTGCCAAACACTGTGGTTCACAACTCTTAGGCTGCAACTTCCACAAAGTCCTAAGGTATGGACAGAATGCACTCAAGTTCCTTGACAGTTCATAGCAAGGGTGATCTTTGCCTCAGTTTTTAAGTCCCTTCTTATTTCTATCTGAGACTTCCTTAGAACAGTCTTTACAGTACATATTTCCATAAACATTCTGCTCTCCATCTGTATTAGTCTGTTTGGTGTTGCTATAACAGAACTACCTGAGACTGGGTAATTTATAAGGAAAATAGGTTTATTTGGCATACGATTCTGGGACAGCTGCATCTGGCATAGGCCTCAGGCTGCTTCTACTCATGGTGGAAAGTGGCAGGCAGCCAGTGGGTACAAGCAGATCACATGGTGAGAGGAAGCAAAAGAGAGAGAGAGAGAAGAGGTGCCAGGGTCCTTTAAACAATCAGCTCTCACAGGAACTAATAGAGCGAGAACTCACTCACTACCCCTTCTCCCCCAGGGAGAACATTAATCCATTCATGAGGGATCCACCCCCATGACTCAATCAGTTTCCAACACTGCCACATTGGAGATCAAATTTCCACATGAGTTTTGGAGGGAACAACACATCCAAACTCCATCGCCACCATTTAACCAGTCTCTAAAACTTTCCAAACTTTCCCTGATTTTTGATGTCTTCTAAACTTTCGCTAGCTTCTAGGTTCATTATAGCTTTTTCCTCCAAATTCCTCCAGCCTTTCTTCAATACCCAGTTCCAAAGCTGTTTCCACATTTTCAAGTATTTGTTTTAAGCAACACCCCACTTCTCTGGTACCAATTTTCTGCTCAGTATTGATTTACAGAATTGACAATGAGTTGCTCTTCTATTACACCTCTTCTATTATATAGTATTTGAATGAGATAAACCATCTTCAAAATTTTTTTGAGTTATAAGACAATATTTCTATATTGAAAAATTAATATGTATTATGATATTTTGGAATCTGTGAGAGTTTTAAGAATTTACTTAATGGCTCTTTTAAAAGCATCTTATAACAAATGAAGTTTCTATCCTAATCTCTGTCATATAAAACAAAATGACAAGTTTATATTTAAAAATTCTACACTATGATAATAATAGCCATAAATTCTTTAACAAATATTTTGTAGGAGGAACTATGACAGGACCTTCAAATATATTGTTTAATTTTCTTATGCTCTTTTTACCAATGAGGAACATTCATGATTCAGCAAAATTTTAAAAAATAATAAATAAAAAAATTAAAACTTTACAGTTGCCTCTTAAACCTAATCTTTGATGACTCCATTCTTTATGATATAGTGCCCTGTAGTATCTTACCTTTAATTATGTCTACAAGGTGTGATATATATATATGTCCTTGTTGTTCTTAACTTTCCCCTTTTAATTAAAATATAATTGGTCGTACATATTTATGGGGTACAGAGTTGACTATCAGTATTTGTATACAATACATGATGATCAAATCAAGATAATTAGCATATGCATCATTAGAATACATACTCATTCTATGCATCCATTGACCAATTTCTTCCTAACCACCCTCTCCCTCCTTGTTTCTCCCTCTAATAACCATGGTTCTGTTCTTTCCTTCTGAAAGTTCAGCATATTAGTGTGTGGGATTTTTTTTTTTTTTTTATTATTTATCTTTCAGTTCTCACTTATGAAAGAGGAGATGTTGTATTTCTGTTTCTGCTCCTGGCTTATTTTACTTAACATAATTTTCTCCAAGTTCACTTATGCTGCTACAAATGGTAGAATTTCATTCTTTTTTTATGGCAGAATAGTATTCCACGGTGTATATATACCACATTTTTCTTATACAGTCATCTGTACATGGACATATAGGTTGGTTCCATATCGTGGCTATTGTAAATAGAATTGAAATGCACATGGGAGTATAGGTTTCCCTTCGACATGATGATTTCCATTCCTTTGGGTATATACCCAGAAGTTGGATTGCTGGATCGTCTGGCAGTTCTATCTGTAGTTGTTTGAGAAACATCCACACTGTTTTCCATAGAGGCCGCACTAATTTACAGTCCCACCAACAATGTAGAAGAGTTCCACTTTCTCCACATTCTCTCCAGCATTTGCCATTGTCTGATTTTTGGTTATAGCCAATCTAACTGAGGTGAGGTGATATCTCAGTATGGTAATGATTTACATTTCCCTGACACCGAGTGATGTTGAGCATTTTTTCATGTGCCTGTTGGCCATTTGTATTTCTTCCTTTGATAAATGCCTATTCGGCTCCTTTATCCATTTTTTAATTGGGTTACTGATTTTTACTGTTAAGTTGTTTGCATTCTTTGTATATTGTGGATTATTAATTTCTTGTTGGATACATTTTTCTCACTTTTGCATGATCATACAAAGCAGGAGGGCAGAGAGGCATGGAAAGTGGGCTTCATAAAAGAAGAGCCCTTCATCACAATCATCAAACCTGATATAAAAAGTTGTTAGGGTTATTTAATGGATCCATTTGAAATTTATTTTGTATTTTGAAAATACAGAGTAAGTTCAGCTAAATAGAATTAATCTTATGCATTCCTGCTATGTGTATATTTGCATAAAGATATTCCCTTCTTTTCCACCACAGTTTTAAAAGATAATTGTTTGGGGTCTTCCCAATTTCTTCATCTTAACATGAAAACTAAGAAGATATTTAGAGGTTGATTATCTTCAAGGAATGTTTGCATGTACATTATTGTATATGTGCACACATATTGAGGAAAGCTTTATTTTTCCCAACAAAGGCAACAAAACAATTCCAAAGAACTTGATATTATGACCAGTTTATTGTACCTATCTTTACTAAACCAGGTCATCACAAAAAGTCTGTTTATGATATTCTCCTACTGTTTAATTCACACATACTGATGGAAAAGCAGAATTCCTTTATGTGTGAGTGGGCATTGTTACACTTCCCCCTGTGTAATGGAGATGTAAAAAGATTACTCAAAGCCCATTTCTCCTGAGCAGTGAGAGGCCTGAAAAGGTTAATTCCAGACAAATCCTTCAAGGGAGAAGAATTCTTGGAAACTAACCCTGAGTCAGGTCTTCTCTCAGTATTTATTGTACAGGCAAGAAAGTTGCAGAAAAAAAACATAGGTGGTTACAAAAAGAACAGTAAGATAGTTGTCACGGCAACACTCAGTTCCCTAAGAAACTCAAAGAAATAGCTGAAGACTTACCCATCATTAGGTTTAGCTGCACCAAGGACATCTACCCTTAGAGAAAGCATTTTTGCTGCTGTGTTACAATTTGTTTATCTACAACAGAGACTTTAGCCCTGGGAAAGTTTTCTTTCTTTCCCAAGCTTAACATTTCTATGTGCTAGGCCCTGTGAAATACATTTGCTTTATTAATGTTGGTATCCTCCACAGGGCATGGCAGAGATAATTCCAAAGAGAGTGCACAAAGGTCGATCCCAGCATTAGCTTTCCTAATCAAATTCACTTTTTAATAACTTAACTTCCCAGTGATTCTGCATTCTTTCTCAGCACCATAAGAGTGCTTACCCATTAAATATCTCTGCTCTCCTTATAGTTCAGGTTCAGTTGATAGCTCTGGTCAGGGACAAATTCTCATAAGTTTTATTCTGTTGTTAACTTAAATAGTTTAGATTTTCCTTTATGGTTTCTCAAAGTTGAAACTACCCAAATCTTCCACTGTGTAACTCAAAAGAAGTTTCTCAGTGGTGGCACTCAGGCATGCACATGCACAATAAAAAACAGACATATCCTTTTGTAAATACCAATATATTACATACATGCTTGTCTTTAGGGTTGGATGATTCCTTATCTGGAGATTTTAGAAAGCTTATAAGCTTGGTCTGACTTAGGTTACATTAACTCTGCACCACACCAGTGAAGTTACAAATATGAGCAAATACTTGCCCATGTGACAGCAAATAACTCAATACGTTTCACCTACACTGCCTATTTGCCCCCTGTCAAACAAGTCTGGAACACTCTTATGTGAACATTTTGACCATATTGAGACTAGATGTTTCAATGACACACACAACATCCATAAAATAATTATATCAGTATCTTAGCTTTTCCCCAAATCTGCAGTTCCAGTATAAGATAAAACAATTGTCCTAAGGAATACTCGCTGAACTAAACTTTTTCTTTCTTTTTCCCTCACCTCTCTCTGCTGCCACCCTTCTCCTTCTGCTCCTTTTCTATACCAGATAAGACAGGGGGGAATAAAATTCTGATAAAAGAGAAAACATGAGACATATTCTAATTTGGGCAACCTGAACTTGCTTTTGTCTTCTGAGACCAGAACCCAATATTTGGACAGTAGACCTACCTCCCCCCAAAACCAGAATCCACCAGAGTCACATGGACAGTGGAAAACAACTGAATATTTACTGTAGGTAAATTGAAATTATTGTACCTTTCTTTTTTTTTTTTTTTTTTTTTTTTTTTTTTTTGTCTTTTTCGTGACCGGCACTCAGTCAGTGAGTGCACCGGCCATTCCTATATAGGATCCGAACCCGCGGCGGCGGGAGTGTCGCCGCGCTCCCAGCGCCGCACTCTCCCGAGTGCGCCACGGGCTCGGCCCAAAATTATTGTACCTTTCTTCAGCCCTTTCTCCTCCCTGTTTGTCAGAATGGTCTCTGACAACTGAAACTGAAGCAGCCATCTTGGACTATCAGATGGGAGCTTTATCGCTGAGGATGAGGACTACAGAGCATTGATAATGGAAGGGTCCTAGATTTCAGGTGACTTTTCCAAACTGTTTTTACAACTTGGACTAGATTATGTTTGTTAATGTAAGAGAGATATAAATTTTAATCTTGTTAAAAACAAGGAGGAACAGCAAAGCAAAGACTTCCTAACATATCCCCCTTCTAGAGACACTCAGTGATACTAGAGATTTTTTTTTTTTTTTTTTTTTTTAGTGTGCGGGGGTAGTCAGAAGAACTTTGAGGTATTGTAATTTTCAAAGTGGGGACTAATAAGCTAACAAAATTCTGATATTAATATTACATGAGATGGTAAATCTTTTTGTAAAATGCAACACATTGTGAGATTAACACTAAACTTCTGTATCTTAGCCTCAGTTCCCACAAGTCAGAGCCTGAAGAAAAAACTTATTTTGAAAACTAGAATCACTGACTAGGAAGAGTGAGAGAAAAGGCAGAATGAATTACTGGTTTTACATAAACTTTAAACTCATTGTGATTTTTGATTTTGTTCATCAGCCTAAAAAAATGGGCCTAAGTGTCAGGAATGAAGGCAGAGAGGCATAAGCCTAGGAGACATTTTCCATTAGGGAAAAAGAGCTAAATAAAAAGCATGTATTGCATGCTGTAGTGGTTAAGTTTCAGTTCAGTTAATTTGCTTCTTAGAGGAAGTGCTGATGCAGTATATGAAGGAAGTGAAATAGTAATAGTAAGGCCTGATTTTATCAGTGTATAAAATTAATCTTGTCATCTAAAATAGGTAATTTCAAGTAAAATCTTAAGTTCCAAAATTTACAAAGAATGTAATGTCTGTTTACATATAAAACTTTCCCCAAATTGAAACAAGCAATTAAACTAAGGATGAAAAATTTAATAAGAAAACTTTATAACTATTACAGGTTTCAATTATTAACACTTTGTGAAACAAATATGAAAACCAAACTTTTAGAGTGATGAAGGACTCAGTTTGAAGAAGCACTCATATAATATTTTGGTTTATTAACCTAGACTCAATCTGGGCACAGAGATCCTCTAGAAGGACTATTTGGATTTACCATCAGCTTGGAACAACGTTTGGTTTAGAGCCAAGATTAAATTGAGTAACAGTAATTTAAAAAAATAAATAAAAATAAGCAATTGTCTCACATCTCACAGTTTGCAAACTCTGATTTGTACCTCTTTAATGTAGGGAATGCATCTGGGTTTGCTAAGATTTCAGGCCAGAAAAAGTCTTCATAATGGGGCACTTAAAACTCCTGGAATTGTGCTCAGCTTCTTTGGACAGATGGTTATGACGCTGTTGGAAATGGATTGCAGAGATGACTGTGGAATTCCAAAGCACTGCTTGCTCACTGAATTCCAATGGACAGTGTGAAGAAATCACTTTTGGAAGGTAACTTCAGAATGTTTTCAAACACTGGATGGATTTCAGCAAAAAGGAAGATAAGATCTTTTGAATGTAGACAGTTATATTTTTGGTGTGATATTATAATCTCTATTATTTACTAACAGAATGCTCAGAAAGGATATGAAAGAATGATAATTTTAGATGTGTGCATCAAGCTCTAAATAGCCTCAAACAAAACAAAACAAAAACAAGAGTCCTGAAAAGTGGAACATTTCAGGAGAGAGATTTCATCTAGTTCCAGACATAACCATAATCTTGGACATGACTGTCAAAGTGTGAGCATTTCAGTGAGCAAATCTGAAGAAGAAGGTTTTCCATAAAATAAAAGTGGTGGTTTGCCATTAGTAACAAAGAAAAGGACTTTTTCTGTTTTAGTTTTAGTTTTTGTTTTGTTTTAACACAGTTCCCTCCCAAGGAAAAGAGAAATTTGTATATTAGCCAGGACCAATATCTTTGATTGTTTTAGAAAATGTTGTAGCAGTGGTAGGCACGTGATTCACAGAAGCTCAGTTGCCAGATGAACAGTCTGAAGACAGTAATCTCTACGGCCATTTGGACTCAAAACCAATAAGGCTTCTGTGATTCTGGCTGAATATTTGTGTCTTTTGAAACAAGTTTGGGCAACATTGGAATTCTGAATATTCAGGATACATTACTTAAATTTATGCTTGAAGGTGTGTGAACATGTCCTGGAATTTATACTAAAATAAGAGATTCCCCTCACTTCCTCAGGACATTGACTCAAGGACACTTAAATTTAGAAAGCCTGGAAAGAGCCATATAGAACTGGCCATATCAGGCAGTGGCCCTCTTAGCTTTATTTTCATTCCAATCATTTATCATCCACTGAAACTTTAAAATTTGGTGGGTGAATATATTAGTTTCCTACTGCTGGTAGAACAAATTCCCAGAATTTAGTGGCTTAAAATAGCACAAAATTATTATCTTACAGTTCTGGAGGGTGAAAGTTTGAAGTGAGTTGACATTCCTTTGGTGGCTCTAAGGGGAAAATCTATTTCCTTGTCTTGTGGGCATGTTGAGGCCACTTGTATTCCTTGGCTTTATGACATTTTACTCCGTTTTCAAAGGAAGCAGCATAGCTTTTTCATATACAGATATATACAGAGAGAGACAGGAAGAGATCTATTATCTGTCTTGATCTATCTCCTCTACTTCCATTGTCACAACTCCTCTGACTCTGACCCTCTCATTTCCCTTTTACAAGGACGCTTGTGATCACATTGGGCCCAACCAGATAATCCAGAATAATCTCCCTTTATCAAGGGAGATTATCCAAATCCCTTTTCCCACATAAAGTAAGAAATTAACAGGTTCTGTGTATTAGGATATAGACACATTTGGGGGCATTATTCTGTTTGGTATTCTGTCTATCACAATGGATAGGTGAAGTTGGCTTCCATCTCAATAAGTTAAGCAGCCAAGTGCAGACAGTGAAATTACTGTGGTTCCAGCACAAGTATTAACAGCAGGAATCATGGAGGATTAGCAGAGTAATTAAAACCTCCAGAGATGTTCTCAGGCATTTTAAAAAATTATCTTACAGGACACTTCATCAGGCTCATGAAATGTCAGTGGCTAAGGAAAGGCATATTAGAATCTGGATAATCAGTAATTCCTGTTGTGGCAGGAAGACTAATGCCCCCACCCCCTCCAAAGATGTCCCTATCCTAATTCTTGGAACCTATGAATATGTTAGGTTACATAACAAAGGGGACTTAACAATTTAGATAGAATCAAGATTGATAATCAGCTGGCTGCAGATAGAGAGATTATACTGGATCATCTGGGTGGGCCCAATACAATCGGAAGGGAACTAAAAGTGGAAGAAGGAAGCAGAAGAGAAGAGTCTATAAGGGTAATTTGATGGGAGAAAGCCTTGGCTCACTGGTACTGTTTTTGAGGTTCAGAAAGGGGCCACAAGCCAAATAAGAAGGGAGATTGCTAAAAGCTGTAAAAGACAAGAATGATTCTTCCTGAAAGTCTTTGAGAAGGAACACGGCCCTGCTGGTACATTTTTTTTAGAATATTGAGATGCATTTTGGACTTCTGACCTCTAAAACTGAAATAATAACAAATTTAAATTGTTTAAGCTACTAGCTTTATGGTAATTTGCTACTATAACAACAACAACAACAACAAAAAACTAATACAGATTTTTGGACTAGGAATGGGATGCTGCTTTAACAATTACCTTAAAGTGTAGAAATGACTTTAGAATTGATAAATTCACAGATACTGGAAGAATTTTGAGGCACATAATAGAAACTGCCTACATTGCTTTGAATAGGTTGTTACTGAAAATATGGATGTTAATGATTCTGCTATACAGCAAATTGAAAACTGGTGTACACCTTAACTTGCAGCAGTTGATGTGGCTTAGAGAATCAAAAGAGAATACGATGAGAAGAAAGAGTTTCCTGTAGATTGCATACCCCTCCTCAACCTCATTGAAGCTTAAATCCCCACTAGAACTGTTGAGGGTGGGAAATCCTATTATGGTAATTGAAAGGTAGGGCCTTGAAAAGGTGATTAGATTCTGAGAACCATTCCCTAATGAATGGGTTAATAATGGGGGTCAGGGGTTGGTTCTGAGGGCTTTAAAAGGAAAGTACCTGAAGAACTATATCTCTCTCTTTGCTCCACCATTCGTACCATGTGACATGCTGCATTGCTCTAGAGTCACCTCACCAGATGTGTTTCCTGGCCTTTGGACTTCCCAGCCTCCAAAACTGTAAGCAATAAGCTTGGCTTTCTTACAAAGTACCCAGTTAAGCATACTTTGTTATAATCAAAAGAAATGGTCTAATACAGAGTTCCAAAAAGAAACTGCATAGGACAAATTTCTTATTTCTGAGGAAGGTATTTAGTTTTCACAGAGTTAAAAACAGAGCACTAGGGCTTTGCATGTGGGCAAAGTTGGCGTTCCATGGCAGACAGCATATTTACAGTAGAGGTGATATTAAATAAAATCATCAATATAATTTCTTGATAACTTTTCCTAGAAACAAGGTTATTAACAAATACACAAACATTTTATTTTGAAGTTTACCTCTGGGTATAGAAAATTGGACATAAAGAAATAGTTGAGTATCCATGCCTCCAAATATGAATGAAAATATTATTGCAGTTTTTATTCTGCTTATAATGGGATGTTCCCTCTCCAAAATTTGCCTTCTTTTCATTTCTTTGAAATATTTCATGTTTACCGCAATCTATTTGATATTTATTTTTTCATATAGTAAAGAATTAAGAATCTAATTTTATTTACAGTCAAAATTAACAGGTCAAAAAAGGGTTTAAAGTTAATTTGTCCACTGTGATTTGGCAAGGTGCATGCTTTATTTTTAGATCTAATCTTTAAACATTTAATTTTTTTATGGGGGTGCATATGTATGGCTGATTTGGGTGGGTTTACCACTCTGTATAAGAAAAGCAATTCTCAGGAAATGAAGTCTGTGTGCTAAAACTGAGCCATGATACATGTCTAATACAAATATGTTTAATACATAAAATATATATGTATATATATGCATATAGAAATCTGGAAAAAATTAAAATGCTAATAGATGAGACATAATTAAACAACTTCAAAAGCTGATGTTCAATTATATAATTAATTATATGGATTGAAAAGCCTATTTAAATTCTTTTTAAAAAAATTGAGGGAGATACAAAATTTAATGATAAAATCACCTCTGAGATGATACTTACACATTTATACTAACTTTTATTTTTTTTTCAGGAAATTTTATGTTACATGTGGAAAAATACTTTATTAAGACAATTTATGATACAATCCCAAATATATATATATATATGTGTGTATATATATATTTCATAATAAATATATTATGAAAACCTAGCATAGTGCAGGAATTTTTCCCCATCTGCTTTATTTATAATCAAGTATATACATAAATAACATTACTGGCAAGCAATTAGGTATAGAGACACAAATGTGGGATTGGGTTAGGGACCTTGACTTGATTCTTGTCTCTAGAACCTATTACCTGCAAAAATTTGAGTAAATCAGTTACCTAATGTACTGTAATACTCAGGCTGTTAGCATCTACATTACATGAGATTACAAATGTACCTGCCCTACCATAGCCTCACTGAATTATATTCTCTGAGGTCCAGCAATTTGTGTTTTTAAAAGCCCTAGAGCAGGGTTAAGTGTGAGAATTATTTGTGTAATGAATTCTTTTATGTTCTGCCCAAATCCCCAATACACCGTCTTCATATCCACCCCCCTAGCTATTGAGACTTTTAACTGAAGATACTCAACACTATAATTCACTGGGATTTACCCTGAGCTGCAGCCCAGCCCAGAAGGTGGCTCAAACTGTGCTAGCAAATGGAGAGAAGCAATAGATGATTATTTTGTCGGCTACCCTGATGGCAGTGGCCTGACAACCCAGAGGGCAAGAAATCTTATTTTTTTTTAATTGGTTCTTAAAAGCTGAAAAAATAATTTTGACTGGAAACTTTTAATTCCTTAATCAAGAATAGGGCTTGTCACTTGAAATGTGTAAAAAATAATATTTTATTTTGTTACACAGCTAATGTTAAAGGTGGAAGAAGAGTTGAAGCAGGGAGCAGAAATATTCTTTCTCGGTGTGTGACAGGTGGTTGTGAAAGCTGCTTCACACTCTCTGTACTGGTAGATGTACAAAGCTGACAACATTTTCCCATGGGCTTTCTGAGCTGCTCTTCAGAGTTCTATGCTGTCCTCCATTGCCCAACCCCATCATAATTCCTGTGATGTAACCAATGAACATTTCACCCATCACCCTATTGCCATGATCCTCCGCACACAGACTCCCACTGTTGAAGTCCTCTCTCCTTTCACTGTGGTTTTTCTTGGGCTCGTTTCTAAATGGTCTTGAGCTGACTCTTTATCCCTCATGGCCCATCAGCTGTGTTTCCATACCCTCTAGGTTTGCAGATTGAACCCAAACCAACTATTCCCATCATTGCCTTGGGCATGAGTCAAGCATCATTCTATGGCAGTCTCCCACAGCAGGGCATATACCCCAAGCTCTTAGTGATCCTATGAATGCTATTTCAACAGGCTTTAGACAAAGTGCATAGCAAAATCCTCTGGCTCATATCACTGTAGAAGCCAAAATACTCTCTCCAAAATTTCTCTTCCCACCTTCTCTCCAGACCATATTTATTTGCTCTGGGTGGTTCTTAGCCTTCTAACTGATTGACGGTAAAAGCTTACATTTCTAAATTATGAAATTCCAGCTGTGACTTTTCACAGTGTAACTTTAACTTAATATATGTACAGAGTGAATGCACAGTATGTATGTTATTAAATGTAATATTTACTGTTACATCTTCATTTAATATTCTTGGTTTTTGTTTTTGCTTTGTTTTGTTTAGCTTATGTTTTATTGAAACATAATTGATTATACATATTTGTGGGGTTCAGATTTGAATATCAATAGCTGTGTACAACAGCTGATGATCAAATCAGGAAAATTAGCATATTCATCACTACAAAATGTAATAACTTCTTTATGTTAAGGACATTCTATCTCCTCTCTTCTAGCCATTTGATAACATGCAGTTAGTTAATGTTAATTATACCTGCCTAACTCAACTTTACATCAATAGAACTTATGTTTCTAACTAGCCGTATAAGGAAATAAAGGAAGGAAGGAAGAAAAGAAAGAGAGAAACAAAGAGAAAGAATGAAAGTGAAACAACAATCACAATAATGTATTGAACTTAGAAAAGGAGAGAACACACCTGTGGTTACCAGAGGTGGGAAAAGGGGAGGAGGAGGAGAATTAGAAAGAAATTCATTCATATTGTTCTTTTTGAACATATCTTAATATTTAGCAAATTATGCACTTGAGATAGAAACTGTTCTTGTACTGTTATCTATTTATTAAATATTATATATTTTTAAATTTAAGATATATTTGTAAGTCTTGTTAGTTATAAGTTTATGTTATTTTCTTCTAAAAAATCACACTGTTCATTAAATTCAGTGACTGCCCATCACTCTTGTAGCCTTTAATGTATCAGCAGGAGAGCTATTTAAGCCTTTATCTGACCTGCCAGACATGATAGACAGCTGCTTTGTAAATCTAATGTAGATTAATAGGAAGAAATTATAGAGTTTTTGTAAGAAGGAAAATCAGAAGACATTCTCTGAAAGTGATATTATTATAGTGGATATAAGAGAAAAGAAGTAATATTAAAAATCACATTTTAATGAAGTTACATTGATTACAAGCAGTTGGAAATTTGCTAAACTTCAATAATTTATCAGAATAAAGAGGTAATATTTAATTGTTCTTGTATTTTTTAGCAAAAATGTGTTAAAAAGTATTAAAAATGATAAAGAACTTTCTAAGATGAACAAATGTCCTATTTCTCAGTCAAATAACTTAACATTATTTTAAATTTAGAAAATTTATTCATAAAAAACTCAATTACAGCATAGCTCTTATGTAGTAATATTTCTCAAGAATGACAATATGTTGTAATATCAAAGTGCTATTTGTGTATAATAAAATGTTACCATAAAAAGTTTATTTTTATATTTGATATTTACATAATTTTTATTTTAATAAAATTAATAAAAAGTTTGGCAAAGATTTATTAGAATTTCAGGTATTAAAAACTTTTATGTTTTATTATTTAATTTATGTATTATGAGTTTAAGATAAATTTTAAGACATGCTTGAAACAAATTTTGAAATGCATTTACTTCTCCATTGTGACTTTTGACATTCATAACAGTAATCGATACCCACAATTTAATGAGCATTCACCATGTGACAGACTATGCGGTAGACCTGCTATTTTATTTTTTTATTAATCTAGATATGTATAGGTATATAAATATAATAGAATTGTTTTGGTCCATTTGGGCCACTATAACAAAATATAAACTGGGTAACTTATAAACAACAGAAATTGATTTCTCAAAATTCTGGAGGATGGAAAATTCAAGATCAAGGTGCCATCAGATTTGGTGTCTGGTGAGGGCCCACTTGTTCATAGATTCATTTGCTCATATATGGCACCTTCTTGTAGTGTCATCACGTAAAAGAATGGGCAAAAAAGCTAAATGGGGCTTTATTTATAAGGGCACTAGCCCCTTTCATTAGGGCTTTGTCATCATAATCACCCATCAAAGGCTACACCTCCAAATATCATTACATTGTAAGTTAGGATTCCAACATATGAATTTTAGGGGCACACAACATTTATGCCATGGCAAGAATATATTATAAACCTATTTTACTGGGTGGATAGATTATTTATAATATACAGAAATAACTTTAGAAGTTTCACATGCTCTTCAGGTCCACACAGTTCAGATCCTAATATTGTCTTGATTTGATCTACTATACAATCATGATGTAAGAAATGTACATGATTTCTGAGACACATGGGTTGTGACCCCAATCATGATAGCAGAAATGCCAGATTGATTTTATTTTAAAATTCTAACATGGAAAGTGTTTTCTGAGTAACAATTCCTTTCTAAAAAAGATGCTCTTTTGCCTGTTTTTTCCTGACAAATCAGTCTTAAGAAGATTACATTTGTATATATCTTTAATTTTAAAGGATTGTTTTAATAGTATACCCTAGGTAAATTAAATGATTATGTATATTCTGAGCATTCAGTACTTTTGTAGATTAGTATATAGACACTGAATCAGATTTTACAAAATATATAACATAGAATGAATTTTAATGCCTCACTATTCATGAGGAGACTTCAAAAAGTTCATAGAAAAATGAAATTAGAAGATATAAATGAAATATATACACTTTATTTCTCAACGTAAGCTCTATCAAGTTCAAGACACTTTTGTAAGTGATGATGCTGGCCATTTAGTTTATCCCTAAAGAACTGAAAGTTCTAGTAATTTAGCCATGTCAATGCAGTCTTTTTTACATTATTAACATTAAAAAAAAATGAATGCCCTTTAAAGATTGTGAAGATTAGGAAACAAAAATGAAGTCAGAAGAAGCCTAATTAGGACTGTATGGTGGATGTCTAATGATTTCCCATCACATAATTTTCCTTGTTTGATGGGAGATATGAACAGGAGCATTGTTAAGGTGGAGAAGGATTCTTTGTTGAAACTTTCCCAGGCATTTTTCTGCTAAAGCTTTGACTAACTTATTCAAAATAGGCTGATGTTACCTTTATTTGGCCCTGCAGAAAGTCAACATGCAAAATGCCTGAGTATCCCAGGCATTTTGCATGTCTTGCCATGACCTTTGCTCTTGACCAGTCAGTCCGCTTTTGCTCTGACTGGAACATTTCCACCTCTTCGTAGCCATTGCTTTGTTTGTGCTTTGTCTTCATGGTTGTACTGGTAAAGCCATATTTTATCTCCTGTTGTAGTTCTTCAAAGAAATGCTTCAGGATCATGATCCCACTTGTTTAGCATTTCCATTGAAAGCTCTGACCTTGACTGCAGCTAATCTGGGTGCAACAGTTTTGGCACTCATCAAGCAGAAAGTTTTCCCGACTATAATTTTTCAGTCAGAATTGTATAAGCTGAATGAGTTGAGATGTCTATGGTGTTGGCTATTGTTTCTGCTGTTAGTCATCAATCCTCTAAAATTAGGATATGAACAAGATTAATTTTTTTCTGGCAGATTGATGTGGGTGATCTGCCACTGTGAAATTCAGGTTCAACATCATCTTATTCCTTCTTATAATAAGTAATGCATTTATAAACTGCAGATATCTTTGGACGTTGTCCTCATAAACTTTTTGTAATGTGTCAATGATTTCTTCCACCCAAGCTTCACCATACGTTTGATGTTCAGTCTTGCTTCCATTTGAGCAGAATTCCTGCTGCTCTGATAGGGACTGTTTTCTGGTGTCTTATTCTTCTTATTGCCTCCAACTAGATCCTGTTCGGATGCGTTAAAACAAGTTAGTTCTAGTTTATTATGGTGCAAAATTTTTTTGAAATTCATGTACACGTTTTTTATAATCTTTTAAAACATGCCTTGTATTAATGGTTTAGTGCTAATTAGTTAGAATTTAAATGTATCATAGAAATTCTATTAGTTAAAAGTAAACTAGACAGAAACACATAAATTAATTGTATTATCTTTCAGTTTCAAGAACAGAGAAATGAGTTTGTTAAAGACTTTGCTAAAACGAAGTGCAGATTTGCTACATAATAAAATCTGTAGCAAATAATGTTATTTATTCAACATATATTTTCTGAAATATGCTTAGGTGACAGTCCAATTTTAAGTGTAAGTGTTTGTGCTAAATGAGATAAACAATATGTCATACCTCAGTAATATTATATTCTGTTTACAGAAAAAAAAATCACTAAAAAGCAAATAAATAAAAATAGTTTGTATTGTGGTAAATACTGCAGGGGAAATACACTAGGTAATAAAATATGTATCATAATTTTTTCATATGTGAGGTGAGAAAATAATGTGTATGTAAGAGTGAGACAAGGAATTAATCAGCATGATATCCCTGTGTAAATTATATTTTTGCTGAGAGTAAAGGATTGAGAATGAGCCAACTAAAAAATACCCACAAAAATAGTGCCTGAGAGAGACAAAATAGTAATTTCAAGGTCACAAGATTGAAAAAATCCTCAGTAAGGTATCAGAAACAAAGAGCGGATCAGAAAGAAAAAGGCAATTGGAAAATTAGCTTAGAAAGATAGGCAAGGATCAGACAACCTATTACTATTGAAAGACAAAGGGAGTTTGGAATTTAATTACAAGGCAAAGGAAAGCTGTGTTTGTATGTGTTTGTGTGTGCAGGTATTTACTGTTTTTTTGCTGTTTTAGTTTTAATGTGGTTAAATACACATAGCATAATTTTAAACCACTTCTAAGCATATAGTGTAGTGGCATTAAGTACATTATTCACATTGTTGTATAACCATCACCACCGATTTCAGAACTTTTTCATCTTCTACAATTGAAGTTCTGTACACATTCTTAGTTGGTAGGGCTGCCAAAATAAATCACCAAAAGTTTTCCTCTCCTATGCTGCACATTTTTAGAACTTGACAAATCCTTGAGGCAGGAAAAGGGTGGGAATTTGGCCAAATTGGGTAATGTAAATACCAGAAATTTAATTTTCTGACACTATTGGAAGTTAGAAGTTCAAGATCAAAGGGCTGGCAGGTTGGTTTCCTCTGAGGGCCATAAAGGAAGAATCTATTGAAGAAGTATATTTAAGAATTTATTTAAGAGGGCTTAGAAATAGTCACATAAATTAGGGTGGACTCATATGACATTATTTAACTTTAACTACCTCTTTAAAGGCCTTATCTTCAAATACGGTTACATTCTTATATATTGGGGGTTGGGATTTGAACATATGAATTTTGAGAGAACACAATTCACATTATAACTCTTAACGATCTCTGCTATTTATTTTTCTAACATTTCTTTTTATCTTTTTCTTCTTTTTTAATTGAAACATAATTGATTACACATATTTATGTGGTACAGAGTTGACGATCAATGTTTGTATACAATATGTAATGACCAAATCAGTATTTTTAGCTCGTTCATCATTACAGATTGTAATTACTCCTTGTGTCCCTTAACCGATATCCCCCTAACTCCTCTCCCCACTCACTTTTCCACTTCTAGTATGGGTACATGTGGTATTTCTTTTTAGGCCTGGCTTTTTTCACTTAAAATAATTTTCTCCAAGGTCATCCAAGTTGCTGTGAATGACAATTTCATCCTCTTTGATGGCTGAGTAGTATTTCACTGTGAAGTTTTTGTTGTTGTTGTTGTTGTTTTGGTTTGGTTTGGTTTGGTTTGGTTTTAATGGCCCAGTATAGATATTGGTGTTTTGGTAAGTGCTCCATGTCTACTTTGAAAGAATGTGAATTATTTCATTTGTATTTATAGAACTATAAAAGCATATTTTGTCTGTGGCTGTGAGGGTGTATGTGTATACATATATCAATTTGTTCAATTTGATAATTAGTTTGGTCATGATGCTCTTTTCTTCCTGTTTTCTGAGCTGTTGGGAAAAGTGTGTTAATGTTTTCCTATATGATTATGATATTTGTCTGTGTATCCTTTTCATTGTTTTCAATTTTGTCTAAGGTATTTTGAAACTGTATTATAGTGTAGATGTAGATTTTGGAGGGTTGTCTCTTATTGTTGGGTTGATAATTTTGGCATTATAAAATGGCCCGCTTTATCTCTAAACTGAAAAACTCCCTTTAGTACTTATTTTAGTGTTTAACTTTTTAGACTCTTATCCTAAACAGTTTCAGAACTTGAAAAATCCTGAGGTGGGAGCACGGTAGTGTTTTGGCTAAGTACCTAGGCACATTAAATGCTCAGTTTTGTCACTCCCCGTCAGTGAGACTACCAAAAAAAGTTCTTCTCTCCCTCAGCGAAACCAAGTGTAGATGCTCAGCCTCGTGCACAAGGCAGAACTTCAGAAACATGTCTAAGGGAAAGTATCTGCTTTATCTCATCTCTTTAGTGTACCTCATCTCTATGTCCTTAACATCTCCAGGTCTTGGACCTTATAAAGCTCATCGTTTGAAAATAGATGGTATTTTTCGTTATTTATTCATTTCTTTTAATAGTTGTTGGTGGCAGTAATATTCTTCTCTGAACTATTTCATCTTAACCAGAAAAGACATTCTTAATTATACATTGAAACCAGAAGCAATAGTCTTACATATGTCATATCTGTAATTAAAACAAAAGAATAAATAAAAATAAAAATTCCATATTAACCTTGACACATAGCGCACAAAAAACTAAATAATTTAAAATTCATGAGGCAATTTGAACTCATTGATAAAATGATTAATTCTAGCATCAAAGTATTTCCTATTTTTACTCTGGATAAAATATTATCATATAGATATACTTAGAGTATCAGAATTGCAGGTGAATTCTATATTTTTGAATGAAACTATGCAAAACTCAGCATATCAGGCAAACTGCCTGAATCAATATTTCTTATTCTTATCTCAAGTCAACTGCAGATTATATTTTATATGCTTTGCTGTAATTCAAACCCTACACCAAACCCTAATAGAAAAGAGTTTGACTGTCTGGGTTTTAGTCTCCTCTAGACAATATGACACATCCCCATACCATATTGTACAATTTGGTATAAATTACAGTCTACTCAAGAGAGACTTAAAACGATGATCAATGACACACTTAGTTAGAATAAGTTGCATCTGACTTTGAAAATTAGTTCTCCTCCACTTTGGGATGCCATAAAATTGAGTCACATAAGCTAAATCAAATCTGGCAGGGACACATTTCAGAAACCAGGAGATATGATTTGTCATGGCAGCCTACTTTGAAAGTTAAATAAGAGTAGATGCTAAGTACATTTTTTGAACAACCTAGACTTTAAATTTTTTTTTTTTTTTTTACTCATAAATAAAGAGATTACCTTGGATCCACCCTATGAAAAACAAAGAAAATGTTGACTGACTTATAACAAGTTTTCTAAAATAGGTAAAACCCTGCCCTGTTTTTGAAAGGGTAAATGAGACTTAATCGTATAACTTATTTGATTTGAATAAAATCTGTATAAACACTTAAGACTGGGAATAAACTAACATTAATTCTTAGAAACCATAGGCATGAATTATATACTGTTATGGAGCAGGGAAAATGCGTTTTTGGTTCCCTGTTGTCTGTTTCCTATACTAATCAATTCAAATTTAATAAATGTATTTCAAGGAGATAATTTTACAAATATTTAGTCCTTGTAATTACTCAATAAACCTGGTATGCATATTATATTTCTAAACAAATAAAGAAGACACAAAAAGATAAATTGTGTCCTATTATGTATCAAGTAAGAGCGACAGCTATTACTTTAGTTAATTTATTCTTCTTTCTTCAGCACCTGCTCTTTCCAATTTAGTTCAACATCTCCAACAGTTTTCTTCTCTTTTTCCATTTAAAGCTGTATGAAACACTCTTTAAAAGTATTGTTAGGAAAATATCTCGCTAGGAAGATCTAGTTCCACAAATTTGTCAATATTAGGACACATATGTATTTTTTTTACGGTGTGATTCTTGATAGATTACACAATTTTCTGTTATTTCCTCTTCTCTATGGTGATCTAAAATTAATACCTTACTGTTCATGTTTGTGTGCCAATTTTATTCTCTAGTATGTACATGAACTTTCCTAGTCCTATTTCAAATGTTTCTCTTTACCCTGCTAATACATAAGTATCATTTGTTGCTTTTAAACTTGGAAGCATTGCTCATATACTTCATGGGGTTTTCATTATACAATTTAAAGTTTATGTATACATGAGTAGTATAGGTGAATTGCACATATGTGTAAGTATGAACTTTAACAAGGTGAAAGTGAACTTCAGAGCTCTGAAGCATTAGGAGTTTGGCTTTAGGGTTTTGTTTTTAATAATGTCCAATAAGTATCTGAAAAAGACAAGTAATTTCATATATTTAAGGGAACACATATACCACCCAAAGTATTTTTTAAAAGTCTCCCTTTAACCTATCAGTAGCGCTTGTCATGAAGAATGAACTCCCCTGAGGCAAAAGGAAATCAGAACATTTAGGATAATTACAAAAACACATACTTAAATTTGGTTTAGATCCTAGTTGATACGTCCCAATTCTGAGACAGAATGAGTATAACATCCAGACGCCCCCTCGGTGGCTTTTCCTCTCCTCTGTAACTAGTGGAATGGGTATAACTATGGAGATGGGATGTGCACTCTAAGAAACTATAAGAATAAGCCAAATATTTCAATGTAACATGATAAAGACAATAAAAAGATGGAGGTACCAATATTTCAGGGAGCATAAGGATTTTAATATTGGTAAAGAGATTCCTGTCAGCAAGTATAGAATGGGTATTATGGTTACCTATTCCTGTATTACCAACTATCACAAAACAAAAACATATTATTGTATTTCACATATTTATGGGTGAGGAATTCAGGCAGAAATTGGCTGGGAGATTCTTTAGCTAAAGGTTGACTATAAGGCCTAAAACAATGTCACTCAAAAGTACCTGGTACTTTGGCAGGTTTGACTGGAAGTCTGAGCTCAGCTAGTCCCCTCTCCTTATCATGTCATCTCAGGACTTCTCAATGTACTGTCCCCGTCATGTTAGTTGAACTTGCATGGTTTCTTATAGCTCCAAAATGGAGTTTTTTAGAGACCCAAACAGTAGCTTTAAGTTTCCATGTGACCTAACCTTGGATTTCCTGGAATTCGCTCTACCCACATATGATTGCTCAAGCAAATCAATAAGCCTAGCATAGAATAATGAGTAAAAGAATTAGACCTCACCTCTCAATGGTAATTATTAAATAATTGTGGCAAGAATTCACCACAAGGAGCATGAAAATGTCATCATTAATGAATGATATATGATTTACCTGGTTGGCATCAATGTCAGAACACTTCTGTCAATATCAGTTCCAAAAGTCATTTTACTTTTATTTATATCCTAGAAGCCAACTGTTCAGCAATTATATGAAGATAACCAAACAATACAAGGGAGAAATAGAGCCAATGAATACAGAGAAAAATGCAACAGCATTTTATCCTAAGCAGAAAGCATAATTATTCTGGGGTACACTCTCTGTAAGAATATAGTCAGAAACTTTATCAATGAAAAAGAACGACTTCAAATGCATAATAACATGACTATCAATTGTAGTTCTTAGCCAATATTAGTCATACAGTACTTTTGTAAGTTCAAGGCAACTTTGGAAGCAGAGTATGAAGTTACATATGAGTGAAAACATGCATGCACACAAACACATAGTTTAATGGCCTTAAAAGCACCAGCAAAATAGAATGAAAAAGGAGGTATTAAAAAATTAGTACCCTAATCAAGACTTTCTACTAATATCATCATAAGATACTTCCCATATTAGCAAGAGACATGAGAGTTGAAAGAAACAAAAATCATTTCTGTTGGAGAAGACAAATTAACAAAATTTCTACATTATCATCTATAGATTGTTTTAATTATTCACTTACTATCAGGTATTTAGTAGAGACAGAAATAAATTCTACCTTTGCATATGACTTTGTAATTTGATGAAAATTAGCGTTTCTGCTGACAAGTTATCTTGTTATATAGTATAATTATTAATTTTAAAATGCATGTTTAAAGACTCAGAATATATTCTCCTACAAACATGACCAAATTTTGAGTTCTTTTGCATGTGAGAATTTTTTACTTTTATATACAAGATTATTAAAACTGATTATATGATTTCATTGAGAAACCCCTAGCTATGATAAATATGATATATGATATATAATTGGTGAATAGGAGTAAAATTAAATTAACTATAAGTACTCTCATTATAGTCTATTGATCGTCATATGTTTTGATTTGGAAGTTGTGTATGATTTACAATTGGTTATGTAAGAGTTTGACTAGGTAAACTGAAAGTTATAGAGTTCTCAGTATGCATTTGGGATCAAGTATTGTCAATTAATTTTTTTTGTCTGTTTCTTTTCACAAGACACTAAGTTTAATAACTTTTCATATTATTATGTATAGCTATCAAGATTTGATAGCTATATTATGTGTAGCTATCAAACACTTCAAGAGTCTTAAAACAACATTCTAGTCCAAGTGAGTAACATTATTGCTGTTCGCTACTTTTGGTTTACCACAGGTAAATCCCTGGTGATTTTTATTAATTGTAAAGTAGAAACAATACCTATTCTACAAGGTCATTTTATATTAACATAACACATTAAAAATACATATCTTAGAATCTATGATATGAGAGGGACTAAGTAACAATTACACTGTATTGCACCCATAATCACTGGAATAGATATAAAAATCAATACTGATACAAATAAGTCATTTAGGGGTCACTCTTACTATTGGATATACTTTATAGGTATTTTTTCATTAATCTCACAATTACTCTAAGGTATTTAATATAATTTTTCGCATTTCACAGAAGGTTGGTGTTTATTTTTAAAGCTATGCTCCATGACATAATTTATAATGTAAGGAATTTATTACCAAATTTGTAGTTTTGCTCTTTGCTTAAGATTTGCTCTGATGTATCCTCCATGTCACAATGCAGTGTAAAAGGCCTTGTCACAACCTGGAGTTAACACTATGTATGGGCTCTAACGGCCAGATTCAAAATAATGGGCTGCTATCCCGGGTCAAGGCTAAAGGCACATTTAGCATTTTAAAACAACTGTCTTTTAGATTCTAATTAGGCCAAGATTGCAGGAGGTATTATCAGAATTTTTACTTAAAAGATAATCCTATTGTATAAACTGGAAATATAAGTGACCTCAAAGGGACAAATTAATGAAGCATTTTCAAGAATTTTATTTTTGTCACAGCTTGATCTCTTCTTTAAAGTTACATCAAAGATGGGATGCTATAACCTAAGATTATGGCTTTGTCAGGAGGATACCTTTTATGTAAAATTCCAATTTCATAAGATTAAAATATTCTGCTAAAGGAGCAGTCTAATAAGAAAATTAATATTGAAAATGGTTTATACTGAAAAAGTTTCCAACATACAAATATAAACAGAGCGTATATGAATGTAAATGCATTTTTAGCAGTTTACAAAATTATAACTCCATAATGTAAATTTAAGAAATGAGATATCAATTTCTCAATGTTATGGTATACAGAGTTTTATTAACATAATAAAGAAGGTTATACAAATATTTAAAAATATTATTCTAAAATCAAACAAGTAGGAAGCATTCTTTAAAGAATACTCATATTATTTATAAACAAATCAGTTTCCAAAACTGATAGAATTAGACAAAACTTAATTTAAAGACTTTTTTTTTTTTTTTTTTTTTTGGTGGCTTGCCAGTAAGGGGATCCAAACGCTTGACCTTGTTGTTACAACACTATGCTCTAACCAGCTGAGCTTACTGGACATCCCTTAATTTAAAAACTATTGACTATTATAGTACATACAAAGCTGTGGCCCTAGGTTCAGGACACGTATTTACCTTTTTTTCTTATTCATTTACATGTAATAAGTAGAAACTATTATTTCATTGCCAATATGCACTAGGCACTGATGTAATTTTAATTAATATGTAATTCATTTAAATAATTGAAAAGTCAAATATCATTCTTATTTTTAGATAAGGTAACTAATGTTTAGAGAGAATAATTGGTTTCTAACACTAAATGGTAGATCAGTAATATGGCCAGGTCTGACAGATTCCAGCTCTTATGTCTTATCTTTACAGTACATTATCACTGATATTTATTTCAATGAAGTACTTAAGATTTTTTGAATTAGATATTAAGCTAGCTTATAAACCAAATAATTTTTAAATACTCCTAATTTAGTAATTAGTTTTGATAAAATAGCAAAATTTTTTATATACACAAAGATTGGAAGACCAAGCAACAAAAAGTGTGCATGCATTTTGAGATAACTATTGTAGTGGATTGAATTATGTCCCCCCAAAACTCCCTGAAGCTTGAATTGTATCCCCAAGTTTTACGTATTAGAAAATTAGCCCTCACTGTGAATGTTAAGTGGGTGGGAAATCCTATTATGGTAATTGAAGGGTGGAGCCTTGAAGAGGTGATTAGATTGTAGGACCATGCCATAGTGAATGGATTAAAAATGGTGGTCAGGGAGGTGGTTCTGAGGGCTTTAAAAGAAGAGGAGAGTCTGTCTTTCTCGCTCTCTGCCCTCTCTCCTTGTACCACCTTGCAATGTGAGACCCCTGGGTCACTGTCACCACCACCAGATAGACTTTGGACTTCCCAGCCTCAGAAACTGTAAGCGATAAATTTCATTTTCTTTATAAATCACCCAGTTCCAAGTATTTTGTTATAAGGAACACAAAATGGACTAATACAGCTATCAAGTATTGATATTGTGGGGAGTAGGTATAATTATAAAACTTTGAAAAGCAGCTTCAGGCAAAACCAAAAATCATTCCATATATTATTAATTTAATTTATAAATTAGGAGAAGTTTTATGTCTATCAGCAGATGTAAGGTATTATTAGGCTAAATATATAAAGAATCTTTCCATATAAAATACCAGAGATCACATAAAATATGAAAAAGCATATATATGAAACAATTCTTTTGAACATAGAAAGCAGTGTAATGGGTAAATGAAGAATTACAAGTGAAATCTAATAGAGAGAATTTTTACCTATATTGGATAAACAATGATAGGGGATGGAGTGATATCCAGGATTATTTGTGGGAATGTATAATAAATAATCATTCTAGAGGGTATTTTTCATTTTTAAATAGGTATGAAAGGTTTGTTGTGAAGGAGGTACAACAATGACAAAATAAAATGATAAACTACAGTGATTAAATTAACGAATTTATGGTCTAGCCATACAATGGCAAGCATTCCATTCATTTGCTCACTGAAAAAGGTAACTAACTTAAAAGAATAGATAATACCAAGAGAAACGTTTCTGATATGCCAAAATACTCAGGTTACCAAATTGTGTACTTTTCTATACATGTTTTATAAGGAGAAGAGAGGAAGGGCAGGGGAAGAATGGAAAGGAGAGAGGAAATGAAGAGGGAACAGGGAAACAGAGAGACAGAGAGATTGGATGCCCCACCCCAACTTCACTGAGGCTGAATCCCCACTGTATCTGTTGAGCATGGGAAATCTTATTATAGTAATTGAAAGGTGGGGCCTTGGAGAGGTGATTAGATTGTAGGACCATGCTATAGGGAATGGATTGATAATGGCGGTCATAGGCATGGTTCTGAGGGCTTTAAAAGGAGAGTGCATGAGAGTCTCTCTCTCTCTGCTCTGCCATTTTCTGCTATGTGACACCCCTGCATTGTTATAAAGCCACCACCAAACAAGACCCTCACCAGGTGTGTTCCCTGGACTTTGGACTTACTAACTTCTGAAACTGTATGCAATAAATTTCACTTTCTTATAAATTACCCAGTTCCAGGTATTTTGTGATAAGCAAAAGAAACAGAGTAATACAGCCCTTAAGAGACATAGATAGGCTGTTGGATTTATCATAACAGTATTATCTCTGAGTAATAGATTATATAACATTGTATATTTTCTATTCTTGTATTTGTCCATATTTTCCAAATTCCATTAACATTTTACATATTTAAACTATATTTTACTCATAATATGAAAAATAACTTTAAACTTTATAATCTTAAAATATCTAAGTAAAATGTGAAGATTTTTAATATATTTAATTTGAACCATGGCACAATTCTCAACACTGGTTTCTGCAAATATATTTTCTCTGATTCATTAGTTTTGCTAGTGTAACAGGCAGAGTTCTAAAGATATCTCAACGATTCTTGTACCCTGGTTACTTAATAGAACAGAGGACTTTGCAGATAGAATTAAATTCATGGACCTTAAAATAGGGAGATGATTTTGGATTATCAAATGGGGCCCAATCTAGTGGCTCGATCTCTTCAAAGCAGAGAAGTTCTTCACACCAGGTTCAGAGAGATGCGGTGGAAGAGGAAAGCAGAGGAGAGGTGAGGAAGAAAAAGAGATTAGAGCAATTCAGAGCCTGAGAAGAACTCAACCCATGTTGTTGCCTTTGAAGATGAGAAAGGAGTCAAGGAACCAGGCAGCTTCTAGAAGCTGAACAACCCCTGGCCCATAGCCAATGAAGATATGGGGTCCTAAGTCCTTCAACCACAAAGAACTGAATTTCGCCAAATCCCACCAATATACTTTAGTAAGAAATGCAGTCCTGCAGACACCTTGATTTCAACCTTTTGAAAGTCTAAGTAGATTCCACCAGACTTCTCACGAGAGCCATCAAAACCCCTTGAAATTCTGACTTGCACATTCATGGTGCTTTCTACTTTAACAATAGAAGACTAATACAGTTACTTAGATACTCCTTTCCCCCTCTTGTTTCCCACCCTGCACCATATAGGCAATGTTCTAACATGTGTTGTCAATGACTTTTAATTATTCAACTAAAATAAGTAATATTTGATGTGTACAGATTATTTAATTTATATAAATGAATTTGTGCAATAGACCTATTTTCTTTAAGGTTTTTAAAAACACCTATGTTTATATGAGTTTATAGGGTATTGCATCTAAATTCTGAGCAGTTCATGTAGTGCAACCACTATATTTTACTTTTCTGTTCCCCCAGTGATACCTTCATGCTTCAATTTTTCATGAATACAAACCATTTTTCAGTTAATACCCATGCTCATGACTAACAATAGACTTGATATACAAATTTATAATTTACCTAAGTACTTGATAATCACTTTATAGAATTACTATACGGAGTCATTTTGTCTTAACATGTTACGAGAAACAACACTTTATAGAATTACTACACAAGATCATTTTTTCCTAACATGTTAGAACATATAAACATGGTGGAACACTGACTCTATGGTGTAGGATGGAAAATAAGAGGGAAATAGAGCTGGAAGGCAGTAACGAATGAAGGCTTCTTTCCTCTTACCTTTGTTAACAATTTGCATGATCACATAACACATTTTAATTTTGCAAGTCTGATCAATAAAAACTTTAATCTCGCTGTTGTTTTAAAATGCATTTCTTTTTTTAAAAGACATGTTGTGTAGGTTTTCATAAACATTAACTATTTAGTTTTTCCCATCTATGACCTGCCTGTTCATCTTTTGCCTATTTCCTTTTGAGTTAAACTGTATTTTTTTCTGGTTGATTTTTAGAAGTTTCTTGTATATTTTGTTAGGTTGACTTTTTCTTAGCATTTTCACCATCTTTGTAGAGATATAATTTATATAATCAAGTTCATCAATTTTCAACAATAACATTGTAGTATTGTCAGAGAGTTTTTTTGGTTTTTGTTTACATTTAGGTGTTCATGCAGTGGTGTCTTCCCGTCATTGTATAAATGGTGTAGCAAATTGCTTAGGTATAGGTGGGCTTTGATATAAATAAATACTGTTTTGTTTAATTTTTCTTTAAAACTTTCACATTTTTGGCTGGTATTAGAGAAGAAAATGAAATATAATATGAAGTCTAGGCATTTAAAAAACTATTTTTTAACTACTTTACTGTTATATTTTACATATAGTACAATTAACATTTCATGTGGACAGTCCAATCATTTTTAAATTTAAATTTAAGGAAAAAAACTTTACTGTGATTAAGTCATCATCATAAACCATTTTTAGTCCATTTTCATTTCATCTTGCCAATTTGTAGTTAAAACTTGCTCCCATCAAACCTAGGTAACCACTGATCTATTTTGTCTCGTTTTTGCTTTTTGTGGACATTTCATATACTATAATGGAATTCATAGAATAGTTGTCGTTGTGTCTAGCTTTTTTCTCTTAGCATAATTTATTGTGAAGTTCATTTATGAGGTAGCATGTGCCAATAGTTCTTTTTATTTTGAATTGTATTGTATGTTATGGATATGCAATATATTGCCTAACTATAAATTAATTGATATACATTTATTTGTGTACAGTTTTTGTCTAATAAGAATAATGCTGTTGTAAACATTTTCATTCAAGTCTTTTTGTAGACATATGTTTTCATTTGTCTTTGATAGATACTTAGAAATGGTGTTACTGGATCACAAGGCAGTTTTACTTTTAACCTTTGGAGAAAATGTCAGACGATTTTACACTTCCATTAGCGATGGATAAGGGTTTTGTGTTTCTCCACATCTTTGATGATATGTGTTATTGTTTATCTTTTGGATTATACCATCCTCGTGGCTATCAATTAGTATCTCATTAGGGTATAATTTGCTTTTCCTTAATAACTAATAGTGTTGAATAACATTTTATTTTGGAGGGTTATGATTAGGTGATTGTTGTGTTTGATGCATAAATTATACCATTTATTCACAACTCACCTCATTTAATTAAACAAAGTAATTATTTTGAGCCATAGTATGTAGATGAATAAAGCCGGTGATGTCTAAAACATTACTATAAATCACTTATGTGTATACAATATTATTAATTTAATAACAGCAGCACAACTCTATATATTAATATCAAATCATATAGAAATTCCAGAAAAGGCAATCCTAAATTAAAACAAACAGGCTATATTAGAATTGAAAATTTTTAAAACTGTAGTTTTTTTGAGAATGATGTGAAGTTCAGTCATGGATTCCTCTGATGGTACAAACTTATGTGTGTCAGGAAGATATTTCACAGAATCTTCTTCCATATAGAAACTTTAGCTAGAGTTGGCCAAAAAGAGAAATTTTGCCCAATATTTGGAAGGCAAAGTGAAGCATCAGCCATCGATTTTTGAGTTTCATGATTATATGTAATTCTGATTTCTAGGGCATGATCTATAGGACCTCACACCATAACTTCCTGATATATCTGTTCCACCAGAAAGAAATTATTTTCATCTCCAGTGGACAAAAATCTACATGTTAACCTTTACCCCTACCATGCAATAAATAGAAAATCCACCCTGGTATTTTCCTAAAAGGAAACCAGTGACCTCTTGGCCTATTTCCCTAAAACAAATTGTAAATCAGTTTTAAAGAATTTCAGCAAACAAGAAAGTACAGACTTTCCTCAGCACACGATTATTTTCTTTGTCTTCCACTGCCAGTCACTTGCCAATTGTCGGTATCCTCTGGAAATTCTAATTTTATAGATTCCTTCTTTTTTTCCTCTCTTGCTCTTTCAGCATTGTCTGATAAATATTATCTAATCATATACCTCACTGAGAAATTTCCTTTCACTTACTTACCATATCATATTGATTCCTTCCCAGATTTATTTCTAGTTTTGCTTAAGTGAATCCTCTAAAGTTCACTCAAAGAGGAAATGGTAAGTTTTCTAAGTATTTTTTTTAATTTGAAATTTTATTCTTTCACTGTCATATCTAAGTGATAGTTTTATTACATAAGCAATTTTAAGTTCGATTTCATTTTCAGCAATATATTTAAAATATTCTATTTTGTTTTTGTATTTAGTATTACTATAGTTATTCTTTATACTTATTCCTTTTTAGGTGACATGTGTTTATCCCTCTGGAAAATTTAAACATTTTTTGGTCATTTTGATTTTTTAGAATTCAGTATAATGCATGTAGCTCCCTGTGGAGCTGTAATAACTGCCACACAGGAGAAAGCTAAAAAACTAAAAGTGGGAAAGGAATATTTACAGAAATAATGATTATGATTTCTCAAATTAAACCATGATGTAAGAACTCAAATGGGAAAACCTCAGAAGGAGCCAAACAAAATCATTTAGATAAGTAAACAAAAATACAGATAGACAAACCCTCACACACACACACACACACACACACACACACACACACACACACACACACACACACACACACACACACACAAAGTCCACACTTTGCCTTCAAGTAATTCTCCCTATTTTAGAAAAAGATCCTGCATCCCATTAAACTAGTTAATCCATTAATACCTCTAGTGATAAGGAGAAGTGAGAGGAAAGATATAAAAACATGGCCTTGGCACTTCATATTTTATCATGCTGCTTTCTTTTCTCCATAATGTTCTTGGGACAAATCAGTTGGGTAGATTTTTTTTTCTTTTTTTAACATTCAATGATGTTACATTGATGCATAAATTCAATGATGACCTAAAATGATTCATAGGAAAGGTTTCTGGGTAAAAGTGGAAGGTCCTTTACACCTTGAGAGGATTCCAATTTCAGTCTTCTAGGTATAATATTTAACCAGTTAAATAGGCAATAACTTGATGTAACAAATCTTTTCTCTTTCCAGCTACACCTATATCTAGAGCTATATAAATCATGTGTTCTCTCCTGCATGGGAGAAATCACAGAGGTGAAGGCCACTGGGCTGGACCTAATTTGAATGGAGAAATGAACACAAATCAGTTCAATAATGGCAGAAATATTATTCTCATTGCACTCATTTCAAAAAGTCTCTAATTCCTCACTTTTATTCCTCTGGAATCATAAAGATTCTCACTACTGTACTGGGTTAAAGGCCCATTATTCTCTTCTGTTCAAAAATGTCTCAGTTGTCCAGCAGTTGTCTTCTTCTAGACTCCTAAATTCTCCCAACTCCAACCTAAGTATCTTTTATACTTTCTCTTCCCCCTTATTTTCCTAGATCTTTATTATATGACTAACTTTGATTTTTTAAATTAATCTTTTCCTTTTATTTTCAAGATATTTTAAGTTTCTATTCTTCTCCCCATATTTCTCATGCTTTCGGCACTGAAGCTCCAAAGATGCAGGTCTGATAAGGAGAACGTTTCTTAGAGAAGTGCGATAAGGAGATACTTGTGGTAGGAAACTTCTTGAGCAAGAGGTAAATTCATCTTATATACAAAAATATGACTTAAAATATATACATTAAGCAAATACAGATTTAATAATTAAATCTGAACATCAGCTGTGACATGCATATATTTCTTCGCCCATAGTGAGAATTCCCCAAAATATTGGTATATTTACTTTTTGTTTAATGTAGTTGCTATGAGTCAAGCGTGTCCCCCAAAAGTTCCTTTACTGAAAACTTGATCTCCCTTGTAACTGTGTTAAGTGGGTGGGAAGTTCAATTATGGTATTTGAAAGGTGGGGCCCTTGAGAGGTGATTGGATCATGAGGACAGTACCCTCATGAGGTGAATGGATTAATCCATTTGTGAAGTAATGAGTCATCATGGACATGGTTCTGATGGCTTTATAAAAAGAGTTAGTAAGAAGAGTTGCTCTCTTGCTCAGCCCATTCTTGCCATGTGACCACAGAACCCTTTAGAGAGTTTCTACACAGAAGAAGGCACTTACCAGAAGTGCCCCCTGGACTGTGGAATTCCCAGCCCCCAAAACTGTGACAAATAAATTTTGTTTCTTTATAAATTACCCACTTACAAGTATTCAGCTATAAGCAAAAGAATCAGACTAATACAATAGTTTCATAAGTCTTATACCAATACCAGTATAAGCAAAATAACTAAGAAGCCTTCATCAAAACAATTTGGGGGGCAGAGGGAGCCAGACCTCAATTTATTTCAGTAATTATTACATACTGTTATGTGTATCAAATCATCATGTTTTAAACTTTGAATATATACAATTTCTATTGGTCAATTAAATATTCTTAAATAAAAGAAAATATCAAAATATCTTTAAAATTATTCTTTGGTTTTGAATTGAAGATGCATGTGAAAGTTACTTATATTAATTTATTCTTTGTTCAGAGATTTTATGTTATCAATTAGATATACAGCTGATTTTTCAGTTTTTTGTTTGTTTTGCCTTTTTTTGCATTTAGCTTCACATTTTTTCCCATTCTTTGTCAATTTACATGTGTTGAAATATGTAAATTATTAAATGTACATCTGTTAAAATATGTAAATTATTACCATGATATCAAAATTAAGAACTTCTGCCCCCTTATATCTCTTCCACCTCCTTGTCAACATCTGCTTTATTTTAATTTCTGTTTTATCATTCCTATGCTTATTTTTGCCAAAGTAGTTCCTTAAGATAAACGGCAACAGCCTGTATGAATACACACTACTTTGCACTTTCCTCTTTGTCACTTAAACAATATAACATTGTTTGCTTGCTATCATTCCTTAACAGTTCATGAAGACCTTTATAATTTTCTGTTTTTATCTCTACATTGTACAAAATTGTGTGAACATATCAATTTATTTTGCTAATTTTCTATGTGTAAGCATTAAGATTATTTTCTTTTTTAAAAAAAATTTTTATTTTGTCGATATACAATATGATTGATTATTGTGGCCCATCACCGAAACCTCCCTCCCTCCTCCCTCCCCTCCCTCCCACCCAACAATGTCCTTTCTGTTTGCTTATCATATCAACTTCAAGTAATTGTGGTTGTTATATCTTCTCCCCCCCTCATTTTGTGTGTGTGTGTGTGTGTGTGTGTGTGTGTGTGTGTGTGTGTGTGTGTGTGTGTGTGAATTATATATTAATTTTTAGCTCCCACCAATAAGTGAGAACATGTGGTATTTCTCTTTCTGTGCCTGACTAACCTTATATAAGTATCACAATTAATAACTGTGATTTTTTTTTCATATTGCCAAAGATAGAAGATCAGGGAAGTTCCTAAAAGTGGACTTGCTCTGTCCATTTTTCTGCTTAGTGCCATATTTTCAACCACAGGAATTATTCCATTCCTTCTTCCCATCAGCAATATATGAGTGCCTATATTTGCCATAGCTTCACCAACACAACATTCTAGAAAAATTTTGAATTTTGTAATTCTGATAGGTGAAAAATATGTTTCAATGTAGTTTTAAATTGCAAATCTTTTACTGAGTGAAGTTGAATATATTGCATATGTTTAAAGACCATGTTTATGTTATATTTAATATTATCTCTTCAAACCTTTTGCATATTTTTCTGTTGAATTTTTCTAGTTTTTCCATTGACTTTTAAAAGTTATTTAGATATTAGTGACAAAAGCCCTTTATTCATGATATATATTATACATATCTATTCTGAGTTTGTCATTTTTCTCAATTTTTTTTGTGATTGTCTTATTCTGTCATGAAAAAAGTGAAAGAGTTTTGGTAACACAGTTGAATTAGTCAAATTTATTTTTCCTGCACCTAGTTTTTGAGGCATAGTTTAAAATTTTTATCTTGCAAAGTATAAACAAAAATTCACTTAATTTTTTAGACTATTATAATATAATGTTTTAAAGTTTTTCAGTGACTGATCCCTTTGAAGTTTATTCTTGTGTTTGGTATGTGGTATGGACTTAATTTTAATGTACTCCAAATGGCTAACCTGTTATGACAATGACGCTTATTAAAATTTTGATTATTTCATCCAGGATTTGATATGCTATCTTTTTCACTCACTAAATTTCTATATTTGGTTGGACCCATTTCCAATCATTCTATTTTATCCCACTAGGCTGCCTGTCAATTCATGTGCCAGGTAATACATTGTTTTTATTCATGGAATTTTTATAATAGCACTAGTTTCCCCTCCCAGTTCTTCATTTTCAGGAGCATCCTAGCTATTCTTGCTTTTTTATATTTTATAAAACTTACTCAACGTCAACTTTTCTACTTCCAGGAAATGAAGCTTGATGGTATTTTCATTAGGATCACATTAAATGTGTAAATTAACTTATAAGAAGAAATTCTTTATGGCTGTTTATCCATTTTTAGTTATTTATTTTTTTGTCAAATCTATTCTGGAGATTTTCAGAAGGGTTTTAAACTTTTCCTGGGTTTCGCAAATTTCCTGTTAAATGTAGATCAAAGTGTTTGATCTTTTCCTTAGGTTTTGTAAATAAGGCCTGTTTTTCTCTGCTTCGTCTTACTTTTATAAGATTAGAAGAATGTGTGAAATTCCCTTCATCTTTGAAATCTTCTCTGACTACTGTCTTTCTACAAGAGAGCAATTCCATTCAGGCTAGGATCACCTTCATTATTTGATACATTTTATAGCTTCAATTGCTATGTTATTGAAAACACAAGTTTATTTTGTTTCGTTCTGTTTTGTTTTGGTGTGTCTGTGTTAGGCACACCTCCTCCATCTCAAACTTTTTGAATCAGATACCTCTTTTCTTCATTTCTCTGCTACTACTAGTTCATCTCCTAGTAAATAAGAGTATTAGCGTCCCCCCTTTAAAGACTTTGTGAGAAATAAATTATATAAAAATGTAATGAACTTTCCCAAATCCATGCAACTAATTACTCAAAATATTGTTTTTATTCTTTTTCTATTTTTACCAAATAATAAAGAAATGTGTTATTGACTATCCATCTACCCTAGTCCTCTTGAGATTGCAGCACATGTAAACTGAGATCATTAAAAGAAAGGCAAATATTTCTTTAGCAACTCTTGCACCTCTTATAAGAAATCCAGTGGGAGAAGGCCAGAGTATATGGCATTTTAAGTTTTCATTAATCAGGACATGTCCACTCAAGAAATGGACTGTGGTGAGCCAGCATCATCTTCCGGACAGAAGTGACCTTCAAATCCCACATAATGAACGGAGGCAGAAAGTTAAATACATTTGTCTATTTGTCAGTTTCATGTTATTGAGGAATCCCATCCCTTTGATGGGAGTTCCAATTTTCCTTGTCTCTTTTGTGAGAAGTTATTTCCCCCCATCCCCACTCAGAGAAATAAGTGAGTTCGGGGAGAAAAAATGAATGTTCACTTAATTGTAAGGTTATTTTCTTCCACAGAGAAATGTAAATAAATAAAGTAAATATTGACTCTTAAATTTTCAAGTTTTATGATCTTGAACCTTTAAAAACAGAAAATATTAAAAACCTGAAAGGCACACAATAATTATCAACTTACTAATTTTCTTTCTTCTCTGATTCCATTTCTCATCCGACATGACATTTCTTTCTTATTGCTCATCTGACATTTCTCATCGCACATGACAGTTATACACATCTGAAAACAGAGTTCTCCTTCCCTTTCAACCATGAATAATAACACAAAGAACAGGTATTATATCAAGACTTTTTTGCCCTGATTATTTTTTCTACGTGCATAAAGGAATTAAACACTCCAGTATGCATTATTTTTCTGCCACCTGTTCAGAATGGAGTCATGCGGACAAAATAAAGTAATTTCAGAGGACTCTGTCACCACCATCCCTTCAGCCTCTCTTTTACTTTCCTTATTAAGAAAATGTAGACCATAGATAGAAGCATTAGGGTATGCTCTCCACCAGATATGAGAAAACCAATGTCTTTAAACGTGAGCACATCTAACCAGTTCCTATTAATGAGGTGTGTTTTTCTACATATTCATTGAAGAGAGTTCCAATAAAAACCTAACAGTTTAAGATTATGCTTTTGCTATCAGCATTTATCTTTGGATCATATCCTTTAGTTTGAAAAGGTTAATTGGCTGTGAATCACCCATGATTTTAATAAAGTAGACAATTTTAATTACCTGACATTTCTGGACTTAGTTTTCTGAAATATACTACCTTTTACTTGTGTTAGTTTGCATAGTTCTAATTCTTCAGGCATAAACTGACCATAAGTAGATAAGTTAACTTCAAAATACATAGCAGTGAAAACTGTTTTAATAATATATTTATGCATTGATAAATCAAGCTTTTCAAAATATATTTAAATATTTATGCACTTTATACAAATACTTATATGCCACTGTTTGAGAATGAATTCTTATAAATAATTTAGTGTTTACCACTTTAAATATAAAACATTTTATTACTTTAAGGAGTTAAGATAAAAATTATTCTAAAATGTACTACACATATTAAGATTTCTCAAAAGTAACACAGAAGATAAAGAATTTCATATAATATTAGGTCTTCATTTTGATCATGTACCGCACTGGATTCTACATGAGTATTATTTTTCTCCTATTAATGAAAAATTATAGACTAATATCTAAATTCTTTAAAGCATTGTGTTTTGTTTTGTTTTTCTATCTTTACTCTTCTCTCCTGGAATGACTAATGCTTCTATTTGGTACCTAAGACCTTACATCTTGAGCAAAACAAATCTCAAGATATAAGGGGTTTAAAATATGTGTTACAGTACAGCATTCATTCTCTGATATGGAATGAACATAGGCCACTCTATATTGATGACTGGAGTGAATAATGCATGCAGAAAGGACATTTTGAGGAGCAAAGGGACTTTAATCATGAGACAGGAAAGTGCTTTTTTGTTGTTAATATTCCTTACAGCTGCACAACCTTTTAAATGCATAGTTCAACGAGTTTTGAAAAACATAAGAACCCATGTAATGGTTAACCTAAAAAAGTTTACACCTGCCAAATGTAGTCAGCCATTTTCATCCTAGGCCTCAGGCAATAACTTATCTGCTTTGATCTTTTGTCTAGTTTTGGTCTTTTGGAATTTCATATAAATAAAGTTTGGCTTATTTCATTCATCAGAATGTTTTTGAGATTCATCTACATTATTGAATCTATCAGTCATTTCCTCTTTTTTGTTGTAGAGTAGGATTTCTTTTTTTTTTTTTTTAATTTTATTTTGTCAATATACATTGTGGCTGATTATTGCTCCCCATCACCAAAACCTCCCTCCCTTCTCCCTCCCCCCTCCCCCCCAACAATGTCCTTTCTGTTTGCTTGTCGTATCAACTTCAAGTAATTGTGGTTGTTATATCTTCTTCCCCCCCCCCGGTTTTGTGTGTGTGTGTGTGTGTGTGTGTATGTGAATTTATATATTAATTTTTAGCTCCCCCCAATAAGTGAGAACATGTGGTATTTCTCTTTCTGTGCCTGACTTGTTTCACTTAATATAATTCTCTCGAGGTCCATCCATGTTGTTGCAAATGGCAGTATTTCATTCGTTTTTATAGCTGAGTAGTATTCCATTGTGTAGATGTACCACATTTTCCGTATCCACTCATCTGATGATGGACATTTGGGCTGGTTCCATCTCTTGGCTATTGTAAAGAGTGCTGCGATGAACATTGGGGAACAGGTATACCTTCGACTTGATGATTTCCATTCCTCTGGGTATATTCCCAACAGTGGGATAGCTGGGTCGTATGGTAGATCTATCTGCAATTGTTTGAGGAACCTCCATACCATTTTCCATAGAGGCTGCACCATTTTGCAGTCCCACCAACAATGTATGAGAGTTCCTTTTTCTCCGCAACCTCGCCAGCATTTATCGTTCAGAGTCTTTTGGATTTTAGCCATCCTAACTGGGGTTAGGTGGTATCTCAGTGTGGTTTTGATTTGCATTTCCCGGATGCTGAGTGATGTTGAGCATTTTTTCATATGTCTGTTGGCCATTTGTATATCTTCCTTAGAGAAATGCCTACTTAGCTCTTTTGCCCATTTTTTAATTGAGTTGCTTGTTTTTTTCTTGTAAAGTTGTTTGAGTTCCTTGTATATTCTGGATATTAATCCTTTGTCAGATGTATATTTTGCAAATATTTTCTCCCACTCTGTTGGTTGTCTTTTAACTCTGTTAATTGTTTGTTTTGCTGTGCAGAAGCTTTTTAGTTTGATATAATCCCATTTGTTTATTTTTCCTTTGGTTGCCCGTGCTTTTGGGGTCGTGTTCATGAAGTCTGTGTCCAGTCCTATTTCCTGAAGTGTTTCTCCTATGTTTTCTTTAAGAAGTTTTATTGTTTCAGGGTGTATATTTAAATCCTTAATCCATTTTGAGTTGATTTTAGTATACGGTGAGAGGTATGGATCTAGTTTCATTCTCCTGCATATGGATATCCAGTTATCCCAGCACCATTTGCTGAAGAGGCAGTCCCTTCGCCAGTGAATAGGCTTGGTGCCTTTGTCAAAGATCAGATGGCAGTAAGTGTGTGGGTTGATTTCTGGATTCTCTATTCTATTCCATTGGTCAGTGTGTCTGTTTTTATGCCAGTACCATACTGTTTTGGTTATTATAGCTTTGTAGTATAGCTTAAAGTCAGGTAGTGTTATGCCTCCAGCTTTATTTTTTTTGCTGAGCATTGCTTTGGCTACGCGTGGTCTTTTATTGTTCCATATAAATGACTGGATAGTTTTTTCCATTTCTGAGAAAAATGTCTTTGGAATTTTGATGGGGATTGTACTGAATTTGTATATTCACTTTGGGTAGTATGGACATTTTCACTATGTTGATTCTTTCAATCCAAGAGCATGGAATATCTTTCCATCTTCTTGTATCCTCTCTAATTTCTCTCAGCAGTGGTTTATAGTTCTCATTATAGAGATTTTTCATCTCTTTGGTTAACTCAGTTCCTAAGTATTTTATTTTTTTGGTGGCTATTGTAAATGGGCAGGCTTTCTTGATTTCTCGTTCTGCATGTTCACTATTGGAGAAAAGAAATGCTACTGATTTTTGTGTGTTGATTTTGTATCCTGCTACTGTGCTGAAATCATTTATCAATTCCAACAGTTTTTTTGTAGAGGTTTTAGGCTGTTCGATATATAGGATCATGTCATCTGCAAACAGGGACAGTTTGATTTCATCTTTTCCAATCTGGATGCCCTTTATTTCCTTCTCTTCTCTGATTGCTCTGGCTAGTAATTCCAACACTATGTTGAATAGGAGTGGTGAGAGTGGGCATCCTTGTCTAGTTCCTGTTCTTAAAGGAAAAGCTTTCAGCTTTTCCCCATTCAGGATGATAGAGTAGGATTTCTTTATGTAAATGTATTACAATTTTTTAAAAAAATTCAAATATTTTGACTTTATATCAGGTTCCTATGTCTTATTATTGAGTTTTAAGAGTTGTTTTTACATTCTAAATAAAAGATCTTCTGTAAGATACATGTACTGCAATTATTTTCTTCCTGTCTGTGGCTTGCCATTGCTTTTACTTAACAGTATCTTTTAAAAAAGAGTTTTGGTAAAGTCTAATTTTGAAATTTTATTTATGTGTCTGTTTCTTTATTATTGATCCTGTCTGAGAAATTCTTGCCTATCTAAAGTTTGTGAAGATTTTTCTCCTTTTTTTTTTTTTCCATAGAAATCTTAGCATTTCAATTTTTACATTTAGGGCTATCATCCATTTGAAGATAGCATGATAGTTTGTTTCTAAGTTTGTTTCCTCTTAGGGATATCTAGTTATTCTAACATCATTTTTTTGGAAAGACTATTTTTTTCCTTTTTTTGAGTTCCTTTTTCTGTTCCACTGACCTGTCTATTCTTCACCAACACTGCACTACATTAACCATTGTAACTTTACACAAAATTATGAAATAAGGTGGTGCAAATCCTATACTTTGTTCTCTTTTCCTAAAACTTTTTGTTACCCTAAGTTATTTACATTTCCTTGTAAATACCATAATCAGCTTGACAACTTTTACAAAACCCTATAAAGATTTTGGATGTGATTGCATTAAATCTACAGGTCAATTGGGAAATAATTTATATCATAAAAAATTTGTCAGTCTGAATCCACCAATAACTCTCTCTATCTAAATCTTTAAAAATTTATCTCAAAATATTTTATACGTATAAGTAAAGGACTTGCACAGACATTAAATTTCTCTCAGAAATTTCTTATATTTTGTAAATACTATTTTAGTTTTGTTGTTTCATTTGTTCACTGCTAATATGCTATTTTTTAAAAAAAAATTTGCCCCCATTTCAAATTCATTTTTCATTTCTTCTCCATGAATAAAGATCTAAGCAATTTAAATACTTCTATTTGTCAGCTGGAATGATGCTAAGCTTTGTTAGCAAAAGGCACTGGTAGACATTAAATGAGGAAAAGATCTTGCTTTCTGGTTTCCATCTGCTCCAGCACCCATCTCTTATTGTGTAGCTTCTGCAGAGCACTTGCAGTGTATCATGCAGCTCCAGCTCCCATTAACTGAAGCACAGGCAACTTCTCCAGAACCCGGCTTCTGCAGTACATGAAGCTCCTCTTGCACCAGGGTTCTGCACCACAGGTTTATTTGCAGTACCAGACTTCTAAAACATATGCAGCTTCTATTGCACCAAGTTCCAGTAATAATGTTTGAATTTCCAGAAACAATTTCCTACAGCATGTGAATCTCCTCTAGCATCAGTATTCCATTGCCTGGCTGGTTTTTGCAGCACCGGGTTCCAATGGAATGTGCAGATTCTCTTGCACCAGAGTCCTGCAGCAAGAGGTGAATTTCCAGCACCAAGCCCCTAGCATGTGCAGCTTCTCTATAGTATCCAGGTCCAATACCATAGGTGATATTTCCAAAACTGTGATTCTGCAGTATGTGTAGCTGAGCTCTGCAGTGCTTGATGGCCAGAAGCATATAGCAGCACCTCCTGATATCCCTCTTGAAGAGTTTTGTAGTGGAGTACCTCTGGGGAGATCTAATCCTATGTCCGACTTTCACTGGCATCATAGAGGGTAGATTTCTAGAAAGTTCCTCAGGCATAGCACCACAGTGACTTCTCTGCCACTCAACGATACATAGTAGTGCCCTGTTCAACAAGGTCTCTCATATCAGCTCTGTGAGTAAGGGGAAGCTGTTTCATGGGTGCTTTATCACAGTATTAGGGGTTGTGGCTATTCCTTTATGAGGATAATACATTAACACAATACATTTGGTGACAATAAGTTAACATATTTATATATTGCAGGATTTGATTGTTTAGATATTTTAAAATTTTTTTGGCATTTATGTCTTACAATATATGTATTTTTTTGTTTACCCTCTTTTAATTTCTGTTTTCAAAATTATGGTAATCCTGGTTTCATAACATGAATTGCGATTTCTTTCCTCTTTTCTTTTCTGGAATTGCACATATAAAGTTGGTACTGCTTCTTTCCTTAAATATTTGGCAAAATTTGCTATTGATGTTTTTTGGGTTTCAAGATTCTTGTTTGTGTGGTAAAATGTTTTAACCAAAAAGTTCAATTTTATCCACATGCATATGAATTTACATATTTTCTTTTCTTCTTAAATAAATTTTGATAGTTTGTACCTTTTAAAGCGTACTTCCATTTTATCAAAGCTATCAAATTTATTGGCATAAAGTTGTTTGCTATATTTTATTAGCCCTTTACTGTCTATAGGATCTATAGTGATGTCCCTCTTTCCACTACTGATATTTCTATCAAAAGTTTGTGCCATTTTTCTCCTTTCCTGGTCAGTCTGGCTAGAGATTTATACATTTTATTAATCTTAAACAATCGTGATTTGATTTCATTGACTTGTCCTATTGTATTTCTGTTTTCAATTTTATTGACTGCAGTCTTTTTTTCCTTTATTTTCTTCCTTCCACTTTTTTTTAACAAATAAAAATATGCTTTATTAATTCACTAATACTAACTCTCATATCTGTTATTTTCTTTGTTATGACTTATAACTCTTGTGTTTTTTTAAATATAACTAAGAATTTTCTCTAAATTAGTTTTCAGGTAAGCATTGCATATGACTTATAATGCTTTAAGTAGCAAAAGTGTTTATAAGAAAAAAAAGTCCTAGATTAGAAGTGATTTTCTAGAAATAATAATAGTGTATACTAGAACATTTAGAGTGACTCCTGAAGCTATATCTACAAGATAATAAAATAGGAAAGTTTCTATGAATTGAATCTCTTTACATTATTTAATAAACTAATAAAATATTTTACTAAAATTCTGTAGCTTCTTTGACAAATTAATTAATAATTTCATCCATGATTATTCATAAAGATGGCAATATTTATTAATACTTATTTCACAATAATAAACTTTTCAAATGCCACTTTAACATGTCATTCATAGTGAAATTATCTGAATATGTCTTTTTGACCTATACATTTTGAAAAGATATGGTAAATATATAGTCAGTTTTATAAATGTCTTTACACATAAAAAATATTACATGTTACGTTATGCTAATTTTCTCAAATCATTACATATCTGGTAAACAAAAACACAAAATAAATCAAACTGCTCCAAAGGCTTTAATGTTGTTATAGATATTTCAAGATAAAATATATATTTTTGTAAATGGTTTCTTTAAAGCTGAATGCTAGAAATTATACCTTTGAACTTAAAATATTTTTGCTTTTAATTTAAACTATTCCATTTTTCAAAGATAAGCATTTTGAAGTATATGATAACTGCTTTTTTTAATGATAAAAATGGGCTCTTACTTCCTTTTCAGTACAATTTCGGCTTGTAGGTAGGGGCCTAAGGAAATTCAGTTTATTGAAGAAAGGACACTGGAAACACATTGAGTTGTACAGCTAATAGTTGAATATTGGTATAAAATCACTATTTGTATCTAGAACTGATAGTGTAGATAGTATGCCTTTAAGAAACAAAATATTGTAAGAAGCTTCATAAATGTCGAATTACTGAGCTAAAACTAATAATAATGACAGGTATGACAAGCATAATAATAATCATTTTGTATTTTCACAACCTCATGACACGTAACATTAGAGTGGCATAATTGTAAGTAGTAGAGTTCAGTCAAAATATTTTAATCCCAATTTATGCAGTATGACTAAATTACTGCAAAACAATGACACATATAATGCATATGTAAATTGCTTTGGGTAGAAATTGAAACCATAAGTCAGTCACTATTTTAATTTTGGTTGGAGATATTATTGTAACATATTGCTTAAATCTATTCTAGTTGGTAATACACATGTACTAGAAATCATGATATTTCATAGATATGGAAGATTTATTTTATATGAACTCTTCAAATTACCAAAAGGCAAATTTCTGAAACAGATAGTTGGGGGATACTTAGTTCTCAGAGACCACATAGAAGAGGAAGCTATTTTGAATTATAAGTTGTAGTTAGCAAAAACATCTCCTTTACTTTCAAATGAATCCTGGAATTCTGGTGAATTTCCTTCTATAACCTCATATAGATAAAAAAAAAAAGATTTTATTGTCTATACTTGAGTGAATACTTCAAAATTATACCATGATTCAAAATAAATCTTCTCAGGATAAAAATTTAAAGGTTCCCAAGATAGGTCACTGCCAAACAGACATAATGATTCTGTTTCCTTGATCTTTTACCTTCCTCTCAGATTCTGTTGAACCAGGGCTCTCAAGTTTTACTCCCTGCAGAGAAAGTGTCAGCAGAAAAGGTGAAGTTATTAAGAAAGTTGGCATATACAGCACATCCTAGAGGACAGAGCTGTCTTCTTTGTTTACACATTATCATTGAAAGTTTGAAGCATATTAGTTGTCCTACTTTAAAATCTGCCAAATACAGAACCTAATACAATAATTTGTGTTTAAGAGTTTTATTTCAAAAAGTATGTAGGAAGTGGGAATATAAAATAGGAAGGGAGGAAAACCAATAAAGGTTCATAATTGGTAGTTGCCTGTATGGGAAACTGAGACTTAATCCCACTATTTTAATATTTAGAACATACAGAGATTTTTTTTTTCTGTCAAGAGACAAGCTGATCTCTTCTACCAACTCACAGATCACATTGCTTAAAGGACACTCTAGGCATTAAAACCTCTGGATGTGCAGATAGGCAGAAACAATGTCTGAGTATATTCCAGTGACTAAAATACGCCCTCAAACAGAAGGATGCAGGAAGGCATACCTGTGTTATGCTATCTGTCTATGCTGAACCTCCAAAGAGGGTTGGTGAGAGAAGAACCCACTCAAATGCCCGTGGGACCCACATGAGGTTTTCTGTGTCCTGTCCTTGATTCTTGAAAGTAATGGTCAACCACAATCTCTAAAAAGAAAGGCATGCAACTGGAGAATCAGTAAGATGATCTGTAACAAAAGTTGAGTTTTTCCTCCTGTAAATGATGTCAGCCTGGTAACACTCTGGGGCAGCTATCTTCCATGTAATTACTCAGCAATTAGGTCTTTGATGTTATGTCCTTTCCTGCTCAAAATGAGGTCTCGCTTGGAAACTTTGACAGGGGATAGGAGACACAGGAGACTTCACATGTGACCTGGTAAGCTTGGAACCAGAAACGGAACATTTAATTTCTGAACAAAGCCAATTGACAAGAGAGAATATCAAAGCTCTTCCCAACACCAAGCATCAGGACACCAATAAGACACCACCCAGACCCCAGGACAGTAAAGGAAGATGAGTATCATGTCCAGGGAGCTGTGATAAAGGTTTTCACACTGTTCTATTTTTAAATTGAATGTAATTCCACAATTCAGTAACAGGAGGGAATAGAGAAACTTCTAAAAATAATTTTAAGACGGCATCAAAGATTTGGGGTAGTTCTTTGCATTGCCAAAATAAAATTACTTTTTAAAACATCACGCTTAATAAAAACCCAAAAACTTGAATTCGGATCACACATTGGCAAACAAAGAAGAGACTAACAAAGATAAGAATCTGAGTACGTACAGAGATTTACAATCGGATACAGCTATTATTTCAGACTATTGAGGAAATTATGTGTTGTTCAATATACGCAGATGGATGTTTGGTTAAAATTAGGAAAAATCATTAAAATTACAACACAATATATTTCGTGTCATTTAATTAATATATAGAAACTATAAGATGTGTGAAATGGGAATACATATCAATATTTTATTTTTGCAAATGGAGAAATTATTTCTAAAGAAAGAAAGAAATCACCATTTTGACTCATCAATATAAAAACTTGACAATGGAAAACACAGGAAACAATTTTAAATGATAAAAAAAATAAAGTGATGGAGATTTAATGATTTCATTCGTTTCAATTGCTTTCTCATTTGTATGTTTTTTATATAAATTAATTATAGAATGTGTAAGTACAAAGCTATGTCAATTTTTTAGAGCAATCAAGACATTAGAAGAGAATGCCTAAAAAAGTATGAATGTGTGTGAAGAAGTTTCTAAGCTAATGAATAATTTAGGAAAGCAAAAAGCTTTCAAATTAAATAATGACAATTCAGATAGTCCCTCTGACACTAACAGCATTTTATGCTTTGACAAGTACCTTAAATATTTTCAGATCTCACTTTTCCCATCATAAATGAGACAATTGAGTTGCACTGGAGTGAATTTAAGATGAAATAAAAAATAACTTTAATGAAACCTTGGCATCTAATAGAAAAAGAAACTGATATCTGGTAGCAAAAATACAATAGAGGATTTTATTTGAAAACTATCAAGTGCTTTGCATGAATCAGTACAAATGAGGCATTTACAATTGTTCCTAAATTGTGTATTTAGAAAGTTATGCCCAAACATTAAAATTCTCAGAGAAATTATTACCACATGGAATGGATACCTTTTTAATATTAAAAATAGTGTTTTACACTTTTTGTGTTACAACTGCAGGATAAATTATGAAAGAGTTATTTTATTTTTTATGTTTTGGACTGATTTTTTCAGTCAATAAAAACTATTAATTTTTCACGTGATTCTTTCATGTAAATTTATCTTTCTTTTCTTTACACTTTAAACTATAAACAAAATATATTTAGAAAACTTTAGGTATGTTTTACCACTTTTCTCTGAGTCAAGGGCAAAAAGATGTCATATCTAATGTTTCATGTAGTCAGCAATTTAGTGTTTGTTTGCTTTTTAATTCACAGTTAAAAAAATAGCAAAATCTGCAATACCAAATAGTTTATTGCAAATAAAAAATAAAGGCAAGAAATATTCAGTGCTATTTAGGATGATTTTTACACATCTTTTTAAAAATAGGCTGTACATTTGATTGAATTTTGCCCCAAATAATTATAATTTGAATGTATTTGGTCTAACATTTATTATTAACATTTTTATTATCATTCAAATAGATACTCTGAATTTTTACATTTTCATAAGAATGAGAGTCCCTCTCTCTTAAAATGATAGTTGCTGTTGTGGGGTAAGGTAATTTGGAAAAGCAAAAACAAAGCTCAGTAAGTCTTATATTGCTGCAAAGCAAATTACTCTAAAACTTTGTATGATAAAACAGCAAATGTTTACTATGTCACCGAGTTTCTGACAGTCAAGAATTTAGCGTGGCTTAGCTGGTAGTTTTAGCTCAGAGTTTGCAACAAAGTTGCTTCTTAACAAAGCGCTAATGATCTCAAGAACTGACTGTGGGTTTAGAATTGGCTTCCAAGATCACCCACCTGATTGTTGTTGGCAGGCCTCAGTTCCTCACTGGCACTGCCTGGAGGTTTCAATTCCTCAGCCTGTGCACCTCTTCATATAGCTACTCAAAGTATGACAGCTTATTTCTGCCAGAAAGAGTAATGAGAGAAAGAGAGAGTGTGCTAGTAAACATTTTCAAGACCTGTGTGAGTCTCCTGTGTATGTCATGAAGATTCACTCTATTAGACAAAAGGCTGTTCCATAGACTTTTCTGAAAAATTCATTTTTATTCTTTACCTCTGTCCAGATGGCTGAATATATCCCTGTTTCACATGCCTAATCTCTTCAAAGAGCATTTTGTGTGAACATACACTGGAACCTCTAGTTCCTTCCTAGACATTAGCAAAAAGCTTTCCAGTCATATGCTTCTTTCTACAGCATCCTCTCTGATGGTGAACTTCTTAATTTAGCATCTTCTGCAACCTAGATAGGCTGAGATTTTTTCAAACCATCAAGTTTGGTTTGTTCTACTTCACAGTTCTTTGTGGAATATTCTTAAAGCAAATGTACTTCAAAGGGCCTGGTTTTCCAAAGCCTTGCAGTTTCAAATATTGACCTTGTGGAGGACTGAAAATTTTCCTCAGGCTATAAAGTCTCTGGTGTAAGATAAAGATTTGTGGCACAGCAAGGTTGTGGGATCAAAGACAGACTAATTACTGATTGTTATGTAAAGATACTGAGAAATTGCTATAAGAAGGAACGTTTGCTAAGATCAAGCTTGTGTTGATAAGATCACTTAATTGTCTACTGGAATGTCATCTGGCTTGTTTCACTGAAAGTTACCAGCCTATATTGTTAAACTATAACCCCACCTATGTTCTCTTCCTGTAACTTCCTGGTCTGGAAAATAAATGCAGGAAGAGAATCCCAATTTGGGGTTAATTTCCCAAGGAAGGGATGCCTCTCGCTTGAGGGTTCTGGGGAGATTAACCACTTCGGGGTCTCTCACTGCTCAGAAGAGATGGGCTTTGAGTAATCCTTTGTGGCTCTGTCACCCAGGGGAAGTGGGGTGAAAAATCTGTGGGGGACAAAGTGACAGTTGTTCACTCAGTCTATCTCTTTTTCTCCCACATTTTATTACAAGTACCAAGAAGAAACCCCACCACATCTTTAACACTTACCTTGAAAATCTTCTCAGCTAACTTTCCAAGTTTATACTTGACAAAATTTTCTTTCCACATAATTGCAGGACACAATTCAACTAAGCTTCTGCCACTGTATAACAAGGATCTCCTTTCCTCTAGTTACCAATAGCATATTTCTCATTTCTATATGAGCTGTCACCAACAATACCTTTAATGTCCACATTTCTAACCATAGTCTTGACACAATAATTTAGTAATTCTCTAAGGTGATATATGTTTCCTATACCATGCTCATCACTTTTTTCTGAGTTTACACCAGCAGACTCTTAAATGTCCATATTTCTACTATCAATCTAAGGTAATCTAAGCTTTTTCTAGCATGATCATCAAAATTTTCCAGCCATTTCCCAATTCCAAAGACATTTCCACATTTTAAATATTTATTATAGCAGCACACAACTTCTAAGTACTAAAATCTATAGTAGGTTCCTAAGGCTGCTCTAACAATTTACCACAAAATTGATGATCTAAATGAACATAAATTTATGATCTTACAGTTCTGGAGGGCAGGAATCCAAAAACAGGTCTCACTGTTCTAAAATCAAGGTGCAAGCAGAAATGCACTCCTTTCTGGAGACTTTAGGGGAAAATCTGTTTTCTTGCCATTTCCAAATCTATCTTCTATCATCAAAGCCAGCACTGGCCATTCCAGTCTTTCTCATGATGCTTCAATCTCACACTGACTCTTCTGCTTCCCTCTTTCACTTGTGAAAACACTTCTAATCACATTGGGCCCTCCCATTTCATCCAGGACAATCTGAGTGTCTTTAACATAACCACATGTGCAGAGTTTCTTTTGATGTGTAAGGTTCTAGAGATTGGTACACAGACATCTTTGAGGGGGGACGTTATTTTGCCCACCACAGTTTGGTAGCATCAGTTTCATAAGATCTGAGGTTTATAAGTAGTTTCTCAGCTGCAACAAAACCTCCTTCATCTGTTACACCCCTCTGAACCACTCTATATCACCCCTGGAACTAAGGGAGCAAACATGAAACTTGTGCTGTGTGCAGTATTTTGAGCAAATGGTCCTTTGTCTCTGACCTAGGAGTCTGATTTCTTTTGCTAGCATCAGTAACACTGCAACAGGCTCACTTACTCATTAGCTTCAAGGAGGGTAAAATCTCAAATGCTTCACAGTATAGAAATGCCTTAATCTGATACCTTTTGAAATAATTGGCCACTACATTGCAATGATCCCCTTCCTCTAATTTCTAATAACATTTACATTGTTTTCTGCAAGCTTTCATGCACAGGCTTATCAAAGAGCATAAAGCTTTTCTTAATGGCTTCCTCATCCATGTTGCTATGAATGGCTGAGTATATATACCATATTTTAGTAGTATTCTGCTGAGTATATATACCATATTTTCTTTATCCAGTCTTCCATTGGTGAACATTTAGGTTGGTTCTAACTCTTTGCTATTGTGAATAGAGCTGTAATAAACATGAGAGTGCAGGTATCCCTTTGACATTAGGATATTCATTTCTTTGGGTATATACCCAGCAGTGGGATTGCTGGATCATATGGCAGTTCTATCTGTAGTTTTCTGAAGAATCTCCATACTGTTTTCCATAATGGCAGAACTAATATACAGTCCCACTAACAGTGTAGGAGAGCTTGCCTTTCTCTGCATCCTTGCTAGCATTTCTTATTCTCTGTCTTTTTGATAATAGACAGTCTAATTGGGGCAAGATGATATCTTAATGTGTTTTTTATTTGCATTCCCTGATGCTCAGTGATGTTGAGCATTTTTTCATGTGTCTATCAACCATTTCTATATCTACCTTTGAGAAATGCCTGTTCACTCCTTTGCCCATTTTTAATTGGGTTACTTTTTTTTTTTTTTTTTTTTTTACAGTTAAGTTGTTTCGTGTTCCTTATGCATTTTGGATATCAAACCCTTTTCAGATGCATGATTAGCAAATATTTTCTCCCATTCTGTAGGTTGTCTTTTTGCTCTATTAATTGTTTATTTTGCTGTGCAGAAGCTTTATCATTTGATACAGTTCCATTTGTTTGTTTTATTTTGTTGTCTGTGCTTTTGGTGTCTTATTCATAAAGTCTTTGCCAAGTCCTATGGCCTAAAGTGATTCCCCTAGGTTTTCTTTTAGGAGCTTTATAATTTTAGCTCTTTTATTTAAGTCTTTAATCCATTTTGAGTTGATTTTGTTATATGGTGAGAGGTATGTGTCTAGTTTCATTCTTCTATACACAGATATCCAGTTTCCCTCTTTATTGAAGAGGCAGTCTTTTCCCCATTGTATGTTCTTTGTGCCTTTGCTGAAGATCAGTTGGCTGTAAGTATGTGGGTTTATTTCTGGGTTCTTTCTTCTGTCCCATTGGTATGAATGTCTGTTTTTATGCCAGTAACATGATGTTTTGGTTACTATAGCTTTGCAGTAAAATTTGAGTTCAGATAATTTAATGCCTTTGGCTTATTTATTTATTTATTTATTTATTTATTTATTTATTTATTTATTTATTTGCTCAGGATTGCTTTGGCTATTGGGAGTCTTTTGTTTTTCAATATGTCTGTTAGGATTATTTTTTTTTTTCCTATTTCTCTGAAGAATTTAATTGGTATTTTGATGGATATTACATTGAATCTGTAGATAGCTTTGGGTACTTTTTACATTTTTGCAATATTAATTCTTCCAATCTAAGAGCATGGAATGTCTTTCCATCTTTTTGTGTCTTCTTTAATTTCCTTCAGCAGTTACTTGTAGTTGTCATTACAGTGATCTTTCACCACTTTGGTTAAATTTATTCTTAGTGTATTTTATATATTTATTTTAATGGCTACTGTAAATGGGTTTGTGTTCTTGATTTCTTATTCTGCTAGTTCGTTGTTAGAGTATAAGAATGCTACTGATATTTCTGTGTTGATTTTGTATCCTGTAACATTACTGAAACTGTTTAACTCTAAGAGCTTTTTGGTAGCGACTTTAGGTTATTCTATATACATAAGATAATATCATCTGCAAACAGGATGCCTTTTATCTCTTTCTCTTGCTTCATTGCTCTGGCTAATACTTCTGAAACTATATTAAATAAGAGTGGTGAGAGTGGACATCCTTGCCTTGTTCCTGTTCTTAAGGGAAAGTCTTCCAGTTTTTCCCCTTCAGGATGATATTGGTGGTGGATTTGTAATACAAGGCTTTCACAATATTGAGATACTATCTTTCTATACCTAACTTTCTGACAGTCTTTACCATAAAGGGATGCTGAAGTTTATCAAATGCTTTTTCTGCATCTATTGAGACAATCATGTGGTTTTTGTTCTTGATTTTGTTGATGCGGTGTACCACATTTTTTATGTTACTGTATTCTGTTTGGTAATATTTTATTGAGGATTTTTGCATCTATGTTCATCAAGGATATTGGTCTGTAATTTTCTTTTTTTGTTGTATCCTTGTCTGGTTTTGGTATCAGGGTGATGATGGCCACATAGAATGAGTTTGGGAGAATGGCTTCTGTTTCATTTTTTGACATAGTTTGAGGAGAATTGATACTAATTCATCTTTAAAATTTTGGGAGACTTTAGCAGTAAAGACATCTGGTCCTTGACTTTTCTTTGTTGGCAGACTGCTAATTACTACTTCCATCTCGTTACTTGTTATTGGTCTCTTTAGGTTTTCTATTTCTTCTTGGTTCAGTCTTAGTAGTTTATATGTTTCCTGAAATTATCCATTTCCTCCAGGTTTGCAAATTTGTTGGTGTATAGTTGTTTATAATAATCTCTAATGATTCTTTGTATTTCTGTGGTATCAGCTGTAATGTTTCCTGTTTCATTTGAGAATTTTTTAATTAGGGTATTATCTCTTCTTTTTTTAAAGTTATTCTAGATAATGATTTGTCTATTTTGTTTATCTTCTCAAAAAACAACTTTTTGTTTTGCTGATCCTTTGTATTGTTTTATTGCTTTCCATTAATTTAGTTCCACTCTGATCTTAATTATATCTTTCCATTTACCAATTTTGGGATTGGGTTGTTCTTGTTTTTCTAGTTCTTTGAGGTGTAGTGTTAGGTTATTTGATGGAAATCTTTGTAGTCTTTTGATATAAGCATTTATTGCAACAAAATTCTGTTTTAGTACTGCTTTTGCTATTTCCCACAGGTTTTGATATGATATGTCTTTATGTTCATTAGTTTCTAGAAAATTTTTGACTTTCTGTTTAATTTCTTCTTTGGCCCATAAGCTGTTCAGGAGCATGCTGTTTAATTTCCACATGTTTGTAGTTTCCAGAATTTCTCTTGTTACTGATTTCTAGTTTTAATCCATTCTTTCTGAAAAGATACTTGAAATTATTTCTTTGTTTAATTTGTTAACACTTCATTTGTGACCAAACATGTGGTCCGTCATGGAGAATGTTCCAGTGCTGATGAGAAGAATGTATATTCTGTAGTTGTTGGATGAAATGTTCTGTATATATCCACCAGGTCCTATTAGTCTAAAATGTCATTTAAATGTGTTTTTCTGTTAATTTGTTGCCTAGATGATCTGTCCAATACTGAGATAGGGGTGTTCAGTTCCCCAACTATTATCATAATGGAGTCTATCTCTTTCTTTAGGTCTAATAGTGTCTTTTTTATACATCTGTGTGCTCTAGTATGGGTGCATAAATATTTATGATTGTTATATATTTTTGCTGGATAGATCTCTTTATATTTATATAACAGACTTATTTGTCTCTTTTTATGATTTTGGTTTAAAGTCTATTTTATCTGATATAAGAGTAGCTACTACTGCACATATTTTATTTCTTTTTGCAAGATATATCTTTTTCCATACCTTCACTTTTAGTCTTTGTCTGTCTTTACAGGTGTGGTAAGTCTCCTGTTGACAGCATAGAGTTGGGTATAATTTTTTAATCCAATGAGTCTATCTGTGTCTTTTGAGTAGGGAATTTAATCCATTTACATTTAGGGTTGTAATTGAAAAATATTTTCTTACACTTGATATTTAATTGCTTTTCCTATGGTTTACTTAAATATCTTTTGTTCCTTTCTGCCACTTTTGTTTATTTTGTCTTCAGTGATCATTGTTTTTTTCAGGTGATATGCTATAGTTTATTTCTCTTTAAGTGGTGTTTGTTCTTTACCATGTATGCATGGTGGTGATTATCACTATTTAGGTCCAGGTGCAGGTCTCCCTTAAGGATTTCTTTTAGATCTAATCCTGTCATGGTGAACTCCCACAACTTTCGTTTTTCTGGGAAATACACTATTTCCCTTGGTTTCTTAATGAATTCTTTCTGGGTGTAGTATTCTTGACTTGTCGGGCCTTCAAAACTAATGCCACCTTAAGTGATATTATAAGTGGCGCCATTATAGGCCCACAAGGGCGTATTAATGTGGCAGCCTAAGGTGGCACCAGGAGGAAGTAGGGTGGGAGTGTCTGCGGGAACCTTGCCTTAGCCCTTATTGGCCAAATACGTGCTTCTGTGCTTATGAAAACTGCATGGTTGCAATAGCTAGGCATTGAGACAGGATGCATGCCCTTGACATTTAAGCTGATAGGATTATGTTGAAACCTCCCCTCCCCAGCTGCATATAAAAGCAAGTGCTCGTGTGATAATAAACGGAACTGCTTGACAGAACCCCTGCTGCTTCTGAGTGTCCTTTAAACTGGGCTGGTTGGGGCCGGAGGTGTGCTCACCTCTCTTCACAACTCTCTTTCCCCATCTCCTTCCAAAGGGGACAGGAGGGAAATAGTAATCTGAGCCATTTGCTCGCTCCCCCAAAAGGAACGAGGCTAGGGCTGTTCGGGTCGGCCGGCGGCAGACCCGACAGAGTGGTGCCCCGTGTGAGGAGTTTTTTAAAACTTGTGGGTGAAAGGCGAGCAAGTGAGGCCCCTGGCTGCTCAGTCCTGAAAGAAGGTTGACGAAGGGTGATCAACCAGCAGAGTGGCCCCCACAACCGTGGTAGTTGCCGTGTAGTAATCCACCTGCGTGTCAGGGTGAGTACAATAACAGGGGGAAGTCCCTGCACTTCTCTGCCCTGTTGCTTCCCTTTGTCCCTTCCTCGTGGGGCAACATGGGAGGCGTGTATGGAAAGAGTGACGAGACAGCCTGCAAGGCTCTAAAGTACATGTTAAAAAGCAGAGGCCTAGAAATATCTGACTCCACAGTCACCAATGCCTGGCGTCATGTGGTGCAGGTGGCCCCTTGGGCATCTTCGTCTGACTTGTTCTCGTATGAGACTTGGGACTGGGTTCAGACCCTGGCCAGAAAGAATGAGATTAGTCAAGAGCTAGACCCCCCTTAGGGTTCTACCTAACCATCTCTGCCCTAAAGCTTTGCTTCCATCACGAGCATCAGGAAGGGGCAGAAAGGGATTGGGCGCAGTTCAATGAGGGGAGAAAAAAGGAAACAAAGCTGCCGATGCAAGGCCCTGAGCCATTGTGTGATACCTATGCCCCTACCCTGTACCCTCCTCTCCCGGCATACTCACCCCACCAAAGTTTAGCTGAAGGAGAGAAAGCAGCACGTGAAGAAGTGGAGGAAGCTAGCCCACCTTTAAAAACATCCCCGGCAGAGCCACAGGTTTTTCCTGTCATGGCTCGCTGGGAACCCCCAGCCATCCACAGACCATGGGGGGAAGCGGCCCCTCAGGCCTATCCAGTCAACATTGCCCCGGGTGGAAATAGGCCGGCCGTTTGGTACCCTTGGGAAGCTCATGACCTTAAAGAGCTGAAAAAGGCTGTCGCAGAGGATGGGCCCAATTCCCCATGGGCAGAAACCATCCTCCAGGGCTTAGCGCACCAACCCTGCACGACCCAAGATTGGAAAATGCTCTGTAAAGCTGTCCTCCCCCCAAACTTGTTTATCAAGTTCTGCGCCTTCTTTGAAGAAGAGTGCCATGTGCAGGCAGAGATAAACCAAGCAGCCAACCCATCCATCCCTATCAGCTTCGGCATGCTGTCTGGAACAGCAGATCAATTTAGTACTGGAATCCAACAGGCTGCTATCCCAGCCCCCTACCAGGACCAGGTTAGGGCAACAGCGTTAGCCGCATGGAAAAAGTTGGCTCAAGGGCACCGTTAGCCCACAATGGCCGGGGTCACCCAGCGCATTGGAAGTGTGAGTGCTGGTCTAAGTTTGACAAGGATGGAAAGCCTTTAAACTAGAGGAGGGGCAATCCCCAGCCCCATCACCCCAAGGGGATACAAAGCCAGCGCCTCCATGCCCTACCAGGTGGCCAGTACCCCAGGCTCGTTGGACTCTACCTATAGTCCCTTGTTTAAGACCAAAAATGAATCCTAAAATTCAAGGCAAAGAGTTCCGATGCCTTTTTGATACGGAGGTGGATCGAACAGTCCTTAGACGGGAAGAAGTCCCTTTGAGCTGGAAGTTAGTTCCAGGCCCCCAAATTTTGGGGGTAGGGGGAAAACTCCAACCTGGGAAACCCATGAAATCCTTCACTGGGAAGATGCTGATGGCACAAAAGGGGAAGTAAAACCTCTCATTGCTGCCGGATTGGCAGCCAACCTGTTAGGCCAAGATGTTCTAGGCCAAGCAGATGCTTTCATTACCACTGACCATAAGGCCCTTTATGGAGATATCCTAGATGAGGAGGAGTATCAGCAACAGTTTAATCTCCCCTGTTTTCCAAACTATAGGGGGGACCCCACTTTTCAGGACCTAAGAAACCATCTGCCTCTCCCCAGGTTCAAGTTCCCAGAAACTCCTCATAAACAGATGGCCGGTCACCCCCAATCCTAGAGGCCACTGCTCCCCTGGTGCCCCCCATCCGTTGGGTAAATGGGCTCCCAGTTTGGGTAGAGCAGTGGCCACTTCCTGATAATAAATTGCAGGCCCTACAACAAATTGTTGATGAGTAGCTCCAAGCAGGGCATATTCGCCCATCCACTAGCCCCTGGAATACTCCAGTATTTGTAATTAAAAAGGCCTCTGGAAAGTGGAGAATGCTACAAGACCTTAGAGAGGTCAATAAAAGAATGATCCTTCAGGGCATGCCACAGAGAGGACTGCCACAAACCCTGCTATACCAAGCAACTTATACCTAGTAACTGTAGATGTCAAGGACTGCTTTTTCTCTATTCCACTGCACCCGAATGACTGTGAAAAGTTTGCTTTTTCTATCCCCTCCGTAAACTTTCAGTGTCTCGATTGACAGTTTGAGTGGGTGGTGCTTCCCCAAGGCATGACTAATAGTCCCTCATTTTGCCAAATGTTTGTCTCTCAGTTGCTTAATCCTGTAAAACAGCTGCCGCATGTAGTTCTTTATCTTTACATGGATGACATAATTCTTGGGGCACCAACGCCCACGGACTTATCTCAGGCGCTCAGCCTAACTCTCTCCTGCTTGACTAAACGGGGGTTACAGGTGTCAGCCGATAAGGTCCAGACCATACCTCCATTTAAAATTCTGGACACACTTTTAACTTTAGAAAAGGCTAGCCCATTAAAGCTTCAGCTAACCATCTCAAACTCGTATCCTCTCCCTCAATTACAAAAGCTTCTAGGCGAAATAAATTGGCTACGCTCATGGATCCCCCTTTCCACCAGCCAGCTCGTTCCCCTGTTTGCCCTGTTGCACGCCTCTGACCCCAGCACCCCCTTCATGCTCCTGCCTGAGTGTCGACAGCTTTTAAAGTCAGTCCAAGATCTCCTAAACAGTGCCCAGTTGAAACGCTATGACCCCGAGTCCCCTATAGAGTTATGGCTCATAGCCACTAACACCACATACATGGCTGCCATAACCCGAAGGGGGGAGCCACTCTAATGGGTACACTTATCCCTAGGAGGGGCCCCCCGGGTGTACACCACTCTGAACCAAGCTGCTGACCTAATAATGAAAGGAAGGGAATGCTCACTAATATGTTTCACAAAGTTACCACAGAAAATTGTCGTCCCCTTCCGCTTGGCAGATTTTTTTAGCTCCATATCAAACCCGGCTGGCACTGGCTCTAGAAGGGTATCTTGGGGTTGTTGATTGCCACTATGGCAACAATAAATGGGTCTCCACCTTCAAAGAGCTGTCATGGACTAACCCACAGCTTTTTGTCACCAACCCCCTGGTAGACGCCTACAATGTCTTCACAGACGGGGCAAATCAGCGGCTGCTGTATTTATTTACAACCCCACATGCACCACATCACAGGTGGCCCCCTCTACTCATTTTCACCCCTGTGATGGGTCAGCACAATACAAAGAGTTGCTCGCTATACTCCTTGCCCTGCAAAAGGTGCCAGACCCCATTAACCTTTTTACAGACAGCTTATATGCAGCCAATCTTCTCCCTGGGCTTCCGGGAGCCCACATTCACTTAGATTGTAATCCCATCTCCTCCCTTATGATCCAAGTAAGGGGTACCTTACAAGGCTGCAATAACCCTATTTTTGTTCAACACCTTCAGGGTTATCAAGGGATGCCAGGATTTCTAGCCACTGGAAATGCCCAGGCAGACACTCTTGCCTCTCAGGGCCCTAAAATATATGCAATAGATAGTGCCAGCCAACTGCACACTTTAACTCATGTAAACTGGCAAGGCCTACATGCCAGGTTTCCAAATATACCTATTTCACAGCTAAAAAGGATTGTACACACATGCAAGTCATGCCTTCCTTATCTGCAAGTACCCCCCTTACAACCGCCAGGGGTCAATCCTAGGGGACTCAAGTCTAATGTGCTGTGGCAAACTGATGTAACTCACTTCCCACCTTTTGGGAAACTCAAATATGTTTTTGTGTCCATTGACACTTATTCACACGCGTGTTGGGCCACAGCACACGCAGGTGAAGCTGCCAAGCATGCAAAAAATCACTTGCTGCAGTGTTTTGCCACCTTAGGGCTGCCAGCACAAATTAAAACAGATAATGGGCCTTGTTTTTCTAGCAAAGCCTTACAAGAATTCTTAATACAATGGAACATTAAACATACTAAAGGAATTAGAAGCCACTGTTGAACGGCATCACCAATGAAAACAAAAAGGGGGAGTCACCAGCCCTCATCAGCAGTTGGGACAGGCACTCCTAACTTTAAACATCCTAAATTTTTCCAAAAATGAACCCCTGTCTGCCTTCCAGAAACACTGGTCAGCTCAACCACCATGCCCGGAAGTCCAAGTGCGGTGGAAAGACCCCTTAACAGGCCAGTGGAGGGGCCCTGACCTGTTGCTAACTATGGGTCGAGGGTTTGGTTGTGTCTTCCCCCTCAGTGAGTCAACCCCTATATGGGTCCCAGCCAAAAATCTTAAGTTCTTGCCAGACACCCAGGGTACTGAGGACCCTGAGGAGTTTATTCTTTGTATGTTTCAGACTGCATTATGAACCCTTTGTGGATGCTCCAAGTGGCCGCCCTCCTCGGGTCAACAAGGACAAGGGCCTCTGCCACCGGCAGAGGAACCGACGCGGATTGGATCTGCTATTTCTACCACAAGGAGGATTATGTGCCGCCCTCAAAGAAGAGTGCTGCTTCTATGCTGACCACTCTGGAGTGGTCAAAGATTCCCTAGCTAAGCTTAGAGAAGGGCTAGAAAAGCTCAAAAAAAAAAGAGCGAGAAGCTGTCGGGTCCACCGCTGGCCGACCCGAACAGCCTTAGCCTCTTTGCTTTTGGTGCGCCAGCAAATGGCCTGGGATTCCTCTTTCCCTCCTGTCCCCATTGGAAGGAGATGGGGGAAGAGAGCCATGAAGAGAGGTGAGCACACCACCGGCCCCAACCCAACCCGGTTAAAGGACACTCAGATGCAGCAGGGGTTCTGTCGAGCAGTTCCGTTTATTATCACACAAGCACTTGCTTCAAAGGCAAATGGGGAAGGGAGGTTTTTTACATCCTCCAATCAGCTTAAGGGTCCTGTCTCAATGCCTATCTATTGCAATCACGCAGTGTTCACAAGTGCGGCCAATTAAGGGCTAAGACAAGGTTCCCGCAGACACTCCCGCCCTACTTCCTCTCGGTGCCACCTTAGGCAGCCACGTTAATTCACTTGTAATGTCACTTAAGGTGGCATTAGTTTTTAAAGCCCGACAAGAAGCCAATAGTAATTGGTTCCAAAGCTGGCTTTCAAGTTCCCCATGGCTCACCACCCTGCTGTCCTCCCTGGCGGGCCCCCTAGCCATTTTCCTTGTCTTAATCATCTTGGGGCCTTACACCATTTGCCAGGTTGTGCCCCTTAAAAGGCGCAATACCACTTATCTCGTAATGCTCACCCAGGTGGTAGAGGAGGTGGCCCATAATGAAAGCTCTGACAGCCCTTGGGTCAATATGGCCCTTTAAAAAATCAACACCAATCTGTAAGGCTCCGCCCTGCCCCCCACTTGGCTGGATAGTCAATGACGGGTAAGATATCCAGAGGGAAACAACCTAAGACAGGCACAGCCACCAGAGGGAATGGAGGCGAGGCTGGGAAGGTTAGCCACCTCCAGCTGCCTTATTAAAACTAAAAGGGGGAATTGTTGGGCCTTAAAAACTAACGCCACCTTAAGTGACATTACAAGGGGTGCCATTATAGGCCCACAACGGTGTATTAACGTGGCAGCCTAAGGCTGTGCCGGGAGGAAGTAGAGTGGGAGTGTCTGCGGGAACCTTGCCTTAGCCCTTATTGGCCAAATACATGCTTCTGCATTTGTGAACACTGCGTGGTTGCAATAGCTAGGCATTGAGACAGGATGCATGCTCTCGTAACCTTTAAGCTGATAGGATTATATTGAAACCTCCCCTCCCCATCTGCCTATAAAAACAAGTGCTTGTGTGATAACAAACGGAACTGCTCGACAGAACCCCCACCGCATCTGAGTGTCCTTTAAACTGGGCTGGTTGGGGCCGGCGGTTGTGCTCACCTCTCTTCACGGCTCTCTTCCCCCATCTCCTTCCAAAGGGGACAGGAGGGAAAGAGTAATCCGGGCCATTTGCTCGCCCACCGAAAGGAACAAGGCTAGGGCTGTTTGGGTCGGCCGGTGGCGGACCCAACATTGACTGACAGGTTTTTTTGTTTTGTTTCGTTTTGTTTTTTTCCCTCTTAGTACTTTGAATATATCATTTCATTCTGTTCTGGCCTATAGAGCTTCTGTTGAGAAGCCTGCTGTTAGTCTGATGCAGACCCCTTAATAGGTGATTTGACACTTTTCTCTTATTGTTTTTAGGATTCTCTCTTTGTCTTTGACTTTTAACAGTTTGACTTCAATGTGTCTTTGAGAGGACCTTTTTGGATTGAATCTGTTTGGGGATCTATGATCCTTTAGGATCTGGCTGTCCATATCTCTACCAATACCTGGGAATTTTTCCACTATTATTTTATTGCATATGTTTTCAATGGCTTTTTCTTTCTCCTCTTCTGGAACATCCATGATTCAAATGTTTGTGCACTTAAGGTTGTCTGCTTGCTCTCTTAGATTTTTTCAATTTTTTAAAGTTCTATTTTCTTTCTTTTTTTCTTTTCTGTCTGCTTGTGTTATTTCAAAAATGCTGTCTTCAAGATCAGAAATTCCTTCTCCTGCTTGCTCTAGTCTTTGCTTACACTCTCAATTGTAGTTTTTATTTCATTGAATGAGTCTTTCAGTTCCAGGAGTTCTGTTAAATTCTTTTTTTAAGGTATTTATCTCTTTGTAAATTTCCCCCTTCATGTCCTGGATTGATTTTCTCATTTTGCTCTGTTGTCTGAGTTTTCTTGTATCTCACTGAGTTACTTTAAGATTGTTACTCAGAATTGCCTTCCAGACATACCTGTTGTATGGGGTCTAGTATTTGAGAATTATGGTGTCCTATTTTCTTGTTTTAGGTGTCATATTTTCTTGTTTGGGGTTTTTTATTTTATTTTATTTTATTTTCATATTTCTAGTATACCTACATTCGTGCCTAGTCATCTGGTGGTTTCTTCTTCTGTTACTCTGGGGTGGCTTTTGAGGAGAAAGTTTCCTTCCTGTAGATATGTTATATATTGCCTATTGTGTGGGGTGTTTTAGTTTTGATTCTGGTATACACAGTAGTTGTGGGTAGACTGAATGTTTCTGGGGAATGCTGGCAGATGTGTCTGTGGATGGGGCTGCAAGTGCAGCTGGGACCACACAGGTGGGTGGGGGCCATGTGAGCAGCTGGAACAGATGGGGATATACAGGCAGCTGGATGGCTGGGCCTGTGTGTGTGGCTGTGGCCATATGGGTAGCTCTGATGGCCGGGACCACACAGGTGGCTGGATGCCTGAGGCCACATGGGTGGCCAGGGTGGCTGGGACCATGCAGGCAGCTTGGTGGCTGAACCCATGTGATTGGGTAGGGCCAGGCAGATAGCCAGATTGCATGACACATGCATGCAGGCGGGCCACATGGGTGGCTGGGCTGTTGGTGTCATGTGGACAGGTGGGGCTATGGGGGTGGCTGTTGGAGCCCCCCAGGCAGCCAGAAGGCAGGAGCCATGCCATGGTGTCTGGCACCATGCAGGAAACTTGGGTCACACAGTGGGGTGCACTATACTGATGAACTACGGTATGGGGATAAGGGCTAAAGCTCTGGGACTAAGCAATGGCATAGTCAAAGGAGTCTGTGGTAGGGGCAGGCTGGGGAAGGAGCAGGAGGAAGGTCACCACTTGGGAAGTGCTCATGGCCAAGCAGATTCTTTCTCCAGCAAGGGAGAAGTTCTTCTGGCTGACTCTGGCTTGGGAGATGGGGCCGCAGCTGAAGCTGCATGCCTCTTTCTCCTCCAAACCACCCTTCCTGGTTTTCATGCTCCACAGGGTCCTCACCAGTCTCCTGTTGACCTCTCATACTGTTCCACCAATGTTCTTCCTTGTACTTATCCATTCTTTCCTTGCTCTGGTCCCTTTCTGTGGGAGGACTGATTGTTGGGCAACTCTAGTCCATCATCTTGCCTCACCTCTGATTCTAGCATATTAATCTTTGGATTGAATACAGTACACTGGATTTTTTTTTCTTTTTTTGCCCTAATGAATAAGTTGTTATACTGAAATATAAGGGAATAGAATTAACCAGAGACCTAGGTCATCATTGAATATTTATTTAAAAATACTGCTTATCTTCTTGGTTGTTGTCAAACTGGGAGCTATTAAATGACATAGAACTGTTTTAAACTAACTACCACTATTGCTCCAATATTCTTATTATTAGTTAATGTCAAATGACTCTTGTTAAACTATACTAAACATTACTGGTGATTTCAGTTTTAAACAGTTATTCCATTAATTTTTTAGCACAACTTTAAAGCAATGGATAGAACTTATATTCTGCAGTGGGCCGAGCCCATGGCGCACTTGGGAGAGTGCGGCGCTGGGAGCGCAGCGACACTCCCACCGTGGGTTCGGATCCTATATGGGAATGGCCGGTGCACTCACTGGCTGAGTGCCGGTCACGAAAAAGACAAAAAAAAAAAAAAAAAAAAAGAACTTATATTCTGCAGTGCCTTGAAAGGCTGTATAATCTAGTTGATTTTTAGCCTTTCCATAGAGCTTGAATTGTTATTAAAGTTATATGATAATAAACCCTATTTTTCCTATTGAGCTTCATGGCAATATACGATTTTATTTTATTTTATTTATTAATTTATTATTTTTTTTTAGTTAATGGGATTTCCATTGTATTTTACAGTAACATTTGCCAATTTGATATCTCCTTTCCTCAAAGGAAGATCAAAGGGCTTTTTTCTCTCTGATCTCTAGCTCTTCAAACATCCTTGAATGACATTTTTCATTACTTTTTGAAAATACCCAAGGTAAGGCAGAATGTCTGCAATATAATACAGAATCACTTCATGTCAAAAAAGACAGAGTAGCTAAAATTATTAATTTTGTGTTTGCCAGAACTGTTGTCAGCAATTCTGTTACCACTTACAAAGAAAAGCTTCGTGCATGTGATATTTTAGAAATATTTTCTCTTTCTCTTTCAGATTCTGCTTAACATCAATTCAATTAACAACTCACTTTTCAAGCTAAGCTGTTTTATCTTCTGTAGAGACTTTCAGAATGAAAAACTATGAGAATATTGTCATTGAGGACTCCAGATATGGAATTTGTTTCAACCAGATGAGCTTTGACTATTTCTATTTTAATTATTGATTTTCCATGTTAGATTTCATTTAATAAATTAAAGACTTTCTTAAATGCAAAAATTTGAAAAATCACTTATAAACTGTATTATCATGTGGCTCTTTTGCCTCAAAAAGATATGATATCAAGTGCATTGTAATTAAGTATGCCCCTTTTAGAAGAATTCATGTCCATCCAGAATCTCATGTGACTTTATTTAAAAATTGAATCTTTGCAGAAAGAATTAGTTAAGACGAGATTATACTGGTTAGTGTGGGCCCTAAATCCAATGACTAATGTTCTTACAGAAAGCCATATGATGACACAGGGAGAACACTGTGTAACGGCAGAAGCAGAGATTGGAGTAATGCATCTATAGGTCAAGGGATGCTGACGACTGTTAGTAACCACCAGAAGTTAGGAAGAAGCCAGGAAGGATTCTTCCCTAGCTTTCAGAGGGAATGGGTCTGCTAACACCTTGATTTTAGACTTGAAAATTGAGACCTGTGAAAAGATAAATTCCTGATGTTTTAAGCCACCATTTTTTGACATTTTGTTGATAGCAACCTTAGGAAACTCATATACTAATATTGAATTTACAAGATATCTACCTGTAATTATTTTTCAAAATATTTTGAAAGTCTATATATTATCCATATAGTGTCAATGTCTATGTATTGTCCATATGGTATCAATGTTTAAGGATCTACCACGTTAATGTCATTATTAGCTGAGATTATCTAGAAATCAGCTATTTAAAAAAAATTAATTATCAAATACTTTTCTTGATTTACCCTGAATTATGTGTTCTGTGACTCAAATTATGTGTTGTTTTTTACGTAAATCTAGTTATAAAAGTAAAAGAAACAAGATAATGTGGTATGTCTTATAGAACATTCAATTTGCATATATTCTATCACAAGGAAAATAAAATTGAAAATATTCCAGAGGTCATAGAGATCTGCATTACATTCCCTGGCATAACTTATCTTTCTCTTTAAACTGGGATAATCCAATGTTTTAACCTTAAAGGCCCTTAGAACACACATAATAAATATGTGAATATTAGGTTTGAGGTTCCCTGTGTTATCATCTAGCTTTAAAATTCTGATTCCAATTTTCTTCCCCACTATTTAGTGTTTAGAGAAGTTGCTTTGCCTCCCACGGATTTGTCACCCCTTTGCCCCTGGGTGATGGAGCTGCCAAAGATTACTCAAAGCCCATCTCTTCTGAGCAGTGAGAAGCCCTGAAAAGGGGTTAATCTCCCAGAACCCTCAAGGTAGAAGCATTCCTTCCATTTGGAAAATTAACCCCGAATTAGGGTTCTCTTCCCATATTTATTCTCCAGACCAGGAAGTTACAGAAAGAGAACATAGGCGGGGTTTTTGCTAAGTATAGTTTAACAAGTTTAACAATAGAAGCTGGTAACATTCAGTAAGACAAGCAAGGTGACCTTCTATAATGCAAGTTTCAAGAAGTTAAGTTGATCCACCAACAAAAGCTTGATCTTAGCAAGCATTCTCTTCTTATAGCAGTTTCCCAGTATCTTTACATATCAATCAGTAACCTGTCTGTCTTTGAGCCAGCAACCTTGCTGTGTTACAATTCTTTATCTTACAACAGAGACTATAGCCTGGGGAAATTTTCCTGTCCTTTGCAAGGTCAATATTTGAAACTGCAAGGCTTTGGAAAACCAGGCCCTGTGAAGTACATTTGCTTTATGCATACTCCACATCTCCCTCCATTTTATTTATTTAAAAGAAAAAGAAAAATCTATAGGTCAGGTTTTCACAGTTAAGACAAAAGCATTTAAAGCAAAGTTGGTATCATTTAGCATGGCAAGTCCTTTTAATTTACTTCAGGTGAGGACTGATGATGTCATCATCTCAGAGTGGCTGCATCAGCATCATTCCAGGTGCTGTGAATTGGTTATAATTACCAATTGTTGGAACTCCAAAATGGGATTCTGCTCCATATAATAGTTGATTCTGAGTCCAAAGAGTCTGTTGATATACACCAATCCAGGACATCACTGTTTCCAAAGCATCTAGTCTTTATAAAATTTTTGATCAATTACAAGTCTTTTGTTTAGGAACAGGATGTCTCATCCAAGTTACTAACACCCTCTTTAAGGCCAGCAAAATTTAGAAAACTGCTTTTGTAGAGAAGAAGTAATTTCCCCCTTTATGATCAAAGCATTCTTCATAAAAGCATTGATGATCAATATCTTGATTGAAAAGTTCTTACCTTTCTTTGTATACACCCCTGGGTACTGGGAAAGCTCATTCTCAGGTTCTGTTTTGCCCCACGTTGGGGGGAAAGATGAATACCAGGATGAAGCAGCAGTTAGGCCAAATTTAGGTAACATGAAAGAGGGGTCAGCAACTTAGAAGTGAGACATGCTATCTTATATCTAAAGTTTTAAATTATATCCTGTTATAAAGAGAGAGAGTTAATTTTCATTGAATTTATAAAAATAGCCACATTGTCATAATAATCATAAAGATAAAGTTATTAAATTTGGGGGGATCAAATAGAGAGAAAACAAACACTTTTACTTCTGTTTTAAATGATATTTTACCAACCTGTTGTCAGTTATAGATAGCATAAGAGAGAGTGTTTTTAGATTTGGAAAACAAAACATTAAGAGAACCAACGGAGTTTCAAAATAAGGAACTTGTAAAAACCCATAATTCTTTTTAATTAGTTCACTAATTAACTTTTTTTGTGTTGACCTTTGTGTTCAATTTCACAAACCCATCGGTTTCTTCATTAGAATTCTGGACCTTTAGTTTAAAGTTATGAACTCAAAGTTTGTCAGGAAACTGTACCTATCAGAGTTTTTTCATGAAATATTTGAATATATAACATTTTAAAATTATAATTGAGCCAAGATTATGATTGGTAGCATTTATATCAAGACACAGATTTTCAGGAACATTACAAGATTTTGGAACACATATCCATAACATTTTCAATACTGATAATGCTTTCCCATATAGCCTAATTTATTAAATAAGCCAATTAGTTTTGATACATTTTTTATATAACCTTTGAGAAGCTTCAGGGCCCTTGGAAATTCTCAAAGTTAGTTTAAACCAAAAGGTTGAGCTTTTAGAATTTAGTTTTGTAAAGTTTTGTCAAATAACAAAAGGCATAAAACACTTAGTTGAGTAAAATCACAAATTATTACAAAAATAATCCAAAGTGACAAAGGGTTTCAAAGGCAGAGAGCACAAGAAATTATCATGAAATAAGTTTCTTAAACCAGTTATCTAAGGGACAAAGAAAACCTTTTACAATTTTGTATTAAGAGCAGTCAAGTAAAAAGACCTCTAGTAATCCTGTTTGATGAGTAAACCTAGGCAATGATGTGTTCTGATAAGAACATTTTTATACATTCAAATTGGCAAATAGGCGTCCATTTATCAGAGCAAATTATACAAAGCCCAGTTTGAGTTTTAGCTGTTTTTACCAAATACATATTTATGGTTTCCCAGCCAAAAGCTTGGTGTATTAGACTTATACCCTTACCAGTTAATGTTAACAGGGTCTATGTGATATTGGGAATAGGTCTTCTTTCACTAGCCATTTTGGGTTCCAGGTTTCCATGTGGCATTTAGAGCCAAGTGGGATCCTGGAGTATGCATAAAGCAAATGTAATTCACATAGAGAGCCTAAAAAATTGACAGAAAACCTGCAAATCTGTTGCAATAGAAATGGTGTTTAAAAGGCTTACAATGAAATAGTCAACTGGATTCAGAAATCCATGCGGCTGTCATGCAATTAATTGACTCCAATAGATTAATGTACATTGTCTATTTTTCATAAAAGATTATTCTGTATCATTTCATACAATATAAACAAAAATAATGAATTACTCTCATCATATAATAGAAATTTAATCAAGTTAAGCAGAAATTGTATTGATATATATGTTTAAAATAGTACATGCATATGATCTAATATGAGGAAATGAGTCTTTAATTTCACATCCTGATTATGTCTAAAACCTCATCAGAGTAAGATAAGGAAAGTAGTAATTTAGAAAATCTACAGCACCATTTCAAACAAGAAATAACATTATGTAGATGTTAGAAACTTTGAGTAGTATACCTACAAGATTTATACCAGGCAAGATAATAATGAAGCAAGAATAACTTGTCTACCATTTAATGTATGTGAACACATTTAATAAAATATTTTAAGAGATATTAAAGGCAAATTGTTTTCCTTAGTTAAGTATCAGGTACTTCTATTAGTTTTTATATATAATGTTCTCATTTTAATTAATTACTAAATAATTTCTAAATAATCTAACTTTTCAAAAAAAATAAATTAACTTCTAATTGATTTATACACAAAAAGTGAGTTATTTTTTAAAATTTCAAGTTAATACTTTAAAATATTTTCTAGTTCTATTCAATTATATTTAGAGAGTCTGATTTGAGAATCTACTTTTTTGGACTTCATTGAGACATTATTATATCAGGCTTTTTATGTAATTTATTTTGAAATACCTTTCTCAGGGACATGGGATAAAGGGCATTATTTGAGACATTTAATAATAAAGATGTTTATTAAAACAAAATATTAAGTAGCTTCATCACTTGCCAGGTGTTACTTTGGGCAAATGGCTTAAGTTCACTTAGTCTCATTTTTGGTAAATGATAATAAGAATTACTAATAATACCTACCTGTTCAGGTGGCTGTCAGTCATACATGACATGATGTGTTTAAATTGCAGAGAACTGGCCTGTATAATCTGTGAAGAACTATGAGCAATAATGATGATGATTACTTCATTTATAAGAGTACTTTTAAAAGATCATGAAAAATAGAATTAAAAGATTATATGAATCTTTCCATGAACTTTTTGAAGTATCTTCATATATATATTTTCCATTTTCACATACCAAAATTTTAGGTACATATATTAAAATTTCTCATAATTATTTAGTATCTATTTATTTTTACACATTTTTCAATATTTGCTTTAGTTGCTTTGATATTCTTCATTTGAGATACAAAATATTTCAGTTGACTTTATGTTGAGTGTAACATATTTTTGAAAATTAAATAACTTTTCATTTTGTCCTATCACATTTATGAATGAAATAACCTTTCCACATGTACTTCTAAAAATCTACATTGTTTTAAAATAGACAAGTGAACATGTATTTCCATGGCTATTTAATGAGTCAAATGATTACCAAGAAATTCCCATATGCAATATTAATCACTTTTTTATTTCTATTACTTCATCCTTTCATGTTATCTCCATTTTATTATTGTAGTCAGTAACAGTAGACCATTTTTATTTCTTTAAAATAATATTATTGTTACTTACCTTGTGTGTTATCTTTTAATAAATATTTGTATTTTGTGCTAAAAATGTGTCTGTTTCAACTGTTAATATTTAATTTTGTTACATTGCTTAAGAATCAAAGGCTCTCACACACTCTTCCTACACTATTTATTTTAACTAATTTGTTAATTTTCTTAAATTTGGAACATGTCAGTTTTACCTTATATAATAATACATTTGTTGATGGTTATAGACTTTCTCATGAATTTTATCTTCTCATAATTCTGAGTATATTTCCTCTTCATATTCTGATATCCAATACTGATAAAGAAAAAGACTGACATTTATTTCCAAGTTTTTAATCTGTATTTTTGTCTCTTTAAGGTTTCTTTTATAATAAAACAGGTAAAATTTGTAGCTTATTTGCAGTTTTAAAACCTCATTAGCATATTCATAGGTCGTGATATGTTTTCATCAATGTTCCCCAAATGCTAAATACAAATATAGGTTTTTCTCCATATCAAATAGTTTATTGCTTATGTATGTGACACTTCATGCTTTTAATATAACATCCATTTTATTATCACTCATTTTGAAAAACATTATGAAAAATTTGTTTTCTTACCTATGTATCTTCTTTTGTATTTATGTTGGCCTCTCTGTCTGCTCCCTTTTCACTTTCTTACCATCTCATATATCATAGATCAATGGTTTTCACTTATTTAATTAATTTCCTTTTGAATTTTTTGCATTTTCTTAAATGCTATACTTTATGCCACACAATCTTTTGACCAGCCTTTCATTCTTTCTTGTTTTAAGATTTTTCTTAAGCTTTTGTTTTGAGAGTTCTGTCCAAATGTGGTAGTTTGCTGTGAGTTTTTAAAAATAGGATTCATAAATCTTCATCTGTTTCATAAACCCAGTCATATTAAGTGTATAATGAGAGAACCCATACCAATATTAATACCAGAGCCATAATAAACACCTCATTATGCAACCTAGTAAAGATATTAATAAGAAAATTAACATAGGCTCTAAGCATAGGCATAGTTTGTCTGTTCCCCTTCACCAGTTGCTGAGAAAGTTGAAGTGATCTCTTTGTCCTAAGGTGACAATTGGCTCATGATTTACAATCCATTTGGCTAGACAGATGGCATGAAGAACTACTTTGCAGAGAATCACTTTTCTGGGCTCTTGCTTCTGATGTTTCTACTATATCACCAGTTCTGCTACTGTGAGTCTATGTGCTGGGAAAGTGATCTACAACCCAGGTCTTCAAGGCCAATTGTCTATTCTGATCAAATCCCTACAAAAACTCTTCTCCCTGTGGGAAGGAGCACCACTGCTGCAATAATATGGAGATGTTCCTTATGTTGTAATGGATCTTCCTTACAATGTTATTTACTTCCTGCTCCTCAAAACACCCTGAGCCTGAAATTGTGTACTTTCCTAAAATTTTCCCAGTTTGTTGGTCACTCCTCCTTTATTTCTAGTGAGTATCACTCTTAGTTAAGAAAAGTAATTTTTTCTACTTTGTATTGATTAAACTTCTTAAAATATATGACCATAAATCACTATAAAAAAGTTTCCAGTGCACTGTCGATCTGCTATGTCTCCCAATCACCATTATCTTTACATTTACTGTGTTATTTCTTCAGGGTTTGGCAAGAGGAGAGTCCCCCCTCCATGTTGCCATCTTTTGGGGGGGATACATTGAGTGAAGGAATGAAAAATGATTTTATATGTTTTTTCAAATAAAAATAAATTTTCTGCATTTTAATGTTTATTTGCTATGCTTCTGTTTATATAATATTTTTTTTACATTGGGTCCTGATTATTTAAATAGCTATTTTAAGAGATTAAATAGAAAAGTCACAGATTTTGAGAAAATAATTAGAACTGGAATAGCTTTATATGACAAAGGTCTTGCATCTAGAGTAAATACAGAATTCTTTCAACTGAAAACAAGCAACAACAAAAAAAAAACCAATGGCAAACAAAAAATTAAAATAAAAACAAGTAAAACAAGTCATGGCAAGAATGCAAAACAAATGGAACACTGATACATGGCTAGTGGCAGTTCAAAATGTTAAAAGTGACTTTGGATAATATTTTTATATACAACTAAATATTCACTTGCCATATTACCTAACAATTCCAGTCCTCACTGAACAAAGATGAATAAAAATCTATGTCCAAAAATTATTTGTACAAAAAATATTTATACCATATTTTTATAAATGATTAAAAGCTTAACGTGATACAAATGTCTATCAACAGGTGAACAGATACACAGATTTCAGAATATTCACATACTAGATGAACCTCAAGTTATTATATAAAACAAGCCAGACAAAAAGAATTTGTACAGTATCATTCCATTTACACTGTATTGTTTCAGAACAGGAAAAACTAATCTACAGTGATAAAATCAGATCTGCGGCTGTCTGAATCAGTGGGCATGAACATTTACTGATTGCAAGTAATTCCTAATAAAATCTGAAGACTATGAAGATATCTGGACTCTTGGGCAAATTTCTCTACAAGGGAGAAATTAATTGTAAGATAAGAAGTAAAAATTGAGCAGAAAAAGATTGATGAAGCCAAAATATAAGGAAGACCAAATAAAGCTGGGGGACTTACACAGGTTCAGGATAAAACTAGGGGACTTACACAGGCTCAGGAGATTTAAAAAAAAAAAAAGATTAAGCTAATATTTTGAACTCTTCACAAAACTAACAGAGGAGGAAATTCTACAGCTATGATGCTAGAAAGGCAAACTGTAATCAGTTTTTTTTCCCCCCTCTGGAATTCAGTAAAACTGATTTCAGTTTATAATGTAGTAAAAACTGATCAGGGTTATATTCCATACAAACTTACTAAAAAACAATAAGTGTATTACATCCTTGTAAACAATGAAAACAACCCTAAAAGTATAACCATTAAAGATTTAAAACTGTAACCTAATAGTACAAAATGTTTAAAAAGAAGATAAAAATTTGATATTAGGTGCTCAAAAAGCAGCATAAGTAAGAAAGAGAACTCTGGAAAGAAATAAAGAAAATAATTGCTGCAATAAGGATTTTATGAGGGTACTTCAAAAAGTTCACAGAAAAATACAAATAAAAGATAATATGAATCTTTCCATGAACCTTTTGAAGTGCCCTCTTACTAAAAGTAACATACAAACAAATAAACAATCATGTCTCATGAGACTAAAAAAGAAAAAAAAAGATTAAAATGAGAAAGCTTTTAAAATCAAAAGAAAAATAAAGAGACAAAGTTGATTTAAGAAAAAAGAACAACATGCATAGAAATGTACTGGACCATACACACATACACACACAAACATGTTAGATTTTACTAGAAAAAAACAGAGGAAAGAAAATTAAAATTGCTGCTATGCAAGATAATTTTCCTAAAAAACTCTGAAACTTCCTATTGAAAGGGCACATCACTTTATTGGAAGAAATTAATCAACTACTAATGCTGAGACATAGTCCAGTATGTCTCAAAAAGAGAGTCATCTACTGTTACATGTCTTCAGTTGAAGAACTTACCACCTGTGAATTAGACTTGCAAAAAAACAAAACAAAGCAAAAACAAACTTGATTCTGATTAAGCCTCTCAAACCAGTTATTAATTTATAGAGAATCCCACTAACTTATACTATGTAGATAAATCTGATGAATCTAAAGTTTGGAAAAACTACAGAACAAATATGATGGCTTTTCAGTGAGTTAACTGCAGAGAAACCTAAACTCAGTTTTGTTTTGTTTTTTATATAGTCAAAGGATATTACATATTACAGGGGAACAAAGAATAGAAGAGCTAAACTATAGTGTTAACTGGTACACAATTTACTTGGGAGGTAAAACTAGAAGTGTTACAGGCTCCCAAAGTTTGGCTGCTCTCTGCTCAGAAACAAAAGACTCATCAGTCCCAATTACTGGTGTGAAGTAGGAAGTTTTATTATCAGATATGTGGGGAGAAAGCTAAACTACAACTGATGCGGAGTCTTAGGGTTTGGGGTGGGGGGTTAATATCAGACAATAGGACAAAGGGAGAAGAGTATTGAAAAACACCACCAGAATAGAGTCAGTGACCACATGCAGATCCGCATGTTTTAGTCTCTGCCATTGTGCTCAGACCTGTGAAGGCTGGAGTCAGATTTCTTGGCTTTGACTTTACCCCTTTCCCCGAACATCTGCAACGTTAAACAAGACTGTTAGTTTTGCAAGTTACTGGGTTGTGGTTTTGCTTTAATATTTCTACAAGCTGCAGGGATTGTCCACTGTTCAAGCAGAATTCTTTTCTCAGCATTAAGCTCTAACATTGCTGCCCTTATGCTAAGCTAATATTTGTGGTGCTCTATCATAAGCAAAAGAAGGAAGTATTTTCCATATAATCAGGCTAGTTTTTCTTATGGGAGAGAGGTCTTGATTGGGAAGGGGTATGTAGAAGGTTTCCAGGAAGGCTTTCAAGGCTCCATCTCCTGTCCCGACTTTTCACGGTAAAAAAATCCATCAAATCATACATTTATGTTATGAATTTACTGTGTTGGAATGATACTTAACAGTAAAAAGTTTAAAATAAGAAAAAGATAGTATGTTTAATCTAGTAATTTTTTCCTTCATTTTATTAAGTGATTCCATGTATCATTTATCTCTTATTATGAAGGGTGAGAAAATAGAGACACATTCATGTACTACAAGTAATAATAAAATTGAAAAACATTAACTGTGGACCAACTTGACAAGATGTATTTACATGTTAAAATGATAATGTGCCTTGAACCATTTCTATTACATGAATTATTTTTCCTCATTGGCAAAGACGTGGAGAAATTAAAACCCCTATAAACTGTTGGTGGAAATACAGAATGATGCAGCCACTATGAAAAACAGTATGGAGGTTCCTCAAAAAGATAGAAAATAGAACTATTGCATGACCTAGAAATTCCATCTCTGGGTATTTATGCAAAGAGTTTGAAATCAAGATCCTGAAGAAGTATTAGCACTCCCATGTTCATTGCAGCACTGTGAACAATAGCCAAGATGTGAAAACAGCCTAAATGTCCATTGATGTCCATTTGGAAGTAAAATGTTTGTGTGTGTGTGTGTGTGTGTGTGTGTGTGTGTGTGTGTGTGTGTAATACATACATGGAAGATCTTTCAGCCTTAAAAAAGAAGAAAAACCTGCAATATGCAACAACATGGATGAACCTTGAGGACATTATGATTAGTGAAATAAGCCAGTCATAGAAAGACAAATACTGCATAATTCCAATTATCTGAGGTGTGTAAAATAGTCTGACTCATGGAAGCAGAAAATAGAATGCTTGTTTCCAGGGGCAGGGAAAGAAGGGAATGAGAAATTGGTGCTCCATGGACGTAAAATTTCTGTTATGTAAGGTGAATAAGTTCTAAAGATCTATTGTATAACATAGTAACTGTAGCTAACAATACCATATTATGCTCTAAAGAGAATAGATAGCATGTTGTGTTCTTACCACACAAATAAGGTAAAAGTGAACAGACAAAAAAATACATACACAAAAGAACAATAGAAATTTTTGGAGGAGATGGATATGTTTAATATCTTGATTGTGGCAATGATATCATAGGTTTATGTACACGTCCAAACTCATCAAATTGTGTACATTAAATACATGCAATTTTTGTATACCTCAATAAAGCTAAAAAAACAATTAAAAAGGAATTTACATAAAAATACTTTTTAAGATTTCCTAAGCACAAAATTGCTTATAGATTATAACATATACAGTATGCATTTAGATTATAGAGTATAATTAGAAACAATATAGGTAATTAGAACTTGGAAACTTTGCTCTAAATTAATTTACATTATTCAATAAAATCTTTGAATATAAATTTAGAAAATAAAATGAAGTGCTATAAATATCATTTTCAATTACAAACTCCAAAAAATGCTACATGTGAAGTATGGGTTTCATTCTGTAAAGTGTTGTGTGCGTAAGAATACATATTAAAAATCAAATATTTAAGAGACTTAATCAGAGTATACACATTGGTTGACCATAAATTAAACATAATAAGAGACTTTGAACATAACATTTCTATATGTTTTAAACTCCTTACTATAGAATCTTCTACATCCAACCTCTTCCTCGCCAGTTCTGATCAGTCATATCCTCCTCCTTCTTTGTTCTTTTTAGCACATATCGTTATCTTATTGATGTTAATTTGCTTATAGTATCTTTACATGTTCTATGAGGGCAGGAATTTTTCTCTGTGTTGGTCACTGATAAATCTCCAAGGCCTGCAATAGTGCCTGCCACACAGGAGAAGCCTGACAAATGTTTGTTGAACTGATAAATACATGATTAACTCAATATTAATTTTGTAACTTAAAAAGACTAAATATCATTTTTAAATTTTTATATAAATCCTAGAGTGATGGAAAATTTACGGACATAAAAAAACTTAAACAATACTATTTTAATCATAGACATGACCTGTTTTGCTCTTCTTTCAACCTTTTAAAGAAGTCTTAGCTTTTTTCTTATTTCAACATAAAAATTACTAAAGTACATTAAAAAGGTTAGACTGAGGTCTGTAGTCATGGATTCTCCTTTTCTAACCCAGTTTTGTTCCTCAAATAAACTCCACTTTCTGGCCACCTGGTTTTCAAACATTATCCTTGGTGTATTTGCCATTGAGATATGCTTTGCATTTATTTTCAACCTGGAGCTGAATTGTATCAAAGAGAAAGATTTGATGTTTTTCATTTATGACAGCAATATAACAGACTAAATACTGCTTGTCTAAAATGCTCTCTGGTTGTGTTGTTCCACTAAATACATTTAGGTTGAAATCACAACAGTCTTTAACAGAGAAAATAAGAACTGTGCGTTTTGTGTTATTTGACAAGAACATGACATTATGTGTTCAGAGTAAGTTTGTGAACTGCGTAGTCTAAAATGCTTTTATTTTATAATGATTAAGTTTTCCTTTCAAATATATCCTTGCTGCTTGAATAATGTAACTATTAATATAGGAAATCACAGTTATTTCAGTAACGAAAACTCAGGTATTGTTCAAGTACAAAGAAGCACACTCCATTAGCCTTTCTGTCCTTGGAAGTCAGACTGACTTATTGTACAACTTCAATTAGCTTGTCAAATACATGCACTGCCACTACAGCTCTTTTCATTAGTTCAGTTTTAAGAAACAGGGTGTGCCAAGGGCTGAATAAGCATTATAATTTTCTTCTCTGAAAGAAATATTGGGCAATGCATACTGAAGTAATATTTAAAACTGAGGATTATTTTTAAGGAAATGCACCATGATGACAATAGACATGGCTTCTGATTTGGTACTTCATTCCATATTTCTTTTAATAGTGAAGACTATGAAGCCCATTTAAAATTGAATGGAGATGGTATTTCCATGACGTTGGCTATATATGAAGTAAAAAATTGACTAGCTTGTTTCATGTTGCTAAATCATGTACATTATTGGTTGTGTTTATATAATACAGCATAAGCAAAAAAAAAAAAAGATGAGAAACAGAATTACTGATATAAATAAGCATAGAAGAAGGGTCAGTTAGACATTAACTCTTCAAAAGGCCACAAGACATTTAAATGACTGGCCATCCTTAAATAGGGTATCCCATTCAACGGAGGAAAATATTTTTTTATTCTTATTGTCAATTTACATGAAACACAAATAATAGCAGCGATTTTCACTGTTTTTTTTTTTGTTTGTCTGGGTTTTTTTTTTTCTTTTTTGTGAGTGACATGCTTGAAACTTGTCTAACTATGGCCCACTTTCAGTTATATATTTGACAAAGAGTTAGATATACTTCTCAGGAGGAAAAAAATACAATTATTTTAATAAATATTCCTAAATATATTTCTTTCTTTACACCTTACCCCCCCCCAAAAAAATGAGCTCATGTCATTTATTCCAATACTCAGGTATGATGATGAAAAAACATTTATCCAATTGAAAATATGTATGAACAATAATATGTAGAATATAATAAAGAAGACCTACATATTTAAAATATGGAGAGTATGCAAGGTCAGATTTTAAGACACAACCGTCACCTCTCATTCTTTCGTTTTGAATGTACTGTTTTCAAATTCAAAGAAAGGTCTTTTTCTGGCTGCATAGTCTTCATTATTAAAAGAGTTTATTTTCTAACATTCCTTAATATATCAATAAGTTAAATAAGTTTTTCATTTTTATTTTTCCCAACACCACACTCAACCTCATCTTTTTTGGACATGAACCAATACTTTTATATAGTCGGCAGCTTTTGGTCTGATCTGATAATAGTTCACTTCCTATTCTGCAGGACAAACACATATCAAGCTTGAAGCTGAATTTAATCTGTGGTACATATTAGGAAAAAATATCTTGGTGTTGGCAGAATGTAAAACTTTTATAGGCATAAATTAATTTATTTGTAATAGGGCTATATCTACATTTTTATGTTTTTAATATATACCCATATTTCTGATCACATTTATTTTGTTTATAAGTTTAAAGTAAATAAATTAAAAGGGACACTTGTGTTATTAGATATATATTTTCCAAAAAATTGTGGTTCTATTACAGAAAAAAATTATATTTAACATAGATTTCTATGTAATCTTAAGAAAATCTGGACACTTTTTCCTAAAAAATAAAGGAACACATTTCTTTTATTTCACTTCTGCAAATGGTCTCAACACACAAAAATAACAAATAATGTTTTCAACATAGTGATTAATGGTTGCAAAAGTGGGTGTTGTAGACTGAGCTATTCAGAAAGCAGTACTTCATAAGCCATTATTTTATTAGGGAGTACAATCTGTGAGCCAGGAGTGAGGGAAAAGAGGAATGAAGGATGTAAGTCGGGAGAGTCATTATCATTATAGGATTCTGATCAGTAATACTAATTACATGATCCCCCTAGAGGAGCTGAGAAACCAAATAAACTGCATGTCTAAATTATCCATGAGTGAGAAGAGAGAGAAGATTTTATCTCAGTTAAAAGCTCAAAATTGGTCAAAGGGTGTCATTAACTCTATCACATTCCAAAACTGTGCATGGGGGGCACTGAGTGAGGTCTTTTTGTGGTATTGAGCGGTAAGCACTGGGAAAAGAGAAAAGGGTACAAGGCACACACATAAGGGGGGTAGGGACTATCAGGTTGTGTTTCCATGAAGTCAACTGAAGCCCATGTGCTATGGTATCCAGAAAAGAGACAGATGATGTTAACAGACCTATAGTAGTCAAGGAATGTCTCATAGAGGAAGTTACCTTAGCACAGTCTCATAATATTCACTGTTAGTACATGAGTATAGTATTTTATTAATAAAGACTAAAATAATAATTTCTGTACTTAATATTATGGATAGCTCCTTTTGCTCCTATAACACCTAGGGTATGTTTGAAAATGTCAGTGAAAAAATTAAAATGTTATAATATATATATTTTGTATATATAAATATATACATATGTATTGGCTTAGAGACACAAAAGTAGCAGTGCTTCTCTGTGTGTCCAATTTATATTTTCCTTCCAATCATATATATATTTTTTCTATTTGTTCTGAAGAACAAGGAGTGCCCCAGAAAGGTTTTAGGTAAATATCAGAATAAAATAAAAGTTTACAGTGTATTAAAATGTCAGATCATGTCAAGGGAAGAAGGACGTGGAAGTGTTCCAAAAAAGAAAGGAAGAAAACTGAATTAATTGTTGGTATTTTAAAAAACTTTAGAAAGGAAAGAACATTTGCCTAAGTTCATACTGAAAATGCATTGGAAGACATATTTCTTTGGGAAAAGGAAGCTCAGATGTAAATGCTAACACTACCAAAATGTGGTTTTGCTCTAGCACAATGACCCTGTCTTGAGCATCAGATCAGGTTGTTTTTGAATTGTCAAGCAAAGAAGTCAAGCGTGATATGAGAGATCTTAGTGAAACCTGTTTAGAAACTGCCAAGTCTTTTTGAAACATTTCAAAAGAGGGGAAGCTGTCTTTCCAAGCAAAATATTAGCTGAAAGAGTCTCCGTGAAGAAGTGGAGCATTTGGTCATGGAGCTGTCTTTCCTACTTCAGTAAAGAAGATCCTCCTCAAGATTTTGAGGCTATGTTCTGTTTTATTTTATTGACAACAACCACTGTACGAACAATTCTACAAAAGAAAAAATGCTTTGTCTATTTTTATTAAAATTATTCATCACATTTAATAAAGACAAGGCGTAGAATCATTTCCGGTTATTTAGAAGCTTGAAGGTTTGTTAAGATACAGAACAGAATAGAAAGATGTCTTTGATTTCTTTACCCAGAAGTAGCAAGAGTTTCTAAAACACATATTCAGGAGCGTTTGATTAAAATAGAATTCCCCTTCAAGAAAAAAAGATCTGGAAGATTTGTTAGCACAGTGACTGTTGAGCAGATACTTTTAACAATATAATTAGTTAAAATTTTGATCTAGGAATTTAGTCACTATTATGAATGTTGCTGAAAATGATTTTGTAAAAGGATGACTCTAAAAGTAAGGTTTGATTAGTGGTACAATTTTTCAAATTTGAGAAAAATGCTTTTTTAGATTTTTATCAGAAAACTTTTTTTTCTTAAGCAGAAATTATAAGATGCTGAAAACTCAACTGAAATAGCTAATACTTAGTGAAGAAAGCATTAAATTTATATATGAATCATTAAATATCATTTTTTCTTGCTCTTATAGATATCAAAAATAAATTATATGTTGTTCTAGATATTATTTCCTTAAAGACAAAGAAAATGAGCATTATGAATTCAAAAATGCAGGTCTTGAAATAGCCTGGTGGTACATTATTTTCTCATTTGGTAAAACAAACAAACACTTTGTTAAATAGGTTTCCCAGCACTTTTTATTTTTGTATACTTGTTTGTTATTTTGCCATCAGCATAAAAAGTCAAGATGTATCAGATGCCAGTGACATCATCATTTCTTATACTAAAGACCATTTCAAATGTTGGCTTTTAATAATGATTAACAAGATAGCATCTTATTAAGTTTCTATTAAAAAAATAAAAACTAATTAAGGAAATTAGTTTGGACTACTTTCATTTTTTTCCTGTGTTTTTAGAACAATGTTGTGTTACATAATAAAATAAAAATACATATTTGCTTTTGTATTTGTTCATAAAATTCTAAAGGTGAATGTCATAAGTACATTTCATGAAAAACTTGTTTGTATGAAGTTCATAAGAAAAATCAATATATTTTCAAGAGAACGAGGATAGGATATACCTCTGCAATCTAACATCTATCTGCCTATCGATTTATCTATCAATCATCTATCTATATCTTTCTACGTATCCAACCATCCATCTGTCTACCCATCTGATCAGCATCCATCCTGTCTTCCCCGAGGTTTGGGAACATACAGGGATTCAGCACTCGGACTGTGGGACTATCAGTGCAAATGATCACCAGGAATTGAGTCAAAGTGAACGTGGGTTTTCAAAGTTGGGTTTCGATTTTGTGTTTTTCTGAACTTGGAAAAGTATAACATATATCTATGTTATTATAGTTATTGTCCAACCATGACTGCAACTGCAGCCATAGAACTGATGGTAACAATTGGCCAGAGAGCAGAGAAAAATCTCACAGTTTTTATCTATATAGAAAATGTCAGAAAGAAAGAGAACACAAACTAAGTATGTGGCTCTCAGTTATCATATTTGTAATTTCATATTGGACTTTAATCTTCAATATTTTAAAATGAGATTTATACCATAAATGTACCAAAATACACTGTGTTAAATATGAAAGCATCTGCTTATAATTAACTACATCTGTTTAACTATCAGTCTGTGTATTTATATTTATATTTATATATCTTACCATCTGATATAGCTCCTTTACTTGTCCATATTTCCCCAACTATAAACAGTGTTTCAAGAGAACTTTTTTTGATTTATAAAATAAAACATCATAAGTTACTTTTCAAAATATTGGTGACATATGTTTGGGACCAATTAAGAGTAATGCACAACTCTGCATTATAATATTCAGCATAAATGTTATATAAATCTGCAAATGAATCAGGTGAGGAGGGGAATAAATCGCATAAATAAAAAGTACTCATTAAACACTAATTATCATATAATCTAAAAACAATTCAATGATGTGCATGTTTTACTATCAACAATGACACATATTTTTAGGCAAAGTATTAAATATAGTGCTGATTGTTTTAGTTTTCTTTTTTGTTTTGTTATGCAAAGAGGCACTATCTATTGCTTGGAATATTGTGACTTTTTAATTGAACAAAAGATTAATATTATCCTAAATATATATAGTATACTTATCAAAATTTTTGTTTTGCAATATTTTTTATTATTTGAAAAGTATTCTGAACAGTATATATCATCTCATGTACACGAAGGATATTTCTACCTCAGATCCTTTCTATTTTCTGTTAGTTAGACACGGAATGTCTTTTATGCAGATTTTTTATGCTCATTTCTAAACTACAATCAAGACTTTTCAAATATTGACTTTGTATCCAAACAGAAGCATGTAGAAATAGGAGTGTTACTAAGTTCAACTTTCTTTGACAACCCCATTTGCAATAATAACCCCCATCATTCTGTCTCTTTATTCTGGTTTATTTTTCATGCATCTATAAAGATCTGACAATAAACTACACATCTATTTATTTCTTGTTTACTTCCACAGTATCACTCATGGATCTCACTAATATTCAATGGCAGTGACTCTGCTTATTAAGCAAGAAAAGAGTTTGTTAAAAAAAAAAAAAATGGCTCACAGAATCATTTGCAGTGTTGGAGAACCAGCCTCAGAGCTCAACAACATATGGAGAAAAAATTGCCCAGGAGGAAAACAGCATGATTGCCACTGTTTCATTGATTTCTTGAGGCAATAGCTACTGTTAATAATACTGCCAGCTTCACTGATGCCTCTTCTGTGCCCCAAACTCAAACCACAGCTGCTCCTGAAATTCATATGCCTACTGAATAGCCAAAAATTAATTGCCTTCTCCTTAGAGGTTCTTTCCTCAGTTTGCTCTCTTCCAAACCAAATTCTTAAATACACAAGTCGAAATGGTAGATGTTTGCATCAATAAAGTTTGAATGTGATTTGCTTGAGTATTATCTCAGTCCGCTCAAGTTACCATAATAAAATGCCACAGACTGGGTACTTTAAATAGAAATTTATTTCCACACAGTTCTGGAGGTTGGAAGTCCCAGATCAGGGTGTTGACATGGTTGGTTTCTGGCAAGGGCCCTCTACCTGACTTGCAGAAGGCCAACTTCTTACTGTGTCCTCACAGGGTAGGGGGGATGGGACTGGAGGGGAAAAGGAGGGTAGAAACAGCAAACTCTCTGGTGTCTCTTCTTATAAGGGCACTAATTCCATCATTGGGGCCCCATCCTAATGACCTCATTTAACCATAATTACCTCCCAAAGATTCCGTCTCTGAGTAACATCACATTGGGAGTCAGGGCTTCAACATATGAATTTTGGGGGAATTCAAGAATTCTATCAGTAACAATTACCTTATTTAAGAAAGGATGTAGTCTGATGATTTTATATTTTGATGTCTTTAAGTGAATTTTATAGAAAGATCACTATCTTTAAAGAATTAGAGATAATCATTACAGAGATTTTCCAAAAGAGGACAAAATTATTGTTATATTAATTATGGTTTAAAAAAATAAAACAATGCAGGTTGATTTAATTCAGGCATGGCCATTTGAAGTTTTGAGAAAGTATACTATGAGTTAAGATTGACAGTTGAGACGTAAGACACATGTTAAAATTAGGTACTACTAAAATTTTTTTAAAAAAATAATCTCCCCTAAATTTTGTAAATAATTGATTAGTCTCCACATCATCTACCTATGTAGATTCAGAATTTATATCTATGTGTATACTAAAAAATGGGAAATATTTGGGGGGATAGCACATTACATTAAAACTTCACTGAAAATATTTGATATTAAGAACTCCTCCTAAAGATTGAATCAATCTGTGATTTAAGAAGTGTGTACATTTTGTTACAGTGGGTAACTGGGACAGATGTTGGTAGATAACAAATCAGATGCTAAATGATTCTCTTTTTATAAGACATTTATAAAAGAGAAACAAAATTAAATGTCAAAATGATAGAACTATTCCCAGTTCAGAGATGCAAACCTCTCCAAACTCATTAAACCAGAAACAGCCAGAACAGGTGTTTAAGTAAGAGTGAACTTAAAACTTTCATCGTATATGGGGAAATATATTCTTACTAAAATAAGATACATATGCCAATTTTCCTTTTTATATTTAAAATACATTAGTGGAATATTTTGACAGAGAATATTTTGACAGAGGCTACTTTATGATCTCTGATAGTGGGTGAATTTAAAAGAATATGATGTCTATCAACATCAGAAATGTAAAACTAAAGAAAAGATGTACTTATGCATAAAGCAAAGATAGAAAAACAGCTGTCAAAAGAGAAAAGAAAATGCATTATCATTTAAAAAATAACACTGCTTTCCTCAAATTAACAAAAATATATACATTTAATTGTGACATTTAGATACAAGCTTAGAGGTAATCACACAAAATACACACAAATACACACACGATTTTGTGTAGCTGATATTAAAATAATACATAAATTACCAGCATGAATGGTAATAAATAAAAGTCTATGTTTAGTACTGTATCTGTTTCTTGCTGTTTCTGAGGACTCAGATTCTATAACTAAAATGAGCAGTGGACTGACTTTTTCCTGTGTTTGTTTTTTTATTGCTGTTTTATTTTTTCATTATAGGTGATAACCTTTATTTTTATAGCAGAGATAAAAGCATCAATTTGCATGAATTCTAGTGAGATTAAGTGACATTTTACAAATACATAAATTCTAAAAAGGTTAAAAAAAGAGAGAGAGTAACAAAAGAACGCTCTGGAAATCCCTACATTTACAGGGTATGAACCTAAAAACACCTCAGCAACAATTGAGAAATTGCTTTGTATCATGCTTAGCCACTCTGAGCATGTAAACTTTTATTGCCAGCAAAAGACTCCAAAAATGTCAGGCAATATAAACCATGTCCTGAAAATAACATGTGCATATTTTTTTCTAGAATGAAGCACAAAGAGAGAAAAATGACTTCTCCTTTCAATCAACGAATGTAGAAACTGTCTGATAACTATCTGATTCATGATCACTGCTGTATTTTAGCTGCTGAACTGAAGTGGTTTCTAATCAGAGAGTAGGCAATAAAATAACAGATAAGTATATTTTAAGATGCTTAGAATGTAGTGCTTAATTGCAATCTAAATTGCATGACATAAATTATTCCAATTGTACCGTAGGTCAAACATTTCTGTCCATGGAAGTTAACTACATGAAAAGACATAAACATTTACTGTGTTAATCATATACCTACATTTATTTCAATTGAAATGTAATAATAATTTTCCTATTAGGAAGATTTTTCAAGGGACAATTTCTGTTAGCCATTTTAAATTTAATTTAATTTTAAGTATTTGTATAAATGGCAAAAAAAAACAAACCAAAAAAAAAAAAAAAAAAACAAATCCTATTCTAAGTACTAGATTTATAAGTGTTGTACATATGTTTCCAAAAGAATTATTACACTTTGGACTGGATTTTGCACTAATGTTAATTAATCTGGTCATTTTTTTTTGTCCAATTAAGGTGTCAATAAAATGCATATATTAGCTATTATTATTTATAACAAAATCTTATGAAATACTGAGAGTCATGGAAATTTTATTTTAATAAATCTGTTAGTAAGTTGATTGGTGTCCTCCACAAACAAGGGGATAAATATAAATAAACTAAGTAAAATGTAGCTCTCTTGATTTTCAATTGATATTCTTGATTAGCAGATCGGAGATAAGCAGTGTTATTTTAATATGCTCATTGAATTAATTCATTCAGTAAATAGTTATTAAATGCTAATAAAGTGTAAGTCTTTACTCTTGGACCTAGAGAAACACTGGAGAACAAGGTAAATATATCTGGATTCCTAAAATTTATAATATAGTGTGAATTAAAAAATATTAAATCAATATTCACAAAAAAATGTAATACAAATGCTTACTCAACTATGTTGTAAATTTTTTCTCTCCAGAAAGTGGTACTTTATTTTTCTCATAATGATTTATTTTATACACCAAGTAATTTTGAAAATGTTCTGAAAAAATCAGGGAGATGTTTACATGTACAATTGAGGGCTGTGGGTTGAAGAAGTTTTCCCTAAAGATGTGACATAAAACCAAATATTCATAATGGGACCTGAACAATAAGTATAAAGGAGGGTCTGGACATATTATCTAAGGTCTTACAAGTTATATTAAGAAATTTAGAGTTTAGCCTTGGAATAATGGAAAAAACATTGAAAGGAAGAAAGATAATATTGCTCTTATTTATTTGCTTAAAATTCTGTTTATAATTTGATATTGTCTCATTACACAAAAAGTTTGGTTCAGTTGACATTAATTTGACTATGATGAAAACAATTTTCCATAGAACAGAGAAAAGTATATTTTTATGAGATAAGGCTATTATTAGGGCAGTTAATCTTTAAACAGAAAGATCGTTTCAGTTTCAGAGACTTTTCTTAGTCACGGTAATTAGGCTAGTTGGATAAAAATTACTTTATTTTGAAGTTGCCTTGTAGAAAGCCCAATTCCTTAATTCACTCTTCTACTGACTTATGTGGCTGGAAAATATAGTGACATGAGTATTAGAATTTCTTCATTGAATGTTAATAAGAAAATGTATGTTTTTAAAGAAACCCCATTGGGTATAGGTCTATATACAGTCCTTGAAGGTAAACACTTGCTCAGCATCTCTTCACTATCAAATATCCCATGTTCAGTGATGAGCATTAATGACCTTGAGGTTCAAAGTTATTAACCCGTCTCAGTTGACTGTATGGGGCACCCTGTAGGAGCATAGAGGTATGCTGATGCTTCACCAGTTTGCAACATGTATTGGTTTATAAATGACTTCCACACTTACAGTGATTCTTAAACACTCTATAAAATAAACATAGAAATATCAGATGATTTGCTGAGGTTATAGACTAGACCCAATAAAAGATGGGACCTGTTACATCTTCTATGATATTTTTAGGCTTTTCATATTACATCTATCTTTATAATCTATTTAACCACAAGCACATTTACTTTTAGGGCTAATGATACCCTATAGGTGAGATGGAGTCAGGTTAGTGTTTTAATAACTCAAGAAATAAGGAAGAGATTAATTTTTGTTCCTAAAATCTAACGCTGTAAAGTCTCACTCCTTTTCCTAACATAATGACAATCGAAGAAATATGTTGCTCACAGTTTGAATGTATTTTTGGTGTACTTGAACTTATACGGGGCAAAAAAATTATACAATTTAACCATTGTATTTGTACTGGAATAAGCATGATGCTCTAGGTAGAAAAATAAATTCAAAATGCTATAATTTGTCTTATTATCCATAGTAATCTTGTGAATCAAAATCCTTTAAGTAAATAAATCAATAGAAGCATTTAAAAGAAGGAGAGTTAAGAGGAAATGGACTTTCTCACCTCACTATAGTAATGTTTTCTGACTACACACATTCATTCACCGGAGTGTAGGTGCAGGGTCAATCTGACTTTAAAATATAAGTTACAGAACAAAAGTACCAAGACACGTGATGAGTGATATTGATATAAAATTTAAAAGTAGGAAACATTTGACCTATTGGGTATCAACAAACTATTATTATACATTCAAAAAAGTTTGTGATATGTTTTCTTTGAGGAAAATGATGGAAAACTATTACCTGATAACATGGCTTTACTATTAAGACTGCACAAGCAAAGATAGCATCTATTCAGAAAAAAAATATATATATGAAATTAAAGGTAGGAAATTACAGACAAATAAAAAGTATACATTTTAGAATCTCAAACCTCCAAAGGAGTTAATGCAAACCAAAATACACTCTCTAAAACATGTGCAGCAAATGTAAAAAAATAAATAAATAAATAAATAAATAATTGAACCATGTTCTGTAAACAAGGAACTTTTCTTGTTTTCTTAGGTAAAAACCCAATTAAAATTAGCCTTTTGAAGACAAACTCTTTTTCTTATTTAAGGGCATTTTTAGAACTGCCCAAATAGGGCCCTGGAAAGCCTTGCATGAGGGAATCCCAGTCTATTATCCATAGACTCATTCCTGAAAGCCATCTGTAGTCAAATGTCTGCAGTCACAGATCCTGGAGAATAAGGACAAACCCACTCCAAATACAAATGGAATGGAAACCATCAACCTAATCCTACGCAGATGCATCACCAGCTGTGGTGACTCGTCTTGGATATTATGGCTTCCTTCCTAGGAACTTATTTGTGTACTATTCTCTACTTACATGTATACAGAGACGAAGGACAGTGTGAAAGACATAAGATCCCTGCATTTTATCCTGCTTTTTCTGGGTTTCTTTCAAATTCCTTATCAACCACAGATAGGTGTTATGTGTGGTGTGTCTCTGCATGTGTGTGTAGGAAATCTTTATCTACTTGTTGCAGCAAACCTCTCAACCTCAATATTTTTAAAAAATATGTTTATGTCAAAGCCCGGACCCCTTGAAGTTCATACAATATAAACTTACATCTCTGGTGTCTCCTTTTTTTCTGGTAGGCGGTAATCTGACCCTTTCTGTGACGCTATAAGCTAAATTTCAAGAAGGTAGGCTGTAAACAGAGAGGCTAAGAAAACAAATACTACATACAAATGCACATCAAAAATCCACTAATTTCTTCATATCACATATAAAATAATCTAAGTATTAGTTCCCAAGTTTAAAAAGCTTATTCAACCACCTGAATAAATTAAAATTTAAAGTTCTACATATCAACATAATCCACACTAAACACATGTAGCAACTTATTGTAGATCATGCTCCATTGGTGAAAACAAATCAGCCATACTTTATATTAGTAACAGTATGTTTTATATTTTGTTATTGTGATTCTTTTGATTTTGAACATAACAGATTATTTTTTAGTTATTATTACTTTTTCTTTTACATTTCCTGAGAAAAATAGTTTTCAGAGATTTATTCTTTAGATCAGTCAATTTGGAAGCAATAGATATT